>NC_056462.1:5757812-6121562 GCF_018296145.1 Oncorhynchus tshawytscha | reverse complement strand
TCTTCCTCAGCTGTTTCTTCTTCATCCTCTTGATCTTTGTTGTGTTCCGGATCTGGGATGGACATATCAGGGGGGATGTAGCGCTTAGCCTGGGGCCATATGTATCAAGTGTCAGTAAGGGCTGATTTAGGATCAGTATTGCCTTTTAGATCACAAATGAACAAGATAACATGGGAGAACCTGATCATAGAACAGCACTTCTACTCCGAGACAATTGATACATACGGCCTCTGAAGTCAGCAATAGAGATCTGCCTGGCTCACGTAGGTTACAGTGAGGAAAAGACCCCATCTCACTTGAGATCACGTGGGGATTTGTGCATGTTTACTTACCACTTGCACAACCTCCCCCTTCCTCTCGTTCTCAGCTCGCCTTTTCAAATTCTCCTCATGCCTCTTCCTCTTTTCCTGTAAGGGACAAAAGATAGCCCCAAACAATGACATGAGGGGGGACACCTAAACAATCACAGTTGTCCTGCCAACCTCTTATGTGTGGTCCATATACTAATGGTGTGTTCCAAGACATCTGCGACCTCTGAAAAATACGAGGTCAAATCCCGACGCCAGTGAGCATCCGGTTGGAAAGTCGGAGCTCTAGACAGAGGCCCAAGTTAAAAACGATTTCCCCCAGTCGGAGCTCGTTTCCCAGTTGTCTTGAACGCAGTTTATGCACTACTTTTTAAGATGTTAGTGCACTCTGTAATATGAACAGGTGACGACACAGACCTCTTTCTCCCTGGCCTTGTCCTCCTTCAGTTGCAGGGAATATTTCTTCACCAGCTCCTTCTCTCGCTTGGCCACCATCTTCTTCTCCCAGGAGGTGCACAGTGGCTTATCTCTTACAAGAGCCGAGAACCTGAAAAACAAAAAGGAGTTCAATAAAAAGGTACATTTTCATAAACAATTTCTAGGCAGTGTTTGCATGGGCTGGGCTGACTAGTAATAGTTTGCGTATGCATGCACTTAGTTAATGGATTGTAGGCTATTGCAACTACTGACCTTTGCTTGTTGCGGTCTTTCCATACCCGTCCAGATTTCGGTTTACCCAAAGGTATCACGTCACGTTTCTCATTTGACTCTGAATGAGTCCTCTTTTTGGCTGTTTTATTTGGGCGGTGCGGAACAGTCTCCATTGGTACGGGACCAACCTTGTTTTCCTTCTCGTTGCAATGATGTGACACAGCTGGAATAACGGCACCTAATGATTTCCCTTCAGGTGTGTCTGACTTGACCAGTTTTGGACATGCCTCAGCTGTTGCCAATGCATTTGATTTGGACTCACTGCTTGGAAGTTTTTTCGCACGAGTCTCGTCGGCAACTGGTTCCACGACTACAACCTCTGGTTCGGGTTCCGTCTGGTTCTCATTCGGTAACTCTTGAATGACAGATTTCCTTGTTCGGCGTGTTGGAGTCTTCGGTACTTCGGAGTCGAGATACACAGCTGGGGTCCGTACTCTGCGCCCGCTACGAGTCCGAGTCACAACGGGAGGAGGCAACTCGTCCTCTTCGGCGCTCAGTCCTTCGTTTGGTGTTATTTTCTCACTTGTCGACATGTTGTCAAAATTATATGACGATGTGACCACAAATAATCAATACATATGTTATTTACAGACCGTAAGAAGCGACAACGTGAGCAGAGTTCGGAAGCCCACGTGTGTAAGCGATTTCAGGAAGTACGAGCACACAGTTTAGTTTGTGCCTTGAGCATTCTATGAGACTGCCGCCTACCGGTAAGGCGTTAGTACTGTCATAACAGCCATCGTCACATGACAATTTCCGACTTCCGCATCTCATCTGTTGAAGTTCAGTCAATCAGTCAGTGCATCACGACATTGAGACATGGCTTGCTCAAGGTTTGGAGTTGTGCTACTGTGTTCCCTCTTTGCCAGTACAGTAAGTACTCTTACATGGTTCATTTCGTAGTAGCTTAGGCTGAATTGTTTGGAAAAGAGAACACACGTGATATTGTTTCATACAGCTCACAGATAGCAAGCTAACTAGTCAGAATCCAAGCCTCCTTTTGGCATGCACTTAAAGGTTGAATGATGTTTAGATTAGCCTATAACTTGGAACTAATCGCAGGTTCCTTGAACCATTTACCCGCTAGTGTATTGATTTATCGTATCTTTGTTGATTGCTTTCGAAGTAGCTAGCTAGCAACATTTCAAACTCTGCTTAATTGACATGATCTATCACAGTTGATCTACTGCAAACCATAGAAATTAATAATTTAAATGAATATTAGAATGAACTCTTTTGTCCTCTGTATTCATTTTAATCGAGAAGTAGGGCTTTTCAACTTTGGAAAAGCGTCAAGTCTATAAAACACCGTAACAGATTGTAGTTTTGGAAACAGGAAAAGAAAGCAGAATATCGGCCCCCCCCCCTGGACTTCCTCTCAGTACCATATATTTGGTGGTGAGAACGTTCTAAACGGATGCTTCAGCTTTATAGCCCCAGTGAGGTGTCTGGGTTAACCCTTCTGTCTGTGGTTGATCTACTGCAAGCCATATACATTAATAACGTAAATGTGCATTACAATGGCCTCTTTTGCTCTCTGTATTCATTTTCATCGAGATGTAGGCCTTTTCATTTTATACATCCAGCAACAGCACTTAACTAGGGGGCAACGATTGGCAGTCACGTTGTTGTTGCCAACCTTGTGCCGTCACCTGATAAATCATCCCTTCACCATAAAAAGCTGAACCTGTAATAGAACAGTTGCATGACTGCAATTAAATTCTATCAGTTGCTCTCAAGATGCAGCCACTCAGACAACTATCTCTCTAAAGTCAGTTTGCCGTAGCCATAAAAAAAACAGCGCACTGACCGCATGGCTCCGCAAGATTTTAAATGACCGTATGTGACTCTTACTCTGTTGAAATCTCTTTCAGCTTGGTGTGCCGCAGACCTTCAGTGTGGACTACAAGAACGACTGCTTCCGCAAGGATGGGGAAGAGTTCCGCTACATCTCCGGTAGCATCCACTACAACAGGATCCCCAGGGCCTACTGGAAAGACAGGCTACTCAAGATGTATATGGCCGGACTGAATGCCATTCAGACGTATGTAGACTTAGCCTGACGACTTGTTGTAAAAAACAAACAAACAAAGGTTAGAGACGATCCAATCGCTGATGCCAATCAGAGTATCAAAGCCAATGACGATCTTGCAAACCGCCTCTTTACCCATGTGTGCTCTGGCCCAACCCATTGGTTTCTGAACCAATCTGGTTCGGGAGGGATGCTCAGATCCAGACTCGTTGTGGAGAAGAAACTTACGTCCATAGGCTTGGCGTAGCGTTTAGTCTGGGTATCCAGGCAAATGTAGACTGGCCACTATGTCATAAATAAACTGAATGCCAACCAGTTAGTTGAGTGTCTTCAATGTTCCTTCTAGTTTTCAGGTAGTCATTCAGGTAGTCATTCAGTGGCCCGTTGGTACATAGGATTGACGCTGCTCAAAGTAATTCAAAGAGCCATTTAATCACATAACCTCCAAATGTTGATAACATGACAGAATTCCTTCGTTGGGCCTTAAACCTCAGAAAGAGCTATGATTTACCATTCGGTGGTATGGACTTAAATAGTACATCATTGTCCATTTGACATTCCAGGTACGTCCCCTGGAATTTCCACGAGCCCTCCCCGGATCGGTACAACTTCAGTGGGGACAGGGATCTAGAACACTTCCTGCAGTTGGCCCAAGACATTGGTCTGCTGGTTGTACTGAGGCCTGGGCCCTACATCTGTGGAGAGTGGGATATGGTGAGAAAATGACTAAACAATTGTTTTATGATAAATATACCTGTTGATGATATGATGTGTAATAATGTTGTTTTCGGAAGACGATCAATCACAATGTAGTAAAGGCACTTTGACATCCGCAGTGGTAGTTCTTGACGGACTGTGTGATAATTTGCCCATTTCATGACCTGGTCTTTAGGGGGGTTTGCCTGCCTGGCTGCTCCACAAGAAAGACATTGTCCTGCGTACCTCAGACCCAGGTGTGTATTGACCGTCAAATGAGACTGCAATGGATTCTATTAGTATTACAATAAAGAATTGTGTTTTTATGACACCCAAATCCGTTTGTTTCAGATTACATTGCGGCTGTTGACAAGTGGATGGGCACGCTACTGCCGATGTTGAAGCCGTTCCTTTATCAGAACGGCGGCCCAATCATCACTGTTCAGGTGAGCCATGTTGATATTCAATGATTAATAAAACATTTATTGGGGAATCAAAGTTTGGATAACTTCATATTGTGCCTTAAAACGCTACAATTCACTAGAAGACGGTTTGTCAAACATTTCCTCATATCCTCAACAAGAGCCCATCTCCCTCTCCTCCCCTTCTCTCTCTTAGGTGGAGAATGAGTACGGCAGCTACTTTGCCTGTGACTACAACTACCTGCGTCACCTGACCAGTCTGTTCCGCTCCCACCTGGGGAACGACGTGGTGCTGTTCACCACAGACGGGGCCGGGGCTGGGTACCTCAAGTGTGGAACTCTGCAGGGCGTCTACGCCACTGTGGACTTTGGCCCAGGTAGTCTTCTGGGCACAGATCTAGAATAAAATTATATTCCCAAAATCACTACCATACTGATAATAGGGAAATGGCAAAACTGACATTAGATCAGTGTCAAGAGGGAACTGATGCAGGTCAAAATATACACAACAAAGGTCAACGGTGATACATTTTCTGTGAAATGCCTGGGATAGTTACTTACGAAATGGAACGGGTATATTTTGAAGAAGAATAGAAGTGTTCAGTTGGTATGGTATCTATCTGTCTTAGATCTGGGTAGTTGTTGATTCATGTGACGTCTAACCTGGCCAATTTCCTTTTGTTTGCCAAAACAGACATGTTGACTCATTGCGCCTTAGAAATCTATGACGGAAGTGTTATACCATCGTATGCAGCATTGTTCAACAACTGTGTCTGTCTTTGCGTGTGTCTGCCTGTGCGTTTGTATTTGTTTAAAAGGTGGGAATGTGTCTGCTGCATTTGATGCACAGAGACAGGCAGAGCCCCATGGACCCTTGGTAAGCATGTTTGTCATTTTTATATATATATATATATTATTATATATATATATATATATATATATATATATATATTTATATATATATATATATATATATATATATTATATATTTATATATATATATATTATTATATATTAATATTATATATATATATATATATATATATATATATATATATAATAATATATATATATATATTAATATATATATATATATTCATATATATATTAATATATATATATATTAATATATATATATTATTATATATTAATATATATATATATATAATTTTTATTTCTCCTCTCCAGATACAAACTGATACATACAAACAACAACTTACAGATGCACACAAACCATAACTACATGTCATTAGATGTTAGTGGTAAAAGTCCAACACACTTCTGTCCTCTCTAGCATGGCCAGATAGTGCTGACTGTATCCTATGTTGCAGGTGAACTCTGAGTTCTACACTGGCTGGCTGGACCACTGGGGAGAGCATCACTCTACAGTGTCCACCGCCATCGTGGCCAAGTCCCTCAACGAGATCCTCGCCATCGGCGCCAGCGTTAATCTGTGAGTTGTGGTGGATGGATATTGGATATAGACTGAGAGATGAATTGATTGGATAATAGTCAGAATTCTATCACCAATCAACAATGATTAATAGGAATATGTTGACATCACACATGAAACATTTAACATCAAAAAGGCACAGAGGATTTTTCAACTAGTGACAAGTTATGAACCTCTCTGTGCAGATACATGTTTATTGGAGGAACCAATTTTGGATACTGGAATGGTGAGTAAAATTGTTCAATGATCCCATATTCTCTATTGCTCTATTGCAGAACCCAATCTAGTTCACTTTATTTGGGTTTAGCCATGATGTGAAGATTAGTTTATTTAAGTGATAATGCCCGAGAAGCCAGTGTTTGGAGGATGTATTGGCATGGGTGTCATTAGGCCAGAGACGAAGTCAAGTCAGATGGAACAGAGTCAATAGGCATTTTAACATCATAGATTTAGCCGGTGGTAAACTTGTCGAATAGACACCGGCTGGAATGCGGTTTTAACCAATCAGCATTCAGGATTAGACCCACTCGTTGTAGAAAATCAAATGTTTTTCTCTTAATATTCTCAGGTGCCAATACCCCCTATGCCCCCCAGCCTACTAGTTATGACTATGATGCCCCGCTCACTGAGGCAGGAGACCTCACTGACAAATATTTTGCCATCCAGGATGTCATCAAACTGGTTGGTAACAGAGATATCACACAACATGTCGTACATGCAACATGTTTGATTATGCTTCCTTGTGACTTTTATAGCAAAGGTTTATACGGTCAGCATTTTAGTACCCTGACTTCTTATAAGTTTGTAATTAAAGGTAAATCGGTCAGTTTTATCACCTAATGATGTCATATCCACCTGTATTTTCCCCCAACAGTATCGGAAGATACCAGAGGGACCCGTGCTTCCATCAACACCTAAATATGCCTACGGAGCTGTGCCAATGAAGAAGGTCGATCATCTTCAGACATTTAAACATTTGAGTTAGCACTTTTATCAACGTTTATTTGTCATATGCACGGATTAAAGAGAAGTGTACACAGTACAATGAAATGCTAAAAAAGGCACTGCTGAGATTCGAACTCAGGATCTCCTGTTTACTAGACAGGCGCTTTAACCAACTAAGCCACAGCACCAGGTAGAAATGACTGTACCTTTACCTGACCTTGTTGACACATGGCACACAGTGCGGAGAAGTGTTGCAATATTTACATTTTAACATTTGAGTCATTAAGCAGATGATCTTATCCAGAGAGACTTACAGTTAGTGCATTCGTCTTAAGATAGCTAGGTGGGACAACCACATATAACAGGCATAGAAAGTACAGAGTCAAAGCTTGTGGAGTGGAGGGTGGGGGGGTCAAGTGCAAGTGCTGGTTAAGTGTTGTTTTTTTATATATATATTACATTGTATCATAGGCATGTCATAATGCACTAAAAGCAAATGGATATTTTCTCTTGTGTTGATTGAACACCGGAGTGTACACAGTGAAGAATTGAATCCATCTTTCTGCCTCTTCAGCTCCACACAGTAGTCGATGCTCTAGATATACTATCCTTCTCCGGTCCTGTCAAAAGCATCTACCCGTTGACCTTCATTGAGATGAACCAAGTACGTCCACAAGCTCAATGTCCGTCTGTCCTTTTCTACACTAAGTATAAGCAGCTATGGTTGTTATGATCCAAAATGGCTGAGAGGCTTTACTCCTTTTATTTGATTTCTCTCCAAAAGCCGTTTGGGTTCGTCCTCTATCAGACCAAGCTGCCTGTGGACTGCAGTAAGCCCACCCCTCTGTCCTCACCACTGAATGGAGTCCACGACCGGGCATATGTATCAGTCGATGGGGTGAGTTAGTCACTGAAACTTCCCCGGCAATTAATTTGGTTTGCTGCAAGTTAACATGTTGGTGCTCAACATTGGTCGCAGGTCACAAATCCTTGTCCAAGGAGGACAGGTTCTTGTCCCATCTGCACTAAAACACCCAATTTAGACCTTATTTAGTGAAATCTGTGTTGTAGTGGTGGACTGGAACCGTGATCTGCACACCATGTAGTTTTCCAGAACCAGGGTTGGTGATCACTGTCATTCATACAAAGTCAGACTGGATTAGATTATTATCTCAAAAGAGGAAGAGAGAAAAGTCTTCAGGTTCTTCCAAAAAAGGAAAATGTCTGTTGCAATTCAATACGGTCTGTCATTAGGTTGCTGCTGGGATCCTAGAGAGGGACAAGGCCCTGACCATCAACGTGACTGGGAAGGCTGGGAGTCAGGTGGACATACTGGTGGAGAATATGGGCAGAGTCAACTATGGGAAGGACATCAATGACTTTAAGGCAAGAGGTTATTTAAAGCTGGCTCCCGGAGTAAACATTTCACTTCCATTAGCTACTTAATTCTACATAACATTATTCGGTCCCACTGAACATTATGGGCTGGTTTCCTGGAAATAGACTAAGTAAAGTTCTAGACTAAGCATTTTGTAGAATTTTAATTGAACCTGCTTTTTAGTCCACCATTAGTATTAATTTGAGTCTGGGAAACCAACCCTGAGTGTCCTATGTACACATACACTACTATGATGTTTTGACTCCCTCCACTCTCCCACTCTGTCTCTACACAGGGCCTGGTGTCTAACCTGACATTGGGGGCCGACATTCTCACCGGCTGGGAAGTCTACAGCCTCAGCATCGACCAGGCTGTTAGCCAGGGTCTTCTCTGGGAGATGGGCTCCAGGGTAGCTGGCACCCCACCACCTTCTCCCCTCTCCGTCCCCTCCTTCTATGGGGGCACCTTTGTCATCCCGGACGGCATCCCAGACCTGCCCCAGGACACCTACATCCAGTTCCCTGACTGGAGAAAGGTGAGGTTTTACCTTTTTTTTTTTTTTTAGGAGATTGTAATTGTTTGTTGAACTGTACTGTACGTTGTTCCTGAGCAGGCACCCCAACTATATGTAACTGATCTGCGTCTTCTGTGTGATGACGAGACTGGTGTGTTAGCCCTCTGAGCTAAAGCCTAGGCATTAACCTTAAACACACCTCTTCAGATCTCAGGCAAGGTCACTCATCACATAAGCACTGTTTACTGAACCACGTTAGTTTCATATACCCTGGTGCAACATACTTGTCCCTGAAACTGCTGAATCCTGAACTCGTACGTTATTTCTAGACTTAACATATATATATATATATAATATTTTTTTCCCCTTTGTTTTGTTTTTATCACTAGGGCCAGGTGTGGATCAACGGTTTCAACCTGGGCCGCTACTGGCCCGCTCGCGGCCCACAAATCACCTTGTACGTGCCTGCTAGCATCCTGAGCACGGCCGTGCCCAACAACGTGACCGTCCTGGAGCTGGAGGGGGATCCATGCACCCCCGGGCCCTGTACCGTGGAATTCACCAACACCCCGGTCCTGAATGCCACGGTTACGTCTGACCACAAACACCAGAGGGCGCTGTTCCATAAAGAGGATCTCTTATGATGAGCACGGATTAAAAATGCACTTACTGTATTTATCTGAAAGTGATCTATTTGCACTGATCTTTATAAAATCGAAGAGTAATGTTTGTAATTTAATCACGGGTGGCTTTACCTCTATTTGACCTCAGTGTCTTAAGCCTACATGATTTTGTTTACACAAGGATCTGTATTCAAGGGGAATTAAGTATGGGTTATTTGAACAGTATGTATATATTTAGGGAAATTGAATGAAGTTCACTAAGGAAAATGAGTCATTTAGATGTGCTATAAACTTGAGTAGTACTCTAAATAGAAGTTGAGGTCAGTGGTGCTCAAAGCATGAGCCGGGAGGTTTTCTTTGTCAGGGCACTATGCAGCTGACAATGCCCCTTTTTAAAGGCCTTTTCCCGACGTTCACAGATCACGTTCATGGTAAACACTGGCATGTCTGCTCAAGTGTAAATTACCTTTAAAAGTATCTTATAGTGCGCTGCGCTATAGAGCGTCTTGAGTTCAATGCTGCCCTATATTGTGAATTGGGGGAACATGGTTGAGAAGGATGTGTCAAATGATCTGTTCCTTATTGTGTGCCACCTAACTGCAGGGATATTATGCTCTCATTGATTTCTGTAATGAACCATTTGGTGGGTCTTGTAAATGAACAGTTATTGTGTTCAACTGGAATCCTGATCTGCTTCTTTTAGCAATTTAATGTGCAGGCACAAACCATGCTGTACTTTTTGATTTATAAATGTTTTAATAAAATTTGGTGAATGAAATATGATGATGTCATAGTACCGCACAGATCTCAAGTTAGGATTTGAAACACAACCCTACATTAAAACTATCCAAATCTTAAACCCAACTATGGAACTATGGAACAATGAAACGATGAACACAGGAGAGGAGTGTGTAAATATCAGCAACACTATACACCCATTATTCATTCTTGAAACCTCTGTTGTGGCCAACAGCTTCTATAAGCCTGCTCTGTAGTGTCTCTTCGGAGGGGTAGATGGGCAGCTGCAACAGAGAGTGACAGGTCAGCGCCTCTGGGAAATGCTGTTGGGAGGAGTTGAGAAGGGTTTGGACCCTCATCCTGATCTGGTTCATACCCAGGATGGGCACATGATCACAGCCAGTCAGGAACACTGAAGGGGCAAAGGTGGTAAAAGGGAGAGGGCAGTGAATGACAGAATAGAACTTGATTCTCAGTAGCCTACGTTATTAGTTCATCTGTTACAATGAAAACGTTCCATACTTACACAGGAACGCTTTCTTTTGATCCTCTGTCAGTTCCTCAAACACCTCCCAGAATGTGATGATGTTGGGATGCCCAGCATGGTACTCTCCTTCATACACAGTGTTCTAGGGGGGAAATGCCCTCAATTAATATGGTGAAGCAATAGACACTTGACACCATTCAAACCATTTGTCAAATCAATGTATCAAAACAACATTTTAGCTAGGTTGCAGAACATGTTCACCATGAATCCCAAATCAACCCCAGGACACTTGTCTAATCGGCTCCATCTTGCCCTCTGATAGGTGACATTTCTGCCATATATAGTTTTATGAAGCGGGTGGTTTGGAATTCCTATTGTTAACCAGACGAAAGCTATCCAACGACAACGTTGTGGTATACCACAGAGCCAATGGGTCTCAACACCCTTTCATCAATGCTGCTCCGTCTGTGCAAGGTATAACATTTTGTTCAAATAGCTAGGCTGCTATACAGTCATATGAATAGAATAAACATTAATAGAATCATTGTCATATTTCTATTATTAATTACTCGCTCTCTCTCTCTAGGAGGCCGGCACATCCCGTAGGTATACCAACCACTGCATCAAGACGACTAACATCCAGCAGCTCTCTGAGGCAGGTCTGGAGGCCAGAGAGATCAAGGCTGTGAGTGGCCACAGAGCCTAAAGCTCTCTTAGGAGCTATTGGAATCCATCCACGGAAAAGAGGAAATGGAGTAACATCCTAACAGCTAGCTGCGTGCGACTATAAGGCAGTTGTTCCTGTGAAATGGCGCCCAGCTTCGCTTGAGACCCCGGGGTTAGACAGCTACTTCATTAATTGCACACTGAATGGAAATGTGCAATTCAATGTGTATCATAAATAAATAGCTGTCCATGTTGTGAACATCGGGGGGGAAATTGTGTGGTGTTTGATCCTTGGGTCACAGGTGTGTAGAATGTTTCCTTCTCAAAATCACAGACAGGGCCTTCTTCCACACCCCAATGTGCTTGGTCATGAGAGAGGGCTTCAATGCGGACCAGCAGTCACCTACAGGACATGGTAACACACAGATTACTTTCTCAAACTATTTTGTGGGGGTATAGAATTTGGTCTACTTCACAATCATTCCAGGGGCAACACGACAGTGTACACATTTAGTTTTAGCCCAGGAATACCACACTCAATAAAAATAATCACTGGTTTTGCCTAGTCTTTTGCCTAGTATTTTCCATGATTTTGAATCACATTCTGAGATCCATTTGTCAATGATTTCATAATCTAATGCTTGTTGTGTCACTTGACCTGAGATTGACCTTTCTTCAGACTCCTGGGAAGATGACAATGTGATGCAACGTATCACAGAAATGTTAAGTACAAAGGACAAACTATGTCCTCTTTTGCTAACTAAATGTTTCAAACCCAAATGGTGTCCATACCTGACCAAGAGTGCACAATGTAAAGGAATGGTTTCCTCCAGCAAAAATGTGTTCAATTTTCTGGTATAAAATGTTGACAAAAATAGTTGATGATCAAGTTACGGTTATTTCATGCTTTACTTCCTGTTATTTTAGTTGAGTAATTTAAATAAGCATTTTGTTGAGTTGACGTTTATTCAAGATCGATCTGTTCTGAAAATGCGTGTACTCTGGCTGATGTTATACCATAATAAATTAATGTTTTACCTGGCAGTTGTACTGGAAGGGGCACAGACTGATCAATCTTTACTCCATTTCCCAGCAGCCCTTGCTCTCCGCGCCCAAATGAGTAGATCTTATTGGAAGGCCTCACAAATGCTAATGTATGGTGTCTAATGTGGCAAACGGACATAGAAAACATTTCTCAAATCAACAATGAATTCTAAAAAGGTCTTATGCTAAGATGAAAATAACCAAAACAGTCCTACACAAGATTTTGTCAATTCCAGATCATGTCTAATAAGTGTAACCTACCTTCCACAGGCTATCTGGGTCACCTTAAATCCACAAAGTTGCCCCACCACTCGAGGTCGTAGTTCATCTCGGAGAGAGTTGTGTCCAAGCTGTCCATAGTGGCCTGAGCCAAATGTGAACACCACACCTCCCTAGAACAAAATCAACCCAGACAGTTATCATACAGTGTTATCCTCTAGTTAATTAGGACGTTTCAATACGAATTTCCAGGGAACTAAAAACTACAACATTGAGACACCCATTTAAATAAATACACATAAAAGGAAGACATATTGTATGGTCCAAACAACATTTAGTTCAAATGATAGGGAAAAGTGTAATTATGTCAGAGAGATTTACAACCTTTGTCAGAACGGCAGTATGTTCTCCTCCACATGAAATCAAAACAGTCTTCTTCAGATTCAGGCAATCAACAGGAGCTGGGGCACGTCTGTCTACAGAAAATTGGTTTCATTTAATTATAATGTTTTATTTACAAAACAACACATACCTCATATCACACACATGACACAATTTTGTTCTCTCATCCTGGTCAAAATAGTTTTTCAACTACAAAAAATGTGGTTGATAATAGATAAATCAGGGGTCTCCAGCTGCAGCCTGAGAGAACTACTGAGTGGGAAGACTTTTGTTTAAACCCAACACTAACACACCTGTTTCAAATAATGTACTGTTCATGGTCTTCGGTCTGGACCTTGATTATTTAAATATATTTAACAAGAGTCAACACATATGCTATTGTATAATGTATACTGTACTTGTGTCCCCTAGTCCCAGTTGCCCGGCGGTGTTCTTGCCCCAGCCAAACACAGCTCCAGAAAGGGACAGAGCGAAGCTGTGGTCTCCCCCTGCAGTGATCTGAACCAGGGGGATCCCTGATAGAGACTTCAGGGGCTTGGGGGACATGGACAATGTCGCGTGGCTCGCCCCACCCCAAACCCAGCTTACCGCTGGTGTTCTGACCCCATGTGAAAACCTGACCATCTGAACAGAAATCAGAAGTAAGCAACCATACAATGAGAACATTGTACAGGATTACAGTTTTGAAAGGTTAGACTGTTTTGGTTAAGTTGTGAAACAGCGATTAGAGGTGTGTTAATGGTCATTCACTCTGTGTTAGTGAAATTGAATGCTGGTCTCCACATGCAACATGAGTTAACTGTCGGTTACATAGCTTAGCCAATGGTCTGATAGAAAAAATATATATAAAATGAACAGATTAATACGATTAGAGTTGGCCCATTTGAATTAGATGACAATTTTTTTTTTTATACTTTCGCTATTTGAATGTGAGGGTGACTACAACGTCAATCAAAACATTGACACTGAATTACTATAAGGCATTGCTCCCATTTTTGAGGGTAGGCTACATATAAATGTATCATTATGGAATAAAACCCACCTGAGAATATTGGCCTTGTCCAAGCAGAACGTTTCCCTGTGAATCTTCTCCCATCTAGGTCCTCTTGAATCCGTGCGACAGACATTAGTCTCCCATTATTTCTGATAAACGTGACCACACTGTTACCTGCGACAGACCCTGAATTTTTAGATTTAAGGTGTATCAAATTAACGCAACTAATATACGTTTTGGTCGTATCTAAACCATTCGGCTTCACTAAACCAAAGCCATTATGACTATCCTCTCCCCATGAAATCATTGTTGTGTATTATTCTTAAACTAGTCCATACAGATTCTAACACTTGAAGAGAGGCACCTGCCGATGTTTCCGACTCAATGAAGGGTTTATATGACCGCAACCAACCATATGACATACAGAAAGACTAATCATCATCATCATCAACAACAAATCAGGAAATGAAAAGGAACCTTGAATTAATTTCACAAACAGATATCTAGGCCGTCATAGGGATGTTTATAAAGTAGCCCTGTAGGCCTAATACATAAACTGCAAAGGTATTTATTGAGGGCATAAAAGAAAACAGCCTAAAAACATAATTTACAGTTTGGATTAGGCTACTTGTTGACGCAAGGCCGAATATTAAACATCTACTGACAAAAGCAGCCCAGTTATCTAGGAAATAGCCTACAATATAATGACTAATTTGACACACATGCCTATTCTTGAAACATTACCACCCAGTCGATACATTGTACGTTTCTAACATTTATGGTTGAGATTGAATTCATGTAAATATAAACTATGCACATTATGACTGTCAATAACACGTGATGCAGACGTCACGCAGACGTTAGTAAGTCGTTGGTAATCATGTCAAGTAAGTCAGACTCGTAACGCAGGAGTCACACAGATGTTAGTAGGGGGTGCTGGTATCATGTCATGTCAGGTGGTACGGTTACCTAGACGTATAAATGTCCCTTATCACCCCCATAGATATCTAACTTGCAGCAACAACAATGTTATTTATTATCATCCCATACAACAGTGCCTGTCTTGACTGGAGTAAACTATTCTATTGGATTCGACAACACTTCCTGTAGCTACTCACCCCAACGCTAGAATCCAATGGGCTGCAATAGCATTAGCTGTAACATGCTAATACTAGTCATTAAAAACTAGCAGTATTTAAATATTCTAGATGTGTCCGTTGGGATAATTAGGAGTACACCGCAGTATCCCATCACTGGATTGAGCTACGTTTCCCGAGCCATATGTCTCGTCGACTCCGCGCAGTCCTGATCGTTGCGTAGCCGCGTTCCGATTAGAGAGAGAATGTATTGAACTTCTAGTCGGATTCAGGCTAGGCTTCAATGCCTTCAGAAAGTATTCATACTTATTCCACATTTTGTTGTGTTATTGCCTGAATCTAAAAATTGTATTAAATATTTGTTTATTTCACCCATCTACACACAATACCCCATAATGACAAAGTGAAAACATGTTTTTACATTTTTATTGCAAATGTATAGAAAATTAAATACAGAAATTTTTATTTTACATAAATATTCACACCCCTGAATCTACACTTTATAGAATCAACTCTGGCAGCGATTACACCTGTGAGTCTTTCTGGGTAAGTCTCTAAGGGTTTTCCACACCTGGATTATGCAACATTTGCCCATTATTATTTTCGAACTCTGTCAAACTGATTGATGATCATTGCTAGACAACTATTTTAAGGTCTTGTCTTACATTTTCAAGTAGATTTAAGTCAAAACTGTAACTCAGCCACTCAGGAATATTCACTGTCTTCTTGGTAAGCAACTCCAGGCCTTGTGTTTTAGCTTATTGTTCTGCTGAAATGTGAATTCATCTCCCAGTGTCTGGTGGAAAGCAGACGGAACCGGGTTTACCTCTAGGATTTTGCCTGTGCTAAGCTCCAGTCCGTTTATTTTTCATCCTGAAAAACTCCCCAGTCCTTAATGTTTACAAGCATACCCATAGCATGATGCAGCCACAACTTTAAAATATGGAGCTTGGTACTTAGTAATGTGTTGTATTGGATTTTCCCCAAACATAACACTTTGTGTTCAGGACAAAAGTGTAATTGCTGTACAGGCTTCTTGCTTTTCACTCTGTCAATTAGGTTCGTATTGTGGAGGACCTGCAATATTGTTGATTCATCCTCAGTTTCCTCCTATCACCTCCATTAAACTATGTAACTATTTAAATGTACCATTGGCCTCGTGGTGAAATCGTTCAGTGGTTTCCTACCTCTACTGCAACTGAGTCAGGAAGGACGCCTGTATCTTTGTAGTGACTGGGTGCATGTAATTAATAACTTCACAATGGTCAAAAGGATATTCATTATCCGCTTCTTTTTATTTTTACCCATCTACCAACAGGTGCCCTTTTTTTGCATTGCATTGGAAAACCTCCCTGGTCTTTGTGGTTGAATCTGTGTTTGAAATTCCCTGCTCGACTGAGGGACCCTACAGATAATTGTATGTGTGGGATACAGAGATGAGGTAGTCATTACAAAGTCATGTGAAACACTCTTATTGCACACAGTGTGAGTTCATGCAACTTATTATGTGACTTGTTAAGTAAATTTTTACCTCTGAACTCTGAACCTCTGAATATTTGACATTTTGTATTAATTTATATATATAAAAAACACAATTCAACTTTGATGTTAGGGTTATTGTGTGTAGGCCAGTGACCAAAAATCTATATTTAATGCATTTTAAATTCAGGCTGTAACACAACAACATTTGGAAAAAGTCAAAGGGTGTGAACAATTCTGAAGGTACCGTACTGTAATTGAGGCCACAGCATCCGCTTTCTCTCCAAACCAATTCAGATAAAACGACAGCCTTGGTTGCTCGTTGTAGCCTACTCCTCATTTCATTAACTTTTATTTCCACCTGAAGGCTTCTGGTTGGCTACTGGTCTTTTTATGGGGCGCACGTGCACTTCATAAAAACTACATAAAAGAGTCAAACTTTTATTAAATGAATCATTTGAAATGTCATGGCATAACTGGGTATGTAACAATGTCACATGGATATTTTAATTTAATTCAGAAAAAGCCTTTTCAGGGTTAAAATAGTCATATACATTTTTGTCTTAAAAAATGTATATTAAAACAAGTAATCGAATACTAACGTCCATTCGGATATTCGATAACCGTGCACATCCCTAGCAGAAAAATATAGATATTTATGACATAGAATTAGGCATAATGATTATGGATGTAGATTGCAAGAAAAAGTGTGTGTGATAGAGAGAGAGAGAGAGAGAGAGAGAGAGAGAGATTATGTACAGTATCTAGAGAGTAACAGGAAGTGTTTACTCTGAAACTACAGACCTCTGAGGGAGTGAGACAATTCAAAGGACTGTTAAACAAGTTCACAAGGTGAGATTGAAAATCTAACAAATTATTTGGATATTCCATTTCTAATGGTTATTTCGAAAATCGATGCAATTACGCAAGGTTCTCTGTATCGAGCACAGCAAAAACTATTTCATACAAGGAAATGAAATAGGCTAGAGGCAAGAAACAATACTAATGTGTCATGCAATCAAGATATGCACTTAAGGAAATATACTGATATTCTTATCTGTATTTTTTTAAACTGCACTATCGGTTAGGGGCTCGTAAGCATTTCACTGTAAGGTGAACTTTTTGTATTTGACTAATACAATTTGACTTGTTTAGATTTCCTAAAGTGTCTTCTGACAAATGAACAATATGTTTGGACTGTATATGATTATAGCATTAATAACCTTACAGCAACATGATCATTTAGCAACCTTTGACCAGAAATGAGAAGCAGGAAGTCAACCTCTAGATGGTGGGAAACTACAGTAAACAGGAACTATAATGTTTCAGGAACTTGGGTGGTTTTCATAACCTGATTTGAGATGATTCTAGTGACTAATTGTGACCTTAAACAGTCATAATGTAAAGGTAGCATTGCAATATAGATTAATCTCTGATCTTTTTCTCCACAGGGGCACAGCATGGTGACTCTGTCCCTCTTGTCCCTCTGTCTGCTCTCCTTGTTGGGGGCCAGAGGGGAAGTGGCTCCAAATTTCGACAACTGCAAAGATTCTTTCTTCAGAAATACGCCAGTGTCCGGTCTGAATATAGCTCTCCCCACTCCACCCGAGCCCAACCCAGAGGACTTAAAGAATCCCGAGAAATGTCTCTCTGCTTACAATGCTGCCTCTCCTGCATACATTTGTCAGAGAAACGGTAACCACTATTACTTTGCAACTCTGTATGACCGTGGCAGGAGGATCCCTCTGTACTCTGCCTATGAAATGGATATCAAAGGGGTCCCTGACAGAGAGGGGTCCATAGTTTATTATGAACCACAGGTTTGCATATTTCATTTTCATTATCACCTTTTTTAAATATCCTATATATTCAGTGCAGCCGCCATTTAATGTGACTGGCACAATAACAGAATGATGCAAAACATTAGTGTAGTTTAAATATTTACAGTAGAACAGGATATTAGCTCTAGAGCAGGTTAGAAAATGATTGTATTCATGCAATAAGCACTAGAAGGTAGTATTTCGTACATTGTAAATAGAGACTAAATAGCAGTAGCCTGGAATACCAGTAATATAATAATGAGTTGTATTTGACTGCTACCACAAAGCTTGAAGTGGAGTGGCTAATTTGTAAATGTTTGTATTTTTCAGCTTGTGCATCCTGACCTACCACCACAGCAAATGGATAAGAGAGGATCCTTGGGTGAGATCAAGAAATACAACGAAAACATTGGCTGCAGTGAACGCTCTCCACAATACCGACAGAACTACAAGCTGGGCTGGAGTCAGGCTCTCAATGACAACTTTGGCTCATATGACCGCGGGCACCTAAACCCTGCAGGACACCATAAAGAAGATGCCTCCAAAGCCACCATGACCCATACCAACGTAGCTCCACAAGATGGGAAGATGAATAACGGGCCGTGGAACCAGTACGAGAAGAAGCTGAAGGATGTTTTAAGTGTAGGCTGTAGTAAGATGTATGTGGTGACTGGGGTGGTCCCAAGCACCACGTGGGTAGACCAGAACAAGCGAGTCAATGTTCCGAGTCACTACTGGAATGCCTACTGCTGCACCGACAACAACGACAAACCTCTCAAGTCTGGAGGTGCCTTGGGTCCTAACACAGATCAGGGTGTTGTTACAGAGTATAACTCTGTTACAGTCCTTGAGACTGAGCTTAGAGGGCTACTGAATGTTGACAACAATTTCAACATTTTTAATGGTTGTTAGTCCAATATAGATGTGGACCTGTCTAATATATCTGGTATGATTGTTTTGGATTTTGAATTAATGCTTAGGCTCTTACGTTTGTTGTTACTATTTAGTATAGGCCTACTGTACAATGACATTTTTGAACCGTTATATTACCGTAGATTATATTGATGTAGGCCAGTGGCCAGATGTTTCACAATTTAGCTCACCTGATTCACCTATTCAACGGCTTGATTATTAGTTGAGTCAGGTGTGCTAACTGTGGAATAGTTCAAATACAAGAAATGGCTGGGGGTCCCTGAGAAGAGGTTTGAAAACCCCTAATTTAGGCTACATCAATATTTTAAACAAATCCCTGACCATAAATATGATCCTATTGATCAAATTTGTGGTTAAAATGTATTACAAATTCAAAACGTATCCTTTGTGGTAATTATTCGTAAAGCGTATGTTTGTTTGTTTGGTCACACAGAGTTGTGCAACCACGTCTTTGTGAATGCTTGTTGCTATGAATCTATAACCCAATAAAGCTTGTTTTGTGAAAGTAGGAAATGTGTACATCGACATATTACAGAACCATTTTTTACATGCTGTTGATGAACCTGTTGGTATTTTATGTCAAAAGAGATCTGATGATGGCAGCAATACTGTCGGTGGAGATTTCTTTGGTCGCGGTACCCTCTAGTGGTCTATAAAGTGCATAAACTGGGAAGGAGACAAAAGGGCTACAGTCAGTTGCAGACATAAATGTCATAGATAGAGATGTAGTGATTCATGACTCAGTCGAACAACTCAGTCGATTCTATTTCATTCCCATCTACTCTGATTAAAAAAAATCGGATTGGTAAAATATGTCATGCATATTGTTGCTCTATGCAGTGCCATTGTTACACAATTCTTATCTGTCCAACTTCCAGAGTCTGACTCTGTATCTTTGTTCATTAAAGCCGAGGCATTAGCCTTAGACACACCTCTTCAGATCTCAGACAAGGTTACTCATCACATAAGCACTGTTTACTGAACCACGTTAGTTTTATATACCCTAGTGCAGCATATTTGTTCATGGTCCCTGACACTACTGAAACCTGAACACGTACGTTATTTCTAGCCTTTTTGTGAATGATTTTCCTTTGTTTTGATCACTAGGGCCAGGTGTGGATCAACGGTTTCAACCTGGGCCGCTACTTGACCCGCACGCGGCCCACAGTTCACCTTGTACGTGCCCGCTATCATCCTGAGCACGGCCGCGCCCAACAATGTGACCGCTGGAGCTGGAGCTGGACCCATGCTCCCCCGGGCCCTGTACCGTGGAGTTCACCAACAACTCGTTCGCTGATCAAAAATATACTTACTGTATTTATCTGGAACACAGATCGGTGGCACATTAATTGGGGCGGATGGGCTTGTGGTTGTTGGTTTAGCGGAATCAGTGGAATGGTATGAAATACATCAAACACTCCGTTCCACCCATTATTATGAGCCGTCCTCCCCTCAGCAGCCTCCACTGATCTGGAAGTGATCTATTTTTCACTAATCTTTTAAAAATCAAAGAGTAATGTTTGTAATTTAATCACGGGTGACTGTACCTTTAACATGACCTCTATATAGTGTCTTAAAACCCGATACGACTTTGTTCACATCTCTATTCAAAGGGAATTAAGTATTCGTCATTTGAACAGTATGTATGTCTTTTTGGAAATTGAATCATGTTCACAAAGGAAAATGACTCATTTAGAAGTGCTATGAACTTGAGTAGTACTCTAAATATCAGTTGAGGTCAGTCAAATCAAATCAAATCAAATGTTATTTGTCACATACACATGGTTAGCAGATGTTAATGCGAGTGTAGCGAAATGCTTGTGCTTCTAGTTCCGACAATGCAGTAATAAAAAGCAAGTAATCTAACTAACAATTCCAAAAAAAACTACTGTCTTATACACAGTGTAAGGGGATAAAGAATATGTACATAAGGATATATGAATGAGTGATGGTACAGAGCAGCATAGGCAAGATACAGTAGATGATATCGAGTACAGTATATACATATGAGATAAGTATGTAAACCAAGTGGCATAGTTAAAGTGGCTAGTGATACATGTATTACATAAGGATGCAGTCGATGATATAGAGTACAGTATCAACGTATGCATATGAGATGAACAATGTAGGGTAAGTAACATTATATAAGGTAGCATTGTTTAAAGTGGCTAGTGATATATTTACATCATTTCCCATCAATTCCCATGATTAAAGTGGCTGGAGTAGAGTCAGTGTCATTGACAGTGTGTTGGCAGTAGCCACTCAATGTTAGTGGTGGCTGTTTAACAGTCTGATGGCCTTGAGATAGAAGCTGTTTTTCAGTCTCTCGGTCCCAGCTTTGATGCACCTGTACTGACCTCGCCTTCTGGATGACAGCGGGGTGAACAGGCAGTGGCTCGGGTGGTTGATGTCCTTGATGATCTTTATGGCCTTCCTGTAGCATCGGGTGGTGTAGGTGTCCTGGAGGGCAGGTAGTTTGCCCCCGGTGATGCGTTGTGCAGACCTCACTACCCTCTGGAGAGCCTTACGGTTGAGGGCGGTGCAGTTGCCATACCAGGCGGTGATACAGCCCGCCAGGATGCTCTCGATTGTGCATCTGTAGAAGTTTGTGAGTGCTTTTGGTGACAAGCCGAATTTCTTCAGCCTCCTGAGGTTGAAGAGGCGCTGCTGCGCCTTCCTCACGATGCTGTCTGTGTGAGTGGACCAATTCAGTTTGTCTGTGATGTGTATGCCGAGGAACTTAAAACTTGCTACCCTCTCCACTACTGTTCCATCGATGTGGATAGGGGGGTGTTCCCTCTGCTGTTTCCTGAAGTCCACAATCATCTCCTTAGTTTTGTTGACGTTGAGTGTGAGGTTATTTTCCTGACACCACACTCCGAGGGCCCTCACCTCCTCCCTGTAGGCCGTCTCGTCGTTGTTGGTAATCAAGCCTACCACTGTTGTATCGTCCGCAAACTTGATGATTGAGTTGGAGGCGTGCATGGCCACGCAGTCGTGGGTGAACAGGGAGTACAGGAGAGGGCTCAGAACGCACCCTTGTGGGGCCCCAGTGTTGAGGATCAGCGGGGAGGAGATGTTGTTGCCTACCCTCACCACCTGGGGGCGGCCCGTCAGGAAGTCCAGTACCCAGTTGCACAGGGCGGGGTCGAGACCCAGGGTCTCGAGCTTGATGACGAGCTTGGAGGGTACTATGGTGTTGAATGCCGAGCTGTAGTCGATGAACAGCATTCTCACATAGGTATTCCTCTTGTCCAGATGGGTTAGGGCAGTGTGCAGTGTGGTTGAGATTGCATCGTCTGTGGACCTATTTGGGCGGTAAGCAAATTGGAGTGGGTCAAGGGTGTCAGGTAGGGTGGAGGTGATATGGTCCTTGACTAGTCTCTCAAAGCACTTCATGATGACGGATGTGAGTGCTACGGGGCGGTAGTCGTTTAGCTCAGTTACCTTAGCTTTCTTGGGAACAGGAACAATGGTAGCCCTCTTGAAGCATGTGGGAACAGCAGACTGGTATAGGGATTGATTGAATATGTCCGTAAACACACCGGCCAGCTGGTCTGCGCATGCTCTGAGGGCGCGGCTGGGGATGCCGTCTGGGCCTGCAGCCTTGCGAGGGTTAACACGTTTAAATGTCTTACTCCGGCTGCAGTGAAGGAGAGACCGCATGTTTCCGTTGCAGGCCGTGTCAGTGGCACTGTATTGTCCTCAAAGCGGGCAAAAAAGTTATTTAGTCTGCCTGGGAGCAAGACATCCTGGTCCGTGACTGGGCTGGGTTTCTTCCTGTAGTCCGTGATTGACTGTAGACCCTGCCACATACCTCTTGTGTCTGAGCCGTTGAATTGAGATTCTACTTTGTCTCTGTACTGGCGCTTAGCTTGTTTGATAGCCTTGCGGAGGGAATAGCTGCACTGTTTGTATTCAGTCATGTTACCAGACACCTTGCCCTGATTAAAAGCAGTGGTTTGTGCCTTCAGTTTCACACGAATGCTGCCATCAATCCACGGTTTCTGGTTAGGGAATGTTTTAATCGTTGCTATGGGAACGACATCTTCAATGTACGTTCTAATGAACTCGCACACCGTATCAGCGTATTCGTCAATGTTGTTGTCTGACGCAATACGAAACATCTCCCAGTCCACGTGATGGAAGCAGTCTTGGAGTGTGGAGTCAGCTTGGTCAGACCAGCGTTGGACAGACCTCAGCGTGGGAGCTTCTTGTTTTAGTTTCTGTCTGTAGGCAGGGATCAACAAAATGGAGTCGTGGTCAGCTTTTCCGAAAGGGGAGCGGGGCAGGGCCTTATATGCGTCGCGGAAGTTAGAGTAACAATGATCCAGGGTCTTTCCACCCCTGGTTGCGCAATCGATATGCTGATAAAATTTAGGGAGTCTTGTTTTCAGATTAGCCTTGTTAAAATCCCCAGCTACAATGAATGCAGCCTCCGGATAAATCGTTTCCAGTTTGCAGAGAGTTAAATAAAGTTCGTTCAGAGCCATCGATGTGTCTGCTTGGGGGGGATATATACGGCTGTGATTATAATCGAAGAGAATTCTCTTGGTAGATAATGCGGTCTACATTTGATTGTGAGGAATTCTAAATCAGGTGAACAGAAGGATTTGAGTTCCTGTATGTTTCTTTCATCACACCATGTCACGTTGGCCATAAGGCATACGCCCCCGCCCGTCTTCTTACCAGAAAGATGTTTGTTCCTGTCGGCGCGATGCGTGGAGAAACCCGCTGGCTGCACCGCTTCGGATTGCGTCTCTCCAGTTAGCCATGTTTCCGTGAAGCAGAGAACGTTACAGTCTCTGATGTCCCTCTGGAATGCTACCCTTGCTCGGATTTCATCAACCTTGTTGTCAAGAGACTGGACATTGGCAAGAAGAATGCTAGGGAGTGGTGCACGATGTGCCCGTCTCCGGAGTCTGACCAGAAGACCGCTTCGTTTCCCTCTTTTTCTGAGTCGTTTTTTTTTTTTTGGTCGCTGCATGTGATCCACTCGGTTACACTGGTTGTAAGGCAGAACACAGGATCCGCATCGCGAAAAACATATTCTTGGTCGTACTGATGGTGAGTTGACGCTGATCTTATATTCAGTAGTTCTTCTCGGCTGTATGTAAAGAAACCTAAGATGACCTGGGGTACTAGTGTAAGAAATAACACGTAAAAAAACAAAAAACTGCATAGTTTCCTAGGAACACGAAGCGAGGCGGCCATCTCTGTCGGCGCCGGAAGAAGTGGTGCTCAAATCATGAGCCTGGAGTTTTTTTTATGTCAGGGCACGATGCAACCCAAAATACGCCTTTTAAAGGCCTTGTCCCAGATGTTCACTGAGATCACATTCATGGTAAACGCTGGCATGTCTGCTCAAGTGTAAGTTACCTTTAAAAGTATCTTATAGTGCGCTGCACTATAGAGCGTCTTGAGTTCAATGCTGCCCTATATTGTGAATTGGGGGAACATGGTTGAGAAGGATGTGTCAAATGATCTGTTCCTTATTGTGTGCCACCTAACTGCAGGGATATTATGGTCTCATTGATTTCTGTAATGAACCATTTGGTGGGTCTTGTAAATGAATAGTTATTGTGTTCAACTGAAAACCTGATATGCTTCCTTTTAACATTTAGATTATTACAAAAACTTTGGAATTTCCTTGTATCTTGGTTGTTATCATTTTTGTTAATGTGTTGTTTAATGTGCGGGCACAAACCATGCTGTACTTTTTGATTTATAAATGTTTTAATAAAATTAGGTGAATGCAATATGATAATGTCATAGTACCGCACAGATCTCAAATTAGGATTTGAAATACAACCCTACATTAAAACAATTCAAATCTTAAACTCAACTATGGAACAATGAAAAGATGAACACAGGAGAGGACTATACACAGCAGCAACACTATACACCCATTATTCATTCCAGAAGCCTCTGTTGTGGCCAACAGCTTCTATAAGCCTGCTCTGTAGTGTCTCTTTGGAGGAGTAGATGTGCAGCTGCAACAGAGAGTGACAGGTCAGCGCCTCTGGGAAATGCTGTTGGGAGGAGTTGAGAAGGGTTTGGACCCTCATCCTGATCTGGTTCATACCCAGGATGGGCACACGATCACAGCCAGTCAGGAACACTGAAGGGGCAAAGGTGGTAAAAGGGAGAGGGCAGTGAATGACAGAATAGAACTTGATTCTCAGTAGCCTACGTTATTGGTTCATCTGTTACAATGAAAACGTTCCATACTTACACAGGAACACTTTCTTTTGATCCTCTGTCAGTTCCTCAAACACCTCCCAGAATGTGACGATGTTGGGATGCCCAGCGTGGTACTCTCCTTCATACACAGTGTTCTAGTTTGGGGGGAAATGCCCTCAATTAATATATGGTGAAGCAATAGACACTTGACACCATTCAAACTACTTTTCAAATCAATGCATCAAAACATTTTAGCCAGGTTGCAGAACATGTTCACCATGAATCCCAAATCAACCCCAGGACACTTGTTTTAAGGCTCCATCTTGCCCTCTGATAGGCTAGGTGACATTTCTGCATATATTATATGTTTTTACTTTTCTAATGCTCTCAGATGTAGACAATTGACTCTGGGTAGATTTGGGATTGAGCTTCAGTCATGTAGTAACAAAACATGGTTCTGACCTGTTTCAGCGTTTCCCAGTCGAAATTCTCCTTCCCCACCATCACTCCCCTCAGTTCCTCTGGCTGGAAGAACTCCACCACGTCCTTGTCACACACCTTGAAGAACCTTTCCTGAACTCTTCAAACACCACCTCTACTGACTGGTTGAAGATGTAGTTCACATAGGTGTCAACAAACTCCTTCCTGTCAAAAGAATGACAGACTGTCACGCCCTGACCTTAGTATTCTTTGTTTTCTTTATTATTTTGGTTGGTCAGGGTGTGACATGGGTGATATGTGTGTTTTTGTCTTATTCTAGGGTGTTTGTACTGTCTAGGGTTTTTTGTAGATTTATGGGGTTGTTTTCATCTAGGTGTTTATGTTGGTCTATGGTTGCCTAAATTGGTTCACAATTAGAGGCAGGTGTTTATCATTGTCTCTGATTGGGAACCCTATTTAGGCAGCCATCTTCTTTGGGTATTTCGTGGGTTATTGTCTATGTGTAGTTGCCTGTGTCAGCACTCGTTAGCATAGCAGCAGTTTGTTTAAGTGTTCTTTGTGTTTTTCGTCATTCAATAAAAGAATGGATTCACACCACGCTGCGCTTTGGTCCACTTCTTACGACGATCGTGACAGAGTCAGATATTATTTGAGTTGTAGCTAGTATAGGTTGCTGTCAATTCCAGATGATGTCAATTCAAGGAATGAGAAGCGTCATTTACTTTCCATTATGATTTCTCCATTCATACAAATATATTTCAATGTGTGATATTGCCGAAATGGAATTGACCCCAATCCTGGTAGCTGTAGCAATGGAGTGTCATACTGTAAACCTTGCATGTTGTCAGTTGTAAATATTGCTATAATCTTACTTGTTGGCACTTGTGATGAGTTTTCCAGTTTCTTTGGGATCAAGTTCCACTGCTACATCACCCCACATCACCTATAATAGTGAGTAATGAAAAAAGTGAGGTAAATGAACAATGATAACACTGCAGACTGAGGGTATGGATAACTAGATGGGAGTGATATGTGAGAGACATACACACTGAAATAATATAATTTATCTTATGTTCAGTAATTCATACCACTTCACTTCAATTAACTACAGATGTAGGAACTTAATTTGAGCCAATTTGATACAGCAGGAAAAAAATCCTGCAGCAACAGAAAATGTGAATTATTTAGTAAATTATAATTTTTTATTTAACTAAGTCAGTTAAGAACAAATTCTTATTTATCCTGCCGATCCTTGACTTCGGCGATGTCATTTACAAAATAGCCTCCAACACTCACCTCATCCAATTGGATGCAGTCTATCACAGTGCCATCCGTTTTGTCACCAAAGCCCCATATACTACCCACCATTGTGACCTGTATGCTCTCGTTGGCTGGTTCTCGCTACATAATCGTCACCAAACCCACTGGCTCCAGGTCATCTATAAGTCTTTGCAAGGTAAAGCTCCGCCTTATCTCAGCTTACTGGTCACCATAGCAACACCCACCCGTAGCACGTTCTCCAGCAGGTATATTTCACTGGTCATCCCCAAAGCCAAAACCTCCTTTGGATGCCTTTCCTTCCAGTTCTCTGCAGCCAATGACTGGTACGAAATGCAAAAATCACTGAAGTTGATCTCCCTCACTAACTTCAAGCATCGGCATCAGAGCAGCTGTACACAGCTGTACACAGCCCATCTGTAAATAGCCCATCCAACCAACTACCTACCTCATCCCCATATATATTTTTGGTATTTTTCTGCTCTTTTGCACACCATCTGCACATCTATCACTCCAGTGTTAATTGCTAAATTGTAATTACTTTGCCAATATGGCCCATTTATTGCCTTACCTCCTCACTTCATTTGCACACAGTGTATAAAGATTTCTATTGTGTTATTGACTGTATGTTTGTTTGTCCCATGTGTAACTCTGTTGTTATTTTTGTCGCGGCCAGATGTGATACAGCCCATAATTATATTTAATGGACATTATTTTGTAGGGGTCATTTTAAAGTGGAAATGACTAACTTAAGAAGTCTTTAAAATACACTACAAGTTTGTATTTCTTGCAGTGTGGGAAAATTGTCAGCAACAAAAGGGTGATCAATTTAAAATCCTACATCTGTATTATGTTACATTGTATTTGTTCATCAATCAAACTGTTTGAAATCAATACATACTGAGAAAGTCATGTCCATGTTTTCAACATCATCATCAGGGTAATCCAAGATGTACTGCAAACTCCTTCAAAAGCATTGAAAATAATATGTGACAATAAATGTGACAATTATAAATTGGCAATCAATAAATCATGATGCTTTCATAAATGAAAAACTATTTATCCAAATAATTAATAATTGCTTATCCACACAGAGCAAGCGCCCTGCCCTTGAGATGCAATAAAATGCCTTGAGATGCAATTTCTTAATCTGTCCTTGGTGTCCTTATAACAAATACAACTGCCTGTACTGTAATACATTACTGACTAAGGGATAACAATATATTATGGTCTGAACTTACCCTGCTTCAATGGGGCTAAACTCTCTCAGGTCCTCTAAAGAGGGCTTGATGTTCACCAGCTTCTTGAAGAAGGCCATGGGGAAGGGGAGGTGCACCATGTTGTTGTTGTACAGGGCCATCCCACACAGAACCCCAAACAGGAAATAACGCTTCTCCTCCACTCTAGGCTGTTAGTGAGGATGTGTTGGACAAGAGACAAGAAATAAACCATGAGTGAAAGTACAAGACATGCTGTTGTTAACCTGTGGAAAATGATTGCTTAATATACAGTAAAGGGAAGGTAGTGTGGTTTCTAGATTACAGTAGTAGGCTAGTAATACAGTAGTAATACAGTAGTAGATCCTCTCCAGGAACATATTATTACAGTGTTTCACTACCAGCATATTTGAAGCTTTTTGAAATTACAATGATTATAGATATAGAAATAAAATCATGTTTTGAGGAGCAGAAAACTTCATAATCCATGTGTGATTTCCCTCACCTTTGCAGGGAACCAGGCCAGCGTCTTAGTGTCGTTGTACATGAACATCCCAGACTCGGGTACCAACAGCTTATCAAACAAATGGAGGAAGAAGTCCCTTTTGTAGACATCTGTCAGCTTCGCATCCTCGTCGAAATACACCTGAGAGATGTAAGCAGTACATTTTGGAATAGCCCTTCCCTCTTCCAAACATTATCTCATCATTGGAAAGCTATCATTCCTAAATGTTAAAATATGGACTTACCACAAGGAGCCTCTTGAAGGTACTGGGACATGCTACACTCAGTTGATGGAAAGTGTCTTCGATGAGTGAAGCTCTATTCAGCCTCAGCTCAAAGAACAGAGCAGGATTCTGCAATGCATGCAGTACAATACTAAGTCTTCAGTTAGTGCTTATCTAGTATACAAGACAGGTATTAATATCAACCAGTTTCTCCCACCAAAAAGGTTAAGAAATATGGTTGGTTTCTTCAATAGTGATGGTCAACACTCCAGAGCTACTTGGAATGCAGGCGTTTGCTCCAGCCCTGTTCTAACACACCTGATTCAGCTAATCAAGATCCTGGTGAGCAGCTGATTAGTAGAACCAGGTGTGTTAGAGCAGGGCAAGAGCAAAAGCCTGCATACAGTCAGTTGGTCTCTAGTAGGGGGTTAGCCACCTTGATTTATAGTATCTGCTGTATATTATAATACTATATATTGAGAAGCAAGTTTCATTACCTTTGTGAGTGCGGCGTTGATGTTAAAAACGTTTATCTTGCTCTGCAGATTCATCAAGAATGGGTAACAACAAAAGATGGCAGGTGTCTGATCCACATCCTGAAAGTGATGTAAAAGAAAACATACAAGGCATCTCAATTAAGGAACTTCTTTGTCTAATTATGTTCATCTGCAGTGATAAGAAGGAACTTTAGTAGGTGAGAAAGATTCTCCAGTAGGAAAACAAAATGTTTCCTTCACTCTCTCTTTCCAGACCATTTCAGGTAGAGGAAATCTCAAGCCTCTACTGAGTTGAAGCCAGGACACTTTCTAAGACCCAAACAACGAACATCAAAACACCTCAAGACTGACAACCACTAGTATGGTTAGCAATCGGTGACTGAGACAAAATTCATTTTCTTACCTGCTTTGACCATAAACGCCAAAGCTTTACATCCTCCTCTAGAAATATGAGATTGAAGTGAACCTCCTCCATACAAAAGGTACTGTCTGAAACAGTCTGGGTCTCTACAGATTTCTGGTTTGCCTTTGAAATAATATAGAAAAGTAAAATAAATTGAAAATAAATGAACAATTATTAGAAAGTATTAGCTAAATATTTTCCATGTTTGTCAGAAAAATATTATTTGATCAAATCTCAGTTACGGTCTCATTGATTCTAAATAGGTTGCAATGAAATAACTGCCACCCTGGCACCAGATCGGTCCTCGAAGTTGACTGGTCAAAATGGGAAAACAGCATTATAAATGGATTGACAGTACGAGTAGTGAAGGATGGAAACTGACTCTGTGGAGATGGCCGAGGACCTGGAGCAGGTGCTTGATCCCAGTATCACGAGTGCGTAGAATATGTTCACTCCTCAGAATCCCCGACAGGGCCTCCTTCCACACCCCAATGTGCTTGGTCATGACAGACGGCTTCAATGAGGACCAGCAGTCACCTACAGGACATGGTAACACACAGATTACTTTCTCAAACCATTTCGTGGGGGTATAGAATTTGCTCGACTTCACAATCATTCTAGGGGCACCCCCAATGTGCACACGTTTTGTTTTCGCCCAGCACTACCACACTCGATTCAAATTATCAACGGTTTTGTAAATTGAGCCTAGTCTAAATCTGCCAGACAGCGAATGAACAAGGACAAAATAAGTTGTCTACAGCACAAACAGATTTACGACTACGTTATTTTTGATAAGTTGAATTTGGGGTGACACACTTTAAACATTTTAAATGGAGGGCAACATTACCGAGGACCTGCAGCTTTTCAGGGTGCAGTCTGAGGATAGCAGCAGCAACGGCTTCGGTGAGATCTGTCCTTCTGTGCTGTTTGTGAAGGACCCTCAGGAGCTCAGGGAGAACCAGGTAGACCCTCAAGCTCTCCACTCCAATGGGCTCCTCATACAGGGAGGGAAGTAGTGTGTGCTGAACAACAGCTTCAACCTAGTGCAATGAAAGAGGTGTGTGAATCGTCCCTCGTTCAAGATACATGTCAGAATAAATGTCCGAATAGGATCGATTACATATCAATTTATAAATATATTCACAAAATACCTCAGTCAAAACGTTGTCCTTTTTCGCCAGCTTCAGCAAACATTAGACAATCATGTATTTGAACCAATATTAAATACTGTTACCTTTTATCAAGAAAGCTCCCATTTAAACACGATGCAGAAGAAAACATTTTTGTGATTTTCCTGCAATTACAAGTTTGAGTAATCTTTCAGTTCAGTATGTGACCGTACATAAACAAAATAAGGAAATAACAACAACGGTAAATTATAGCTACTTATATCATACTTACTTCTGTCCTTTTTCCAAGACTTTGAATTATATTTCGAGATCCATTTGTCAATGATTTCTTCATCTATAGCTTGTTGTGTCACTTTGCCCACACTTGACCTGAGATTGACCTTTCTTCAGACTCCTGGGAAGATGACAATGTGATGCAACGTATCAAACTATGTCCTGTTTTGCTAACTCATTGTTTCAAACCAAATTGTGTCCATACCTGACCAAGAGAGCACAACGCAAAGGAATGGTTTCCTCCAGCAAAAATGTGTTCAATTTTCTGGTCATCAATCTGGTCTGAAATGTTGACAAAAATAGTTGATGATCAAGTTAATGTTATTTCATGTTTTACCTCATGTTATTTTAGTTGAGTATTGAAATAAGCATTTTGTTGAGTTGACTTTTATCAGTTCTGAAAATGCGTGTACTCTGGCTAATGTTATACCATAAATGAATGTTTTACCAGTTGTACTGGAAGGGGCACAGACTGATCAATCTTTACTCCATTTCCCAGCTGCCCTTGCTCTGCGCGCCCAAATGAGTAGATCTTATTGGAGGGCCCCACAAATGCTAATGTGTGGAGTCTAATGTGGCAAACAGACAGAGAAAACATTTCTCAAATCAACAATGAATTCTAAAAAGGTCTTATGCTAAAATGAAAACAGTCCTACATACATTTTTGTTGTGTCACAACATTTTGTCAATTCCAGATCATGTCTAATAGGTGTAACCTACCTTCCACAGGCTATCTGGGTCACCTTTAATCCACAAAGTTGCCCCACCACTCGAGGTCGTAGTTCATCTCGGAGAGAGTTGTGTCCAAGCTGTCCATAGCGGCCTGAGCCAAATGTGAACACTAAACCTCCCTAGAATAAAATCAACCCAGACAGTTATCATAGTGTTTTCCTCTACGTTAATGAGGATGTTTCAATGCAAATTTCCAGGGAACTAAAAACTAAAACATTTCAATTGTTTTGTTTATTTTTTATTTCAACAATATTTAACTAGTCAAGTCAGTTAAGAACAAATTCTTGCTGACAATGACGCCCTACCAAAAGGCCTCCTGCGGGGACGGGGTCTGGGATTAAAAATTTAAATTAATTAAATAAAAATATAGGACAAAATACATCACGACAAGAGAGACAACACAACACTACATAAAGAGAGACCTAAGACAACAACATAGCATGGCAGCAACAAAGCACGGTAGCAACACAACAACAGCATGGTAGCAGCACAACATGGTAGCAGCACAAAAAATTGCACAAACATTTTTGGGCACAGACAACATTGCAAAGGGCAAGAAGGTAGAGACAACAATACATCATGCAACGCAGCCACAACTGTCAGTAAGAGTGTCCATGATTGAGCATTTGAATGAAGAGATAAAACTGTCCAGTTTGAGTGTTTGTTGCAGCTCCTTCCAGTCGCTGGCTGCAGCGAACATTGAGATACCAATATAAATAAAAGCACATAAAATGTAGACATATTGTATGGTCCAAACAACATTTAGTTCAAATGATAGGGAAAAGTGTAATTATGTCAGACAGATATACAACCTTTGTCAGAACGGCAGTATGTTCTCCTCCACATGAAATCAAAACAGTCTTCTTCAGATTCAGGCAATCAACAGGAGCTGGGGCACGTCTGTCTACAGAAAATTGGGTTCAATTTATTGTTATTATTATATATAATTGTTTATAATTATTTATTTACAACACATAACCCTCAAACACACGACACATTGTGCTCTCTCATCCTGGGTAAAATCGTTTTTAGACAGATAAAGGCACATTTCTGTACTTTCCTTTATTTTTATAAAACATAATTTCAACCACCAAAAAATGTGGTTGATAATAGATAAATCAGGGGTCTCCAGCTGCAGCCTGAGAGAACTACTGAGTGGGAAGACTTTTGTTTAAACCCAACACTAACACACATGTTCCAAATAATGTACTGTTCATGGTCTTCGGTCTGGACCATGATTATTTAAATATATTTAACAAGAGTCAACACATATGCTATTGTGTAATGTATACTGTACTTGTTGTGTCCCCTAGTCCCAGTTGCCCGGCGGTGTTCTTGCCCCAGCCGAACACAGCTCCAGAAAGGGACAGAGCGAAGCTGTGGTCTCCCCCTGCAGTGATCTGAACCAGGGGGATCCCTGATAGAGACTTCAGGGGCTTGGGGGACATGGACATGTCGCGTGGCTCGCCCCACCCCAAACCCAGCTGACCGCTGGTGTTCTGACCCCATGTGAAAACCTGACCATCTGAACAGAAATCAGAAGTAAGCAACCATACAATGAGAACATGTCACGCCCTGGTATAAGTATTTTGTGTTTTTCTTCATGTATTGGGTCAGGCCAGGGTGTGGCATGGGGTTTTTGTATTGTGGTGTGTTTTGTCTTGGGGTTTTTGTATTGTGGTGTGTTTTGTCTTGGGGTTTTTGGTGGTTGTGTATTGGGATTGTAGCTAGTGGGGTTATCTAGCAAAGTCTATGGCTGTCTGGAGTGGTTCTCAATCAGAGACAGGTGTTTATCGTTGTCTCTGATTGGGAACCATATTTAGGCAGCCATATTCTTTGAGTTTGTCGTGGGTGATTGTCCTTAGTGTCTTTGTTCCTGTCGCTGTGTTAGTTAACACAAGTATAGGCTGTTTCGGTTTTCGTTACGTTTATTGTTTTGTAGTGTTTTGTGTGTATTCGTGTTACGTTTGTTTTATTAAACATGGATCGCAATCTACACGCTGCATTTTGGTCCGACTCTCCTTCACACCTAGAAAACCGTTACAGAATCACCCACCACAACCGGACCAAGCAGCGTGTCAACAGGCAGGAGCCGCAGGAGAGGCAACAGAGGCAGCAGCAACAGGAGCAGCAGCAACTACAGTGGGAGAGACTGCACTACTTGGAGAAATGGACTTGGGAGGAGATTCTAGACAGGAAAGGACCCTGGGATCAGCCTGGAGATTATTGTCGCCCCAAAGCCGAGCTGGAGGCAGCAAAAGCAGAGAGGCGGCATTATGAGGAGCTAGCACGGCAGAGCGGATGGAAGCCTGTGAGTCAGCCCCAAAAATTTATTGGGGGGGGGGGCTCAGGGAGAGTGTGGCAGAGTCAGGAGTCAGACCTGAGCCAACTCTCCCTGTTGATCGTGAGGAGCCAAGGAGGAGACCAGAATCAGAGCCGGTGTTGGAGGTGAGCGAAACAGAGACTGTGAAGGAGTTAATGGGGAAATTGGAGGAGAGAGAAATGAGGGAGTTGCTGTGTTGGTGCTTTTTGCATGGAATTCGCCCGACGGAACGTGTCGGGGATTTGATGGCACCTGGGTTAGCGCTCCATACTCGTCCTGAGGTGCGTGTTAGTCGGCTGGTGAAGTTGGTGCCAGCCTCACGCACCAGGCCTCCTGTGCACATCCCTAGCCTTGCACGTCCTGTGCCAGCACTGCTCTCAAGATCTCCAGTACGCCTTCACGGTCTAGCCCATCCTGTGCCACCTCCACACTCCAGCCCTCCGGTAACAGCTCCCCGCACCAGGCTTCCTGTGCGTGTTCTCGGTTCAGTACCACCAGTACCAGCACCACGCATCAGGCCTACAGTGCGCCTCGCCTCTCCAGCGCTGCCGGAGCCTTTCTCCTCTCCTGCGCTGCCGGAGTCTCCCGTCTGTTCAGCGCTGCCGGAGATTTTCTCCTCTACAGCGCTGCTGGAGTCTTCCGCCTGTTCAGCGCAGCCAGAGCTGCCAGCCTGCATGGAGAAGCCAGAGCTGCCAGCCGGCATGGAGCAGCCAGAGCTGTCAGTCTGCATGGAGCAGCCAGAGATGCCAGCCTGCAGGGAGCAGCCAGAGCTGTCAGTCTGCAAGGAGCTGTCAGTCTGCAAGGAGCTGTCAGTCTGCACGGAGCTGTCAGTCTGCACGGAGCTGTCAGTCTGCAAGGAGCTGTCAGTCTGTAAGGAGCTGCCAGTCTGCATGAAGCTGTCAGTCTGCAAGCAGCTGTCAGTCTGCATGGAGCAGTCAGAGCTGTCAGTCTGCATGGAGCAGCCAGAGCTGTCAGTCTGCAAGGAGCTGCCAGTCTGCAAGGAGCTGCCAGTCTGCATGGAGCTGTCAGTCTGCAAGGAGCTGCCAGTCTGCACGAAGCTGTCAGTCTGCAAGGAGCTGCCAGTCTGCACGGAGCTGTCAGTCTGCACGGAGCTGTCAGTCTGCAAGGAGCTGTCAGTCTGTAAGGAGCTGCCAGTCTGCACGGAGCTGTCAGTCTGCAAGGAGCTGTCAGTCTGCAAGGAGCTGTCAGTCTGCACGGAGCTGTCAGTCTGCAAGGAGCTGTCAGTCTGTAATGAGCTGCCAGTCTGCAAGGAGCTGCCAGTCTGCACGGAGCCGCCAGAGCTGCCAGTCTGTAAGGAGCAGCCAGAACTGTCAGTCTGCATGGAGCAGCCAGAGCTGTCAGTCTGCAAGGAGCTGTCAGTCTGCATGGAGCAGCCTGAGCAGTCAGTCTGCATGGAGCAGCCAGAGCTGTCAGTCTGCATGGAGCAGCCAGAGATGTCAGTCTGCATGTAGCAGCCAGATATGTCAGTCTGCATGTAGCAGCCAGATATGTCAGTCTGCATGGAGCAGCCAGAGCTGTCAGTCTGCATGAAGCTGTCAGTCTGCAAGAAGCTGTCAGTCTGCAAGGAGCTGCCAGTCTGCAAGGAGCTGCTAGTCTGCACGGAGCTGTCAGTCTGCAATGAGCTGTCAGTCTGCATGGAGCTGTCAGTCTGCATGGAGCTGTCAGTCTGCAAGGAGCTGCCAGTCTGCACGGAGCTGTCAGTCTGCAAGGAGCTGTCAGTCTGCACGGAGCTGTCAGTCTGCACGGAGCTGTCTCAGCTGTCAGTCTGCAAGGAGCTGTCAGTCTGCAAGGAGCTGTCAGTCTGTAAGGAGCTGCCAGTCTGCAAGGAGCTGCCAGTCTGCACGGAGCCGCCAGAGCTGCCAGTCTGCATGTAGCAGCCAGAACTGTCAGTCTGCATGGAGCAGCCAGAGCTGTCAGTCTGCAAGGAGCTGTCAGTCTGCATGGAGCAGCCTGATCTGTCAGTCTGCATGGAGCAGCCAGAGCTGTCAGTCTGCATGGAGCAGCCAGAGCTGTCAGTCTGCATGGAGCAGCCAGAGATGTCAGTCTGCATGGAGCAGCCAGATATGTCAGTCTGCATGGAGCAGCCAGAGCTGTCAGTCTGCATGAAGCTGCCAGTCTGCAAGGAGCTGCCAGTCTGTAAGGAGCTGCCAGTCTGCAAGGAGCTGCCAGTCTGCACGGAGCCGCCAGAGCTGCCAGTCTGTAAGAAGCCGCCAGAGCTGTCAGCCTACATAGAGCAGCCAGAGCCGCCAGTCAGCGTAGAGCAGCCAGAGCCGCCAGTCAGCGTGGAGCAGCCAGAGCCGCCAGTCAGCATGGAGCAGCCAGATCTTTCAGTCTGCCAGGATCCGCCAGTCAGCCAGACTCTTCCAGATCTGCCAGTCAGCCAGACTCTTCCAGATCTGCCAGTCAGCCAGACTCTTCCAGATCTGCCAGTCAACCAGACTCTTCCAGATCTGCCAGTCAACCAGACTCTTCCAGATCTGCCAGTCAGCCAGAACTGCCAGTCGGCCAGGATCTGCCAGTCGGCCAGGATCTGCCAGTCGGCCAGGATCCGCCAGTCGGCCAGGATCCGCCAGTCGGCCAGGATCCGCCAGTCGGCCAGGATCTGCCAGTCGGCCAGGATCCGCCAGTCGGCCAGGATCCACCAGATCCGCCAGTCGGCCAGGATCCGCCAGTCGGCCAGGATCCGCCAGTCGGCCAGGATCCGCCAGATCCGCCAGTCAGCCAGGATCTGCCAGTCAGCCAGGATCTGCCAGTCAGCCAGGATCTGCTGAAACCACCAGCCAGCCAGGATCTGGTAGATCTACCTACCTGCCTGAGCTTTCTCTCACTCCCGAGCTTTCTCTCACTCCCGAGCTTTCTCTCACTCCCGAGCTTTCTCTCACTCCCGAGCTTCCTCTCACTCCCGAGCTTCCCCTCAGTCCCGAGCTGTCCTTCAGTCCCGATCTGCTCCTCAGTCCAGTGGGTTTCTGGGTGAGGACTACTAGGCCATGGTCGGCGGCGAGGGTGGACTATCCAGGGACGCGAGGAGAGGGGACTAAGACATTAACTGAGTGGGTTCCACGTCCCGCGCCGGAGCCGCCACCATGGACAGACGCCCACCCGGACCCTCCCTATTGTTTTGAGGTGCGTTCGGGAGTCCGCACCTTAGGGGGGTGTTCTGTCACGCCCTGGTCTAAGTATTTTGTGTTTTTCTTAATGTATTGGGTCAGGCCAGGGTGTGGCATGGGGTTTTTGTATTGTGGTGTGTTTTGTCTTGGGGTTTTTGGTGTGTGTGTATTGGGATTGTAGCTAGTGGGGTTATCTAGCAAAGTCTATGGCTGTCTGGAGTGGTTCTCAATCAGAGGCAGGTGTTTATCGTTGTCTCTGATTGGGAACCATATTTAGGCAGCCATATTCTTTGAGTTTGTCGTGGGTGATTGTCCTTAGTGTCTTTGTTCCTGTCGCTGTGTTAGTTAACACAAGTATAGGCTGTTTCGGTTTTCGTTACGTTTATTGTTTTGTAGTGTTTTGTGTGTATTCGTGTTACGTTTGTTTTATTAAACATGGATCGCAATCTACACGCTGCATTTTGGTCCGACTCTCCTTCACACCTAGAAAACCGTTACAGAACATTGTACAGAATTACAGTTTTGAAAGGTTAGACTGTTTTGGTTAAGTTGTGAAACAGCGATTAGAGGTGTGTTAATGGTCATTTACCCTGAGTTAGTAAAATTGAATGCTGGTCTCCACATGCAACCTGAGTTACCTGTCGGTTACATAGGTTACCCAATGGGCTGGGGGGAAAAGAGGAAAGATGACTAAGATTAGCTGGCCCATTTGAATTAAATGACAAATTGTTTTTATACTTTAACTATTTGAATGAGGGGGTGACAATTCCTTAAGGTAAACTACATATAAATGTATCATTATGGAATGGAACCCACCTGAGAATTTTGGCTTTGTCCAAGCAGAGAACCCGACCCTCTTCAGACAGTAAAACAGCATGAGAATCTCCACAACTCAGAGCCCGAATCATCTCCTTACATTCCACAGTCTCTAAAGCACACAAAACATATGACTGGGCAACTCAAGAAAATATATTATAAAAATATATTGTTAAGGAGATTAGACCTACTCAGTTTCCCTGTGAATCTTCTCCCATCTTGGTCCTCTTGAATCCGTGCGACAGACAGTAGTCTCCCATTATTTCTGATAAACGCGACCACACTGTTACCTGCGGACAGAGCCTGAATTTTAGATTTAAGGTGTATCAAATTAACGCAACTAATATCCGTTTTGGTCGTATCTAAACCATTCGGCTTCACTAAACCAAAGCCATTACGACTATCCTCTCCCCATGAAATCATTGTTGTGTATTATAATTAAACTACTTAAACTAGTCCATACAGATTCAAACACTTGAAGGAGAGGCACCTGCCGATGTTTCCGACTCAATGAAGGGTTTATATGACCGCAACCATCCATATGACATACAGAAAGACTAATCATCATCAACAAAGCAGGAAACGAAAATATGAATCTTAAAAGAAACTGTATTTATAGAGGGCATAAAAGAAAACACGCCTACAAACAAATAAAAATAAAAATATAAATAAAGTAATGACCAAACTTCATTTTTAAGGTCACGTTTATCATAATTATTTCAAAAAAGAAGCCTATTGGATAGCCTATTGGATTCGATGACACTTCCTGTAGCTACTCACCCCAACGCTAGGCATCGCCTTTTCAATTGGCTGCTATAGGATTAGCTCGCCCAGCATGCTGACGAAAAACTAACATTCATTAACAACTAGCAGTATTTCAATCTTCTCGATTTGTCAGCTGGGATAATTAGGAGTACACCGCTGTATTCCATTCCTGGATTGAGGTACATTTTCCGAGCCATATCTCTGCTGCTTTTTACTGCATCCAACTAACAGCACTCCACCGTATTCCAGACAAGGTCTGACCAGTATAGTATAGACTGTGACCAGATCTTCAGTGGGTAGGCCATTTCTGGCAAGAACATTCAGAAAGTGCAGGCATTTTGAGGCCTTCCTCACTGACTGCTCCACATGTGTGTCACCACTGAGGTTAGAGTCTAGATGAAAACCAATATACTTGGTTGTTGTTACCACAGTTTTTTCCTGTCCTTCTAGGATCAGTGTTGCGGGTTGTGGATGGTCTCTAGAAATTACATATCTGAATTTCCACAGACTTTTTCCCATTCAGGAGCATGTTGTCGGATGTGTCCCACTCTTCCAGCTGTGTTGCCTCCAAGCCCATGGAAATGACCTCTTTGATGCTGGTTAATGGTATGGCTCGGGACAGCCCTACATCATCCAGTGTCCAGTGTCAATGAAGACAACTTTTCGGGCGGACATGTGAATGAGAAACAGATATGGTGCAACCACTCCCCCTTGTGGCACACCAAAGGTGACCTCTGACCAAGGGCTAAAAGTGCCATTTGCCATCACCCTCTGCTTTCTTCCTGTGGTGTAGCTGTGGAGCCAGGCTAGTAAAGTTGGACACAGTTCAATGTCAGACAGATGTTGCATGAGCTTTGTGTGATCTACTCAATCAAAGGCTTTGGACATATCAGCAAGTAACACCCTCACCATCGTTTTTTTTTTTGGAGTCTAGCTGTCAGCCAGGAGTGTGTGGCTTTCACAAGGGCGGTAGTAGTGCTGGACTTTGGTAGGTAGGCATACTGATTTGTGCACTCAGATAAAACTGTTGCCATTCATTTTATTTTATGAAGCTCTCCTGGATTTTTCCAAGGAATGACGTCCAGTCGGATTCTGGCTAGGCTACAATACCTTCAGAAAGTATTCATACCTCTTGACTTGTTCCACATTTTGTTGTTTTGCAGCCTGAATTCAAAACGTATTAAATATTTGTTTTCTCTCACCCATCTACACACAATACCCCATAATGACGAAGTGAAAACATGTTTTCAGAATTTTATTGCACATTTATTGAAAATGAAATACAGATATGTTTCATTTACATAAGTATTCACAACCCTGAGTCAATACTTTGTAGAATCACCTTTGGCAGCGATTACAGCTGTGAGTCTTTTTGGGTAAGTCTGTAAGAGCTTTCCACACCTGCATTGTGCAACATTTGTCCATTATTCTTTTCAAAATTCTTCAAGCTCTGTCAAATTGGTTGTTGATCATTGCTAGACAACCATTTTAAGGTCTTGCCATAGATTTTCAAGTAGATTTAAGTCAAAACTGTAACTTGGCCACTCAGGAAAATTCAGTGTCTTCTTGGTACGCAACTCAAGTGTAGATTTGGCCTTGTGTTTTAGCTTATTGTCCTGCTGAAAGGTGAATTCATCTCCCAGTGTCTGGTGGAAAGCAGACCCAGGTTTTCCTCTAGGATTTTGCCCTTGCTTAGCTCCATTCCGTTTCTTTTTTTATCCTGAAAAGCTCCCTTAATGATTACAAGCATACCCATAATTAAAATATGGAGAGTGGTACTTAGTAATGTGTTGTATTGGATGTTCCCCAAACATAACACTTTGTGTTCAGGACAAAAATGTAATTGCTTTGCCACATTTTTTGCAGTATAACTTTAGTGCTTTGTTGAAAACAGGATCCAAGTTTTGGAAGATGTTTTATTCGGTACAGGCTTCTTTCTTTTCACTGTCATTTAGGTAACGTATTGTGGAGTAACTAAAATGTTGTTGATCCATCCTCAGTTTCCTCCAATCACATCCATTAAACTATATAACTGTTTTAAGGTCACCGTTGGCCTCATGCTGAAATCCCTGAGTGGTTTCCTTCCTTCTACGGCAACTGAGTTAGGAAGGACGCCTGTACCTTTGTAGTGACTGGTTGTATGGATACACCATCCAACGTATAATCAATAACTTTACAATGCTCAAACCGATATTCATTGTCTGCTTCTTCTTCTTTTTTTTCTTTTTTTTAACCTATCTACCAATAGATGCCCTTCTTTGCAAGACATTGGAAAACCTCCGTGGTCTTTGTCAGAGATGCAAACTAGTCACCTTTCGGCGAAATTCGCCGTTTTTAAACCAAAATAGGTGACATACGTGATTCGTGTAGATCCGATGAGAACGGTTTTGGGGTGGGTTTGGATCACTATTGACGAAGGCTCAGCCAATCGTTACGAAACAGCAGAATGCAGCGCAGCACATTCCTGAAGAAAGAGGAGACAACCAACATACTAGTTACAGCATCAGCGCGCCTCTGGAAAGTCAGCTTGTCAGTCACAGCAGCGCGTCCCCTGAACGATAACGAAGAGGTGACTTTAGGTGAAAAGCCTGACCACGGAGACCGGGGTGAGAAGGTGACGAAGCGTACTTCATGAGCTGTAACCGAAAAACTACTGGCTTTTGGAAAGTTTGAGGTGAGGGAGAAAGTGTGGTGAACAAGTATTAGCACTGTTAAGTATCTTGCTAGCTGGACCCGTTAGCTAGCCAGAGAAATGTTGGGCAACATTAGCCAACTTATCTGATAAATAATTGAGTTTATGGTGTGAAAATTAGCTTGCTAATAAAGTCAGACAGCTAACATCAGATGAGCTAACATTAGTAACCTAACCAATTCGCTATAGTATTAACTTGCATACGACTCCTTGCCGTTTTGCCGAAAATTCTCCCCGCCCTTCTAATTTCCTTAATTTTGTGGCTAGAGTCTAATACTTTCTCTGGCACACATCAGAGTCAAATACTTTCAATAGAATAAACTTCACGTCAGGCAGGATAGGCAACCGAAATGAATAATTAATGTATTTGTGTTACATTAAACATAGAGGTACGGGCGACATCAAGGGGGCGCCCCCGAGTTCGGGCGCTGAAGGGCGGGTTCTCCCAGGGTGCCAAACAAGCCAGAACCGCCACATACACTTGAAACAAATTATCAAACCGAAAAATGCCACAAAGATCAGTGAAATGTGGAAAAGTCAACCATTCTGAAGGCATCTGTAATTGAGGCCACATGCTGCGCTTTCTCCCCAAACCAATTCAGATAAAACAACAGCCTACTCATTGTAGCCTAATCCTTCTCATTTCGTTAACTTTTATTTCCGTATTTTTTTCCAACTTGCATTGCATCAGTGAACTCCCACTACACTCCCTTGACATTGAGCCTCTTTGCCACTTTGAATGGCCAACATTAAAAAAAGCTACACACCTGAAGGCTTCTGGTTGGCTACTGGTCTTTTTATTTGGCGCACGTGCACTTCATAGAAACTACATTAAAGAATTGAACTTTTATTCAATTAATAATTTGAAATGTCATGTCATATCCGGGTATGCAACAATGTCACATGGGGGTCCAACTTTTATTACATTAGTAGGGGGGCAAGTTTGTGAAACCCAGGAGTATAAAAGGGTTACATACCGGACGATCAGTATGCAAATGTGGAACATTGCAGACAGAAATGCCATAGCATCACAGGAAGCTGCTGAGGGAGGACGGCTCATAATAATGGCTGCAATGCAGTGAATGGAATGGTATCAAACGCATTAAAACCATGTATTTGATGTGTTCGATAGCATTCCATTAATTCCGTTCCAGCCATTACTATGAGCCTGTCCTCCCCAGTTAAGGTATTACTGTCCGACTGTCATAGAGATGCCTCGATTCATGATTCAGTCGAACAACTCAGTCGATTCTATTTAATTTCCATCTACTTTACTAAAAACCAGGACTGATTAGTAAAATGTGTATTGCATATTGTAGCCCTATGCAGTGCCATTGTTACACAAGGCTTATCTGTCCAACTTCCAGACTCTGACTCTGTATGTTTGTTAATTACATTTAGATCACCACATGACTCTGAAGCTATGTGTCCAAATCATATCTTTCATGTATTATTTTGATTGTCTCATGTTATGTTTGTTAGGTTTCAGGGCCTTTTATAACAGTGAATTGTAGGCCTATAGTTTGAGTCATTAATAGTAGAACTTACTCAATTAAAACAGCTGTAGGCTACTTACACTTGAGTCTAGGAACATACCACACTGAAAATATCTATGTAGTAGTTGCGTCAACTTTCAGAATAATACCTGTGAGAAGGGGCAGTAGTTGTGTCGTTAAACATTGCCTGGACATTTTGTGATGAAAGACCCCTAAATGTTGTAAAACATACAGTAAAATTGTGTCTGTGTAAGTTTAAGATTCTTGTTTGCTATTTATAACCTCACAATGTAATTTATTCTCAATTGCATTTTGTTTCTCATCTCTGATCTGTCCCATCTCCTCTCAATCCCTCATTCATTGGTCACCAGAACACACAAGGCAGCCATTTCTGGGAAAATGCAGGGCCAGAGAGAGAAGACATTCATATTGATCCTCGTTGCTGCGCTCTCTCACAGGGTAAGAGTTTTGACCAAACACATTTTTTGGGGGTCATAAGATTGAAATTATTGAACCCAGATGTGGAAAAAGTATCCAATTGTCAAACTTGAGTAAAAGTATAGATACCCTACCGTTCAAAAGTTTGGGGTCACTTAGAAAAGTCCTTGTTTTCCATGAAAACATACATGAAATTAGTTGCAAAATGAATAGGAAATATTGTCAAGTTGTTGACAAGGTTATAAATAATGATTTTTAATTGAAATAATAATTGTGTCCTTCAAACTTTGCTTTCGTCAAAGAATCCTCCATTTGCAGCAATTCTAGTCTTGCAGACCTTCAGCATTCTACTTGTCAATTTGTTAAGATCATCTGAAGAGATTTCACCTCATGCTTCCTGAAGCACCTCCCACAAGTTGGATTGGCTTGATGGGAACTACTTACGTACCATACGGTCAAGATGCTCCCACAACAACTCAATAGGGTTGAGATCCCACGTTACCACCACCACAGTGCCCCCAGACCATCACATTGCCTCCACCATGCTTGACAGATGGCGTCAAGCACTTCTCCCGCATCTTTTAATTTTTTTCTGCGTCTCACGAATTTTCTTCTTTGTGATCCGAACACCTCAAACTTAGATTCTGTCTGTCCATAACACTTTTTTTCCAAATCTTCCTCTGTCCAGTGTCTGTGTTCTTTTGCCCATCTTTTCTTTTTATTGGCTAGTCTGAGATATGTTTTTTTCTTTGCAACTCTGCCTAGAAGTCCAGCATCCCGGTGTCGCCTCTTCACTGTTGACGTTGAGACTGTTTTTTTGCGGGTACTATTTAATGATGCTGCCAGTTGAGGACTTGTGAATCGTCAAACTAGACACTAGACACTAATGTACTTGTCCTCTTGCTCAGTTGTGCACCAGGGCCTCCCACTCCTCTTTCTTTTCTGGTTAGAGCAGGTTTGCACTGTTCTGTGAAAGGAGTACTGTAGTACACAGCGTTGTATGAGATCTTCAGTTTCTTGGCAATTTCTCGCATGGAATAGCCTTCATTTCTCAGAACAAGAATAGACTGACAATTTTCAGAAGAAAGTTATTTGTTTCTGGCCATTTTGAGCCTGTAATCGAACCACAAATGCGGATGCTCCAGATTCTCAACTAGTCTTATGATGGCCAGTTTTATTGCTTCTTTAATCAACATACACCAGTTTTCAGCTGTGCTAACAGAATTGCAAAAGGGTTTTCTAATGATCAATTAGCCTTTTTGTCACGTTCTGACCTTAGTTCCTTTGTTATGTCTTTGTTTTAGTTTGGTCAGGGTGTGAGTTGGGGTGGGTTGTCTATGTTCTTTTTTATATGTTGTGTTTTTGTGTTTGGCCTGGTATGGTTCTCAATCAGAGGCAGGTGTTCGTTGTCTCTGATTGAGAATCATACTTAGGTAGCCTTTTCCCACCTGTGTTTCGTGGGTAATTGTTTTCTGTTTTGTGTCTGCACCAGACAGAAATGTTTCGGTTTCATTTCGTTCTCTTTGTTGTTTTATTATTTAGTGTTCTGAGTTATAATAAATATCATGAACACTTACCACGCTTCGCATTGGTCCTCCGATCCTTCCTACTACTCCTCTTCGTCAGAAGACGAATTCCCTTACACTTTTAAAATTATAAACTTGGATTAGCTAACACAACGTGCCATTGGAACACAAGAGTGATGGTTGCTGATAATGGGCCTCTGTACCCTATGTAGATATTCCATAACAAATCAGCCGTTTCCAGCTACAATAGTCATTTACAACATTAACAATTTCTACTCTGTATTTCTGATGAATTTTATGTTATTTTAATGGACAAAAAAATTGCTTTTCTTTCAAAAACAAGGACATTTCTAAGTGACTCCAAACTTTTGAACGGTAGTGTACCTTAATAGAAAGTGAAAGACACCCAGTAAAATACTACTTGAGGAAAGAAGTATTTAGTTTTAAATATACTTAAGTATCAAAAGTAAATGTAATTGCTAAAATATTCTTAAGAATCAACAGTAAACGTATAAATAATACATTCCTTATATTAAGCAAAACAGACAGTACCATTTTCTTGTTTTTAAAATGTATGTATAGCCAGGGGCACACTCCAACACTCAGACATTATTTGCAAAAGATGCATTTGTGTTTAGTGAGTCCGCCTGACCATAGGCAGTAGGGATGACCACTAGTTCTCTTGATAAGTGCGTGAATTTCACAGTTTTTCTGTTTTGCTACGCATTCAAAATGTACTTTTGGTTGTCAGGGACAATGTATGCAGTAAAAAGTACAATATTTTCTATAGGAATGTAGTGAAGTAAAAGTAAAAGTTGTCAAAAATGTAAATAGTAAAGTAAAGTACAGATACCCTAAAAAATGACTTAAGTAGTACTTTAAAGTATTTTTACTTAAGTACTTTACACCACTGATTGAACCAGCCATACTGTAAGGACAGACTTCTGGGCCCGTTTCCCAGATCCAGAGTGAGCCTATTCCAGGATTCTCCATTGAGCATGATTTTTAGTCAAGAACTAGGCTCACTCTGGGTCTGGGAAACTGGCCTTGATGTACTTCATTTGAAAAATGCTTGAATTTGAACTTGTATTGTCATAACATGTTAAGTGCTATACATTGTTACACTGTGATACTACCTGTATTAAAGAGGGTAACAATTCTCTTTTCTATTACAGGTGACTCAGGCAAAGGTAATGGACATGGTTCCTAATGCCGTGGATGACCAGTACACTCACTGTCGGGAGCAGATGTTGAAGAAGGTTGTGGAAGGGGGTCTGCTGGAAGAAGAACTGAAAAACAGTAAAACGTATAGTGATGCCTGGGGGGCAAAGCAGTGTACAAAGTTAATCCCGGGAGGTGTCAAGCAACACACGGATGCATTAGTGGCTTATGGACATGGGGGAAATGAGTTCAGAAATATGTTCAACCAAGCAGTGGAGACTCAGGGTGGGAATGTCACTGTCTATAATGGCAACTTCCAGTTCAAATCCCTCCACTTCCTTCTAATGGATGCCATGAGGCTTTTGAAGACTGAGAACTGCCAAACTGTGTTTCGTGGCTCAAGCAAAGAGTATGAGGCACAAGTAGGGTCAGAAGTGCGATTTGGGAGGTTTACCACAACCAAGGCCAAGCGTTCCGATGCGGAGGAATCTGCTTCAGACAATGGGATCCTTTTCAACATTATTTCCTGCACTGTAGTCAACATTGATGAGTACACTTGCTTCTCAGACAGCATTGATCAGCTGATATCCCCAGCAGAGGTGTTTAGGGTGGCTGAGGTAAAGAATGTAAGAAATAAAGATCACGAGTACAGAGAGATCGTTTTGACAAGTTCAAGGACTCACAGCATTGACAGCATCCGCGACTGTTCCCTCTTTCCCAGGTGAGGCCAGGTTACGTAAGCGAAAAGATATGACAACATTGGACTACCAAACAGGTGTTGACGACACAAGAGTTAAGTGTTTTTAAAATGTCTACCTTATTCTTTGGAGAATGAAAGTCTGTCTTTGTCTCACCAGATCTCCTACAAGTACGAGTCCTCCATCAATCACCCCCAAAGGCTCCTCTACTCAATGGCTTGGCAGTAGCCTGTCTGTTCTTGTGGTTGTATCTCTCTCTATCTCCCTGATCACCAGGACTGATGATCTCTGATAAACTAAAGTGTTGAGTGCTAATAGATGCGGTAAAGAAGTCAATGGAACGCAGACCGTGGGGGATAGAAGGACGCACATTCAACCAATCTGATTTAACAAAATAGATATTTGTCAAATTGTCATGTTTTATGTATTGTAACATGCCCATAATGTGCTTACTAAAGTTTGATTTGGATATATCTGTCTGTTTTCACAGCATAACATTTAGAAGTAGTCCCTTTTCAGTTTTAGTAGAAGTGACTGCTAAAGGCTAACTCCCATTTGTATTGACTGGTAGCATAGCTAGTATAGAGAAGTCGATGGTGGTAGTCGTTTTTTTAAACTGTAATGCAGTTTAAGGGGTTGCAGGGTTGACATCCATACCAGCATTATTCTCCGATTTTTACCTCAACATGGTGTGAAAAACACATAAACAATAGCCTAAATGTAGGCTAATTTTGCTGGTGGCCATTGAGATTCTGGATCTTTCCCCCCACTGCATCTTTCCCCCATGCGATGCGTTTCCATGGCATTTCCATTGTTTTGGTTGAGATATTGAGATATTGACCTCTTCACTGCTTCTATTGAAAATGACAAACACACACACACACACACAATTGCATGTTTGTAATATCAGTACACAGATATTCATCAAATGTGACAAAGTGCCAACCTTTCAAACCCCTCTTAGCATAATGATATTCTCTTGAAAAATGTATTTCTTTGCATTTTTATTGTTTTTGTAAGAAATATATATATATATATCATGGTACGTTTTAAACAATATGTTACGCATTTAGCAAATATTTTGGTATCACAACAATTGACTGTGGGTGGGTCCAGTTTTCATAGATGTAATTTAATTTTCCTCTTGTTTTGTTATCGAATAAAGAAACAAGTTGAGCATTTTTGAGTGTTGGATAGGATACCTTTGGCATTGAGATGGGGTGGGAAGGAGTGATTTATTAATTAAATGTTTAGATAATTAAAAGTAGTAAGCTTTTCCAGCTGGAAATGACTTTACATACATTGGGGTGATAAGCATGTACATTGAATTAATGATGTAAGGCTCATAACCTGATGTAACGGATGTGAAACGGCTAGCTTTTGTGGAGCGATGGGTAACGATGCTTCGTGGGTGCCTGTTGCTGTGTGCAGAGGGTCCCTGGTTCGCGCGAGGGGACGGTGTAAAGTTATACTGTTACACTGACAGTCCAGACACAGTATGTAAGACCTCGTAATATTTAGGTTGTGTAATATTTGTGAGGGGAAATGACTGTCATACCAATGAGGGATGTGGACAGAGAGTGCCCTTTCTCTAAGCTCAAGCCATGCTCAAAATCACAGTAGCACTAGCCTTTAGGTCATAGTTACAAAGTTTTCGCACTGACTCAATCACAGCTACAGCCACACATGTTTTGGCTAATATTCCATCCTTATATGGAACCTGCATGTGGTCCAGGCTTTTGTTCCAGCCCAGCACCAGCTCACTGGATACAACTAATCAACCGACCATAAAGCCCATGATGTCAGGGGTGTGTACGGGCGGCGAAGTCATCTGTGATGTTTTTCTCCACAGGGGCACAGCTACTTTATTCAGAAATACGCCAGTGTCCGGTCTGAATGTAGCTCTCCCCACTCCGCTCGTGAGGGAATAGAAAACAGGTGTGTGAAAAAACAAATCAAAACCAATGGAAAATGAAAAGTGGATTGACGATGGCGAGCGCCGCACGAACAAGGAGAGGACCCGACTTCGGCGGAAGTCTTGGCATGCGCACTGTATCTGCTTAAAATGCTTCCTCTCCTGCATACATTTGTCAGAGAAACGGTAACCACTATTACTTTGCTACTCAGTATGACCGTGACAGGAGGATCCCTCTGTACTCTGTCTATGAAATGGATATCAAAGGGGTTCCTGGCAGAGAGGGGTCCATAGTTTATTATGAACCACAGGTTTGCATATTTCATTTTCATTATCACCTTTTTTAAATGTCCTATATATTCAGTGCAGCCGCCATTTAATGTGACTGGCACAACTACAGAATGATCACATTAGTGTAGTTTAAATATTTACAGTATAATAGGACATTAGCTGTGGAGCAGGTACTATTGTATTCATGCAATAAGCACTAGAAGGTACTATTTCGTACATTGTAATTTCAGACTAAATACAAGTAGCCTAGAATACCAGTAATATATTAATGGGTTGTATTGGACTGCTACCACAAAGCTTGAAGTGGGGTGGCTAATTTGTAAATATTTGTATTTTTCAGCTTATGCGTCCTGACCTACCACCACAGCAAATGGATAAGAAAGGATCCTTGAGTGAGATCAAAAAATACAACCAAAACAATGGCTGCAGAGAAAGCTCTCCACAATACCGACAGAACTAAAGCATGTGGGTAGACCAGAACGAGCAAGTCAATGTTCCGAGTTACTACTGGAATGCCTACTGCTGCACTAACACGAACCGCAACTCTCTCATGTCTGGAGGTGCCTTGAGAAATAACAGCTCAGGGTGTTAAAGATGATATTAACTCTGAAACTGTGCTTCGATGGCTATTGAGTGTTGGCAACAATTTCATATTCCATTATGATCTGGTATGATTTTGAATTCATGCTTAGATTCATACATGGTTTGGCGGGGAATTCCCAAGGAGATGTTTGAAAATTAGCCACGTTAGCTCATCAGAATTTTTAAACATATCCTTGACCATAAATATTATCCTATTGATCAAATTTGTGGTTAAAATGTATTACAATTTCAAAACATATCCTTTGTTGTAATTATTCATAAAGCGTATGTTTGTTTGTTTGGTCACACAGAGTTGTGCAACCACGTCTTTGTGAATGCTTGTTGCTATGAATCTATAATCCAATAAAGCTTGTTTTGTGAAAATAGGAAATGTGTATATCGACATATTACAGAACCATTTTTTACATGCTGTTGATGAACCTGTTGGTATTTTATGTCAAAAGAGATCTGATGAAGGCAGCAATACTGTCGGTGGAGATTTCTTTGGTCGCGGTACCCTCTAGTGGTCTATAAAGTGCATAAACTGGGAAGGAGACAAAGGGGCCACGGTCAGTTGCAGACATAAATGTCATAGATAGAGATGTAGTGATTCATGACTCAGTCGAACAACTCAGTCGATTCTATTTCATTCCCATCTACTCTGATAAAAAAAAATCGGATTAGTAAAATATGTCATGCATATTGTTGCTCTATGCAGTGCCATTGTTACACAATTCGTATCTGTCTAACTTCCAGAGTCTGACTCTGTATCTTTGTTCATTACATTTTGATTTATTGTTACATGATAAAACACCAAAACCATTGCAGGGTTTGGTGAATCTGCACTTGGCCCAATGCCAACCCAAACTTTTATTTATTATATATATATATATTTTTTTAGCTTTACTTTAACAGGGAAGACATATTGAGACCTAGGCCTCTTGCAAATGTGCCCTGTATATACAACATAAATATATACTTTATATATATATATATATATACACATTAACCTTTTGATGCAGTGATGAGTCTCAAAACTGTCATCTGTAACCAAACGAAGGGCACTATGGTAGATGGCATCCAAAGGTTTAAGAGTAGCAGCATCTGATAACTAATGTCACCATAGTCAAGAACATATAAAAAGGTTGACTGAATAATCTGCTTCTCACTGCTTAGAGAAAGGAACGATCTGTTTCTGTAGAACAATCTTAGCTTCTTAACCAGCTCATCTATTACTGAACAAAAATATAAACGCAACACAGGAGGTTGGTGACACCATAATTGGGGAGGACGGGCCCATGTTAATGTCTGGAGCGGAGTTAGTGGAGTCGTATCAAATACATCAAACACATGGTTTCCATGTGTTTGATGCCATTCCATTCCATTATTATGAGCTGTCCTCCCCTCAGCAGCCTCCACTGAAACGCAACATGCAAAGTGTTGGTCCCATGTTTCATGAGCTGACATAAATGATCCCAGAAATGTTCCATACGCACAAAAAGCTAATTTCTCTCAAAATGTTGTGCACAAATTTGCTTACATCCCTGTTTGTGAGCAATTCTTCTTTGCCAAGATAATCCATCCATCTGACAGGTGTGGCATATCAAGAAGCTGATTAAACAGCATGATCGTTACACAGGTGCATGAACCTTTGCACCTTGTGCTGGGGACACTAAAATGTGCAGTTTTGTCACACAACACAATGCCACAGATGTCTCAAATTTTGAGGGAGCATACAATTGCCATGCTGACTGCTGGAATGTCCACCAAAGCTGTTGCCAGATAATTGAATGTTCATATTTCTACCATAAGCCTCCTCCAACGTCATTTTAGAGAATTTGACAGTATGTCCAACCTGCCTCACAACTGCAGATCACATGTATGGCGTCGTGTGGGCGATCGGGTTGCTGATGTCAAAGTTGTGAACAGAGTACCCCATGAGGCAAATGGTGGTCACACTAGATACTGACTGGTTTTCTGATCTACGTCCATACTTTTTTACCAACACATGTATATCTTTATTCCCAGTCATCTGAAATACATAGATTAGGGCCTAATGAAAAATCGTTGAAATTGTCGCATGTTGCGTTTATAGTTTTGGTCAGTATAACTGACCTGTGACTTCTGTGTGATGACAACCTGGGCCGCTACTGGCCCGCTCAATGGTCCACAGTTCACCTAGCATCCTGAGCACGGCTGCGCCCAACAATGTGACCGCTGGAGCTGGACCCATGCTCCCCCGGGCTCTGGACGCCACGGTTAAGTCTGATCACAAACACCAGAGGGCACTGTTACATGAAAGATCTCATGATGATCGCTGATCAAAAATATACTTACTGTATTTATCTGGAACACAGATCGGTGGCACATTAATTGGGGCGGATAGGCTTGTGGTAATTGGTTTAGCGGAATCAGTGGAATGGTATGAAATACATCAAACACTCCGTTCCACCCATTATTATGAGCCGTCCTCCCCTCAGCAGCCTCCACTGATCTGGAAGTGATCTATTTTTCACTAATCTTTTAAAAATCAAAGAGTAATGTTTGTAATTTAATCACGGGTGACTGTACCTTTAACATGACCTCTATATAGTGTCTTAAAACCCGATACGACTTTGTTCACATCTCTATTCAAAGGGAATTAAGTATTCGTCATTTGAACAGTATGTATGTCTTTTTGGAAATTGAATCATGTTCACAAAGGAAAATGACTCATTTAGAAGTGCTATGAACTTGAGTAGTACTCTAAATATCAGTTGAGGTCAGTGGTGCTCAAATCATGAGCCTGGAGTTTTTATGTCAGGGCACGATGCAACCCAAAATACGCCTTTTAAAGGCCTTGTCCCCGATGTTCAATGAGATCACATTCATGGTAAATGCTGGCATGTCTGCTCAAGTGTAAATTACCTTTAAAAGTATCTTATAGTGCGCTGCGCTATAGAGCGTCTTGAGTTCAATGCTGCCCTATATTGTGAATTGGGGGAACATGGTTGAGAAGGATGTGTCAAATGATCTGTTCCTTATTGTGTGCCACCTAACTGCAGGGATATTATGCTCTCATTGATTTCTGTAATGAACCATTTGGTGGGTCTTGTAAATTAATAGTTATTGAGTTCAACTGAAAACCTGATATGCTTCCTTTTAACATTTAGATTATTTCAAATACTTTGGGATTTCCTTGTATCTTGGTTGTTATCATTTTTGTTAATGTGTTGTTTAATGTGCAGGCACAAACCATGCTGTACTTTTTGATTAATAAATGTTTTAATAAAATTTGGTGAATGCAATATGATAATGTCATAGTACCGCACAGATCTCAAATTAGGATTTGAAATACAACCCTACATTAAAACAGTCCAAATCTTAAACCCAACTATGGAACAATGAAAAGATGAACACGGGAGAGGACTATACACAGCAGCAACACAAAACAACCATTATTCATTCCAGAAGCCTCTGTTGTGGCCAACAGCTTCTATAAGCCTGCTCTGTAGTGTCTCTTTGGAGGAGTAGATGGGCAGCTGCAACAGAGAGTGACAGGTCAGCGCCTCTGGGAAATGCTGTTGGGAGGAGTTGAGAAGGGTTTGGACCCTCATCCTGATCTGGTTCATACCCAGGATGGGCACACGATCACAGCCAGTCAGGAACACTGAAGGGGCAAAGGTGGTAAAAGGGAGAGGGCAGTGAATGACAGAATATAACTTTATTCTCAGTAGCCTACGTTATTGGTTCATCTGTTACAATGAAAACGTTCCATACTTACACAGGAACGCTTTCTTTTGATCCTCTGTCAGTTCCTCAAACACCTCCCAGAATGTGACGATGTTGGGATGCCCAGCATGGTACTCTCCTTCATACACAGTGTTCTAGGGGGGAAATGCCCTCAATTAATATATGGTGAAGCAATAGACACTTGACACCATTCAAACTACTTGTCAAAGCAATGTATCAAAACATTTTAGCCAGGTTGCAGAACATGTTCACCATGAATCCCAAATCAGCCCCAGGACACTTGTTTTTAAGGCTCCATCTTGCCCCCTGATAGGCTAGGTGACATTTCTGTATATATTATATGTTTTTACTTGTCTAATGCTCTCAGATGTAGACAATTGACACAGAGTAGATTTGGGATTGAGCTTCAGTCATGTATTAACAAAACATGGTTCTGACCTGTTTCAGTGTTTCCCAGTCGAAATTCTCCTGCCCCACCATCACTCCCCTCAGTTCCTCTGGCTGGAAGAACTCCACCACGTCCTTGTCACACACCTTGAAGAAGCCTTTCCTGAACTCTTCAAACACCACCTCTACTGACTGGTTGAAGATGTAGTTCACATAGGTGTCAACAAACTCCTTCCTGTCAAAAGAATGACACACAGAGTCAGATATCCATTGAGTTGTAGCTAGTATAGGTTGCTGTCAATTCCAGTTGATGTCACTTCAAGGAATGAGAAGCGTCATTTACATTCCATTATGATTTCTCCATTCATACATTTACATTTCAATGTGAGATGATATTGTCGAAATGGAATTGACCCCAATCCTGGCAGCTGTAGCAATGGAAAAACGTGGCATACTGTAAACCTTGTATTTTGTCAGTTGTAAATATTGCTATAATCTTACTTGTTGGCACTTGTGACGAGTTTTCCAGTTTCTTTGGGATCAAGTTCCACCGCTACATCACCCCACATCACCTATAATAGTGAGTAATGAAAAAAGTGAGGAAAATGAACAATGATAACACTGCAGACTGAGGGTATGGACAAATAGATGGGAGTGATATGCGAGAGACATACACACTGAAATAATATAATTTATCTTATGTTCAGAAATTCATACCACTTCACTTCAATTAACTACAGATGTAGGATCTTAATTTGAGCCAATTTGATACAGCAGGAAGAAAATCCTGCAGCAACAGAAAATGTGAATTATTTAGTGAATTATTTTTATTTATTTAACTAAGTCAGTTAAGAACAAATTCTTATTTATCCTGCCGATCCTTGACTTCGGCGATGTCATTTACAAAATAGCCTCCAACACTCACCTCAGCAAATTGGATGCAGTCTATCACAGTGCCATCCGTTTTGTCACCAAAGCCCCATATACTACCCACCATTGTGACCTGTATGCTCTCGTTGAATGGTTCTCGCTACATACGCGTCACCAAACCCACTGGCTCCAGGTCATCTATAGGTCTTTGCTAGGTAAAGCTCCGCCTTATCTCAGCTTATTGGTAACCATAGCAACACCCACCCGTAGCACGCGCTCCAGCAGGTATATTTCACTGGTCATCCCCAAAGCCAAAACCTCCTTTGGATGCCTTTCCTTCCAGTTCTCTGCTGCCAATGACTGGTACGAAATGCAAAAATCACTGAAGTTGATCTCCCTCACTAACTTCAAGCATCAGCTGTCAGAGCAGCTTACCGATCGCTTCAGCTGGACACAGCCCATCTGTAAATAGCCCATCCAACCAACTACCTACCTCATCCCCATATATGTTTTTTGTATTTTTCTGCTCTTTTGCACACCAGTATTTAAACTTGCAACTCCTCATCTGCACATCTATCACTCCAGTGTTAATTGCTAAATTGTAATTACTTCGCCAATATGGCCTATTTATTGCCTTACCTCCTTACTTCATTTGCACACACTGTATAAAGATTTTCTATTGTGTTATTGACTGTACGATTGTTTATCCCATGTGTAACTCTGTGTTGTTGTTTTTGTTGCACTGCTTTGCTTTATCTTGGCCAGGTTGCAGTTGTAAATGAGAACTTGTTTTCAACTGGCCTACCTGGTTAAATAAAAGGTGAAATAAAATAACAAATCTTTTTTTACAAAGGCCTACCCCGGCCAAACCCGGACAATGCTGGGCCAATTGTGATACAGACCATAATTATATTTAATGGACATTATTTTGTAGGGGTCATTTTAAAGTGGAAATGACTAACTTTAGAAGTCTTTAAAATACACTACAAGTTCGCATTTCTTGCAGTGTGGGAAAATTGTCAGCAACAAAAGAGTGATCAAATTAAAATCCTGCATCTGTATTATGTTACATTGTATTTGTTCATCGATCAAACTGTTTGAATGCAATACATACTGAGAAAGTCATGTCCATGTTTTCAACATCATCATCAGGGTAATCCAAGATGTACTGCAAACTCCTTCAAAAGCATTGAAAATAATATGTGACAATTATAAATTGGCAGTCAATAAATCATGATGCTTTCATAAATGGAAAACTATTTATCCAAATAATTAATAATTGCTTATCCACACAGAGCAAGTGCCCTGCCCTTGAGATGCAATAAAATGCCTTGAGATGCAATTTCTTAATCTGTCCTTGGTGTCCTTATAACAAATACAACTGCCTGTACTGTAATACATTACTGACTAAGGGATAACAATATATTATGGTCTGAACTTACCCTGCTTCAATGGGGCTAAACTCTCTCAGGTCCTCTAAAGAGGGATTGATGTTCACCAGCTTCTTGAAGAAGGCCATGGGGAAGGGGAGGTGCACCATGTTGTTGTTGTACAGGGCCATCCCACACAGAACCCCAAACAGGAAATAACGCTTCTCCTCCACTCTAGGCTGTTAGTGAGGATGTGTTGGACAAGAGACAATAAATAAGCCATGAGTGAAAGTACAAGACATGCTGTTGTTAACCTGCGGAAAATTATAGCTTAATATACAGTAAAGGGAAGGTAGTATGGTTTCTAGAATACAGTAGTAGGCTAGTAATACAGTAGTAATACTATAGTAGTTCTTCTCTAGAAACATATCATTACAGTGTTTCACTACCAGCACATTTGAAGCTATTTGAAAGTACAATAATTAGCAATATTTTATTTCTATAATGTGTTGAGGTGCGAAAAACCTCATAATCCATGTGCGATTTCCCTAAACGTGCCTCACCATTGCAGGGAACCAGGCCAGCGTATTGGTGTCGTTGTACATGAACATCCCAGACTCGGGTACCAACAGCTTATCAAACAAATGGAGGAAGAAGTCCCTTTTGTAGACATTTGTCAGCTTCGCATCCTCGTCGAAATACACCTGAGAGATGTAAGCAGCACATTTTGGAATAGCCCTTCTCTGTTCAAAACATTGTCTCATCATATTAAAAAATATGGACTTACCACAAGGGACCTCTTGAAGGTACTGTGATATGCTACACTCAGTTGATGGAAAGTGTCTTCTATGAGTGATGCTCTATTCAGTCTCAGCTCAAAGACCGGAGCAGGCTCCGCCACGAGGAACATGTCAAAACGCCACATGCCAGTCCTTTGGCGATTGTTAGGGAGATTCTGCAATGCATAGAGTACAATGTTAAGTCTTCAGTTAGTGCTTTTCTAGTATACAATACAGGTATTATTTCAACCAGTTTCTTCCATCAAAAAGGTTAAGAAATATGTCTGGTTTCTTCAGTAGTGATGGTCAACACCCCAGAGCTACTTGGAATGCAGGCTTCAGCCCTGTTCTAACACACCTGATTCAGCTAATCAAGATCCTGGTGAGCATCTGATTAGTAGAACCAGGTGTGTTAGAGCAGGGCAAGAGCAAAAGCCTGCATACACAGTCAGTTGGTCTCTAGTAGGGGGTTAGCCACCTTCATTTATAGTATCTGCTGTATATTATAATACTATATATTGAGAAGCAAGTTTCATTACCTTTGTGAGTGCGGCGTTGATGTTAAAAACGTTTATCTTGCTCTGCAGATTCATCAAGAATGGGTAACGACAAAAGATGGCAGGTGTCTGATCCACATCCTGAAAGTGATGTAAAAGAAAACATACAAGGCATCTCAATTAAGGAACTTCTTTGTCTAATTATGTTCATCTGCAGTGATAAGAAGGAACTTTAGTAGGTGAGAAAGATTCTCCAGTAGGAAAACAAAATGTTTCCTTCACTCTCTCTTTCCAGACCATTTCAGGTAGAGGAAATCTCAAGCCTCTACTGAGATGAAGCCAGGACACTTTCTAAGACCCAAACAACGAACATCAAAACACTTCAAGACTGACAACCACTAGTATGGTTAGCAATCGGTGACTGAGACAAAATTCATTTTCTTACCTGCTTTGACCATAAACGCCAAAGCTTTACATCCTCCTCTAGAAATTTGGGATTGAAGTGAACCTCCTCCATACAAAAGGTACTGTCTGGAACAGTCTGGGTCTCTACAGATTTCTGGTTTGCCTTTGAAATAATATAGAAAAGTAAAATAAATTGATAATAAATGAACAATTATTAGAAAGTATTAGCTAAATATTTTCCATGTTTGTCAGAAAAATATTATTTGATCAAATCTCAGTTATGGTCTCATTGATTCTAAATAGTTTGCAATGAAATAACTGCCACCCTGGCACCAGATCGGTCCTCGAAGTTGACTGGTCAAAATGGGAAAACAGCATTATAAATGGATTGACAGTACGAGTAGTGAAGGATGGAAACTGACTCTGTGGAGATGGCCGAGGACCTGGAGCAGGTGCTTGATCCCAGTATCACGAGTGTGTAGAATATGTTCACTCCTCAGAATCCCCGACAGGGCTTTCTTCCACACCCCAATGTGCTTGGTCATGACAGACGGCTTCAATGAGGACCAGCAGTCACCTACAGGACATGGTAACACACAGATTACTTTCTCAAACCATTTCGTGGGGGTATAGAATTTGCTCGACTTCACAATCATTCCAGGGGCACCCCCAATGTGCACACGTTTTGTTTTAGCCCAGCACTACCACACTCGGTTCAAATTATCAACGGTTTTGTAAATTGAGCCTAGTCTAAATCTGCCAGACAGCGAATGAACAAGGACAAAATAAGTTGTCTACAGCAAAAACAGATTTACGACTATGTTATTTTTGATAAGTTGAATTTGGGGTGACACACTTTAAACATTTTAAATGGAGGGCAACATTACCGAGGACCTGCAGCTTTTCAGGGTGCAGTCTGAGGATAGCAGCAGCAACGGCTTCGGTGAGATCTGTCCTTCTGTGCTGTTTGTGAATGACCCTCAGGAGCTCAGGGAGAACCAGGTAGACCCTCAAGCCCTCCACTCCAATGGGCTCCTCATACAGGGAGGGAAGTAGTGTGTGCTGAACAACAGCTTCAACCTAGTGCAATGAAAGAGGTGTGTGAATCGTCCCTCGTTCAAGATACATGTCAGAATAAATGTCCGAATAGGATCGATTACATATCAATTTATAAATATATTCACAAAATACCTCAGTCAAAACTTTGCCCTTTTCGCCAGCTTCCGGAATGCGCCTTGGACGAGTGAATAATCCAGGCCAGACTGTTTTGGTGAGGTTTGGTAATGTTTGTCACAACTAATAAAAGCAAGAAATAATTGTCAATATTTTTGCCATATTTAAATCAGTATTCTTTGATAATGTAATATTTCAAACATAAGACATGTATTTGAACCAATATTAAATACTGTTACCTTTTATCAAGAAAGCTCCCATTTAAACACGATGCAGAAGAAAACATTTTTGTGATTTCCCTGCAATTACAAGTTTGAGTAATCTTTCAGTTCAGTATGTGACCGTACATAAACAAAATAAGGAAATAACAACAACGGTAAATTATAGCTACTTATATCATACTTACTTCTGTCCTTTTTTCCAAGACTTTGAATCACATTCCGAGATCCATTTGTCAATGATTTCTTCATCTATAGCTTGTTGTGTCACTTTGCCCACACTTGACCTGAGATTGTTAGACTTTTCTTCAGACTCCTGGGAAGATGACAATGTGATGCAACGTATCACAGAAATGTTAAGTACAAAGGACAAACTATGTCCTGTTTTGCTAACTCATTGTTTCAAACCAAATTGTGTCCATACCTGACCAAGAGAGCACAACGCAAAGGAATGGTTTCCTCCAGCAAAAATGTGTTCAATTTTCTGGTCATCAATCTGGTCTGAAATGTTGACAAAAATAGTTGATGATCAAGTTAATGTTATTTCATGTTTTACCTCATGTTATTTTAGTTGAGTATTGAAATAAGCATTTTGTTGAGTTGACTTTTATCTGTTCTGAAAATGCATGTACTCTCCCTAATGTTATACCATAAATGAATGTTTTACCTGGCAGTTGTACTGGAAGGGGCACAGACTGATCAATCTTTACTCCATTTCCCAGCTGCCCTTGCTCTCCGTGCCCAAATGAGTAGATCTTATTGGAGGGCCCCACAAATGCTAATGTATGGTGTCTAATGTGGCAAACAGACATAGAAAACATTTCTCAAATCAACAATGAATTCTAAAAAGGTCTTATTCTAAAATGAAAACAGTCCTACATACATTTTTGTTGTGTCACAACATTTTGTCAATTCCAGATCATGTCAAATAAGTGTAACCTACCTTCCACAGGCTATCTGGGTCACCTTTAATCCACAAAGTTGCCCCACCACTCGAGGTCGTAGTTCATCTCGGAGAGAGTTGTGTCCAAGCTGTCCATAGCGGCCTGAACCAAATGTGAACACCACACCTCCCTAGAACAAAATCAACCCAGACAGTTATCAGAGTGTTTTCCTCTACGTTAATGAGGATGTTTCAATGCAAATTTCCAGGGAACTAAAAACTAAAACATTTCAATTGTTTTGTTTATTTTTTATTTCAACATTATTTAACTAGTCAAGTCAGTTAAGAACAAATTCTTGCTGACAATGATGCCCTACCAAAAGGCCTCCTGCGGGGACGGGGTCTGGGATTAAAAATATAAATGAATTAAATAAAAATATAGGACAAAACACATCACGACAAGAGAGACAACACAACACTACATAAAGAGAGACCTAAGACAACAACATAGCATGGCAGCAACACAGCACGGTAGCAACACAATAACAGCATGGTAGCAGCACAACATGGTAGCAGCACAAAAAATGGCACAAACATTATTGGGCACAGACAACATCACAAAGGGCAAGAAGGTAGAGACAACAATACATCATGCAACGCAGCCACAACTGTCAGTAAGAGTGTCCATGATTGAGTCTTTGAATGAAGAGATAAAACTGTCCAGTTTGAGTGTTTGTTGCAGCTCCTTCCAGTCACTGGCTGTAGCGAACATTGAGACACCAATATAAATAAACGCACATAAAATGCAGACATATTGTATGGTCTAAACAACATTTAGTTCAAATTATAGGAAAAGTGTAATTATGTCAGACAGATATACAACCTTTGTCAGAACGGCAGTATGTTCTCCTCCACATGAAATCAAAACAGTCTTCTTCAGATTCAGGCAATCAACAGGAGCTGGGGCACATCTGTCTACAGAAAATTGGGTTCAATTTATTGTTATTATTATATATAATTTTTATAATTATTTATTTACAACACATAACCCTCAAACACACGACACATTGTGCTCTCTCATCCTGGTTAAAATTGTTTTTAGACAGATAAAGGCACATTTCTGTACTTTTCTTAAATTTTTTAAACGTCATTTCAACCACCAAAAAATGTGGTTGTTAATAGATAAATCAGGGGTCTCCAGCTGCAGCCTGAGAGAACTACTGAGTGGGAAGACTTTTGTTTAAACCCAACACTAACACACCTGTTTCAAATAATGTACTGTTCATGGTCTTCGGTCTGGACCTTGATTATTTAAATATATTTAACAAGAGTCAACACATATGCTATTGTATAATGTATACTGTACTTGTTGTGTCCCCTAGTCCCAGTTGCCCGGCGGTGTTCTTGCCCCAGCCGAACACAGCTCCAGAAAGGGACAGAGCGAAGCTGTGGTCTCCCCCTGCAGTGATCTGAACCAGGGGGATCCCTGATAGAGACTTCAGGGGCTTGGGGGACATGGACATGTCGCGTGGCTCGCTCCACCCCAAACCCAGCTGACCGCTGGTGTTCTGACCCCATGTGAAAACCTGACCATCTGAACAGAAATCAGAAGTAAGCAACCATACAATGAGAACATTGTACAGGATTACAGTTTTGAAAGGTTAGACTGTTTTGGTTAAGTTGTGAAACAGCGATTAGTGGTGTGTTAATGGTCATTTACCCTGAGTTAGTAAAATTGAATGCTGGTCTCCACATGCAACCTGAGTTACCTGTCGGTTACATAGGTTACCCAATGGGCTGGGGGGAAAAAAGAAGAAAGATGACTAAGAGTAGCTGGCCCGTTTGAATTAAATGACAAATTGTTTTTATACTTTAACTATTTGAATGAGGGGGTGACAATTCCTTAAGGTAAACTACATATAAATGTATCATTAAAGAATGGAACCCACCTGAGAATGTTGGCTTTGTCCAAGCAGAGAACCCGACCCTCTTCAGACAGTAAAACAGCATGAGAATCTCCACAACTCAGAGCCCGAATCCTCTCCTTACATGTCACACTCTCTAAAGCACACAAAACATATGACTGGGCAACTCAAGAAAATATATTATAAAAATATATTGTTAAGGAGATTAGACCTACTCAGTTTCCCTGTGAATCTTCTCCCATCTAGGTCCTCTTGAATCCGTGCGACAGACACTAGTCTCCCATTATTTCTGATAAACGCGACCACACTGTTACCTGCGGACAGACCCTGAATTTTAGATTTAAGGTGTATCAAATTAACGCAACTAATATCCGTTTTGGTCGTATCTAAACCATTCGGCTTCACTAAACCAAAGCCATTACGACTATCCTCTCCCCATGAAATCATTGTTGTGTATTATTCTTAAACTAGTCCATACAGATTCTAACACTTGAAGGAGAGGCACCTGCCGATGTTTCCGACTCAATGAAGGGTTTATATGACCGCAACCAACCATATGGCATACAGAAAGACTAATCATCATCATTATCAACAAAGCAGGAACCGAAAATGAATCTTAAATGAAACTGTATTTATAGAGGGCATAAAAGAAAACACGCCTACAAACAAATATAAATGCAGTTTCGAATAGTTACTTATGACGCAAGGCCGAAAACGAAAGTGAACGTCTATTGACAATATCAGCCCAGTTATCTTCGAAATAGCCTACAATAAACTGACGCATTTGACACACACGATAATGCTTGAAACAATTACCACCCAGTCGATACCTCCCTAGATGCATTTCAGTGGAACTGGCTGAAACATCCACTTTATGCTGACTGCTAAATGCTGAACTGAAAATGGTTTCGGAGTTTGAAAAGACCCATCCCTCAGAGACGTCCCTAATATTTGCCCTGTTTTTTTCTTCTCCAGATGTTAACGTAATTACCAAACTTCATTTTTAAGCTCACGTTTATCATAATTATTTTAAAAAATAACTGTCAGCAGTATTTTGTGGAGGGTGCACACTGACTTGACCAGGCAAAGAGTAAAGAAAATACTAAAATTGCTTTAATTATTGTGTTATGATACTATACACCAGTGTGGCAGTTGTACTAAACTCCTACGGCATAAAAGTTCTAAAATAATCAATGTCCCTCATGAATTAAAATGACAATTGAACAGGTAAATAGGCATATAATAACCTATGCAGAAAGTAGGGATGGGAGTTTGAAATACTTTTACTATTCGAATAGTAACATTCATTTTTGTCTGATATCCGGATATTTGAAATACATGTGGTTTTTAAAAACCTACGTTTTAAACCTGAACACATCTATGCGAGGGAGAAGATGGTACTTTATTGTTGCAGCAGCGGAAGAACATGAAAGAGAGATGGTTAAGCGAGCAGACGGAGAGAGAGAGAGACACCAAGACAACCCCGCTACAGCCCAACACTATCTAGCTGACTTGCAGCAGCGACGATGTTATTTATTATCATCCCATATAACAGTGTCTATATTGACTGGAGTAGCCTATTGGATTCGATGACACTTCCTGTAGCTACTCACCCCAACGCTAGGCATCGCCTTTTCAATTGGATGCTATAGGATTAGCTAGCCTAGCATGCTGACGAAAAACTAACATTCTTTTAACAACTAGCAGTATTTCAATCTTCTCGATTTGTCAGTTGGGATAATTAGGAGTACACCGCTGTATTCCATTCCTGGATTGAGGTACGTTTTCCGAGCCATATCTCTCGCCGGCTCCGCGCAGTCTTGATCGTGGCATTGCAGCATTCCAACTAGAGAGAGAACGTGATGAAGAGTTTGAGTTGATTTATTCTTGCTCACAGATGAAACTGAAGAAATGCAGAATATACATTACAAATCATTGCAAAACACTAATGTATAAAATATTGAACAATTGAAAACATTACAGGACATTTTTCATGATGGAAATTGAAATATTAAAATGTGATTTTAAAAAATATGTAATTTTTGGGAGAACCTTTTAAGTGCTAGAGTTATTATACAGTCTGATAGTAGTCGTTTCGCAGGTGGTTCGTACGGGCAGTTATACAGGACAGTTGGTGGCTGTTTCTCAGGAGCCTGGTGGTGCAGTTCCCTCTTTTTGGAGGGAACAGGTCATTCAGTGGATGGTCAAGAGTGTGCATGTCCTTCACCAGATGCACTGCAGCCTGCTCTGCAGTGATGGGAGCTGTGGTTGAACTGCTCCAACTCTGGAGATGATCCTCAAGGCCCTCTGCATCCTATCTAGTTGGGCCTGGGGCTTTTTAATGCATCCAACTAACAGCACTCCACCGTTTTCCAGACAAGGTCTGACCAGTATAGTATAGACTGTGACCAGATCTTCAGTGGGTAGGCCATTTCTGGCAAGACCATTCAGAAAGTGCAGGCATTTTGAGGCCTTCCTCACTGACTGCTCCACATGTGTATCACCACTGAGGTTAGAGTCTAGATGACCAATATACTTGGTTGTTGTTACCACTGTTTTTCCTATCCTTCTAGGATTAGTGTTGCGGGTTGTGGATGGTCTCAATAATAACATATCCGAATTTCCACTGACTTTTTCCCATTCAGGAGCATGTTGTTGGATGTGGCCCACTCTTCCAGCTGCTTTGCCTCCAAGCCCATGGACATTTCCTCTTTGATGCTGGTTAATGGTATGGCTCGGGACAGCCCTACATCATCCAGTGTCCAGTGTCAATGAAGACAACTTTTCAGGTGGACATGTGAAGGAGAAACAGATATGGTGAAACCACGCCCCCTTGTGGCACACCAGAGGTGACCTCTGACCAATTGCTAAAAGTACCATTTGCCATCACCCTCTGCATTCTTCCTGTGGTGTAGCTGTGGAGCCAGCCTAGTAACCTTGGACAGAGTTCAGTGTCAGACAGATGTTGCAGGAGCTTTGCGTGATCTACTCAGTCAAAGACTTTGGACATATCAGCAAGTAGCTATCAGCCAGGAGTGTGTGGCTTTAACAAGGGCGGTAGTAGTGCTTGACTTTGGTAGGTAGGCATACTGATTTGTGCACTCAGATAAAACTGTTGGCATTAGGTATTTTTTATGAAGTTCTCCTGGATTTTTCCAAGGAATGACGTCCAGTCGGATTCTGGCTAGGCTACAATACCTTCAGAAAGTATTCATACCTCTTGACTTATTCCACATTTTGTTGTTTTACAGCCTGAATTCAAAATGTATTAAATATTTGTTTTCTCTCACCCATCTACACACAATACCCCATAATGACAAAGTGAAAACATGTTTTTAGAATTTTATTGCACATTTATTGAAAATGAAATACAGATTTGTTTCACACCCCTGTATTCACACCCCTGAGTCAATACTTTGTAGAACCACCTTTGGCAGCGATTACAGCTGTGAGTCTTTCTGGGTAAGTCTAAGAGCTTTCCACACCTGGGTTGTGCAACATTTGTCCATTATTCTTTTCAAAATTCTTCAAGCTCTGTCAAATTGGTTGTTGATCATTGCTAGACAACCATTTGAAGGTCTTGCCATAGATTTTCAAGTAGATTTAAGTCAAAACTGTAACTTGGCCACTCAGGAATATTCACAGCCTTCTTGGTAAGCATCTCAAGTGGGAATTTGGCCTTGTGTTTTAGCTTATTGTCCTGCTGAAAGGTGAATTCATCTCCCAGTGTCTGGTGGAAAGCAGACTGAACCGGGTTTTCCTCTAGGATTTTGCCTTTGTTTAGCTCCATTCCGTTTCTTTTTTTATCCTGAAAAACTCCCCAGTCCTTAATGATTACAATCATACCCATAACATTAAAATATGGAGAGTGGTACTTAGTAATGTGTTGTATTGGATGTTCCCCTAACCCAACCATAACACTTTGTGTGCACTACTGTCAAAGGCTCAGCCAATCGTTACATAACAGCAGAATGCAGCGCAGCACCGTTGCTGAAGAAAGAGGAGACAACCAACATACTAGTTACAGCATCAGCGCGCCTCTGGAAAGTCAGCTTGTCAGTCACAGCAGCGCGTCCCCTGAACGATAACGAAGAGGTGACTTTAGGTGAAAAGCCTGACCACGGAGACCGGGGTGAGAAGGTGACGAAGCGTACTTCATGAGCTGTAACCGAAAAACTACTGGCTTTTGGAAAGTTTGAGGTGAGGGAGAAAGTGTGTTGAACAAGTATTAGCACTGTTAAGTATCTTGCTAGCTGGACCCGTTAGCTAGCCAGAGAAATGTTGGGCAACATTAGCCAACTTATCTGATAAATAATTGAGTTTATGGTGTTAAAGTTAGCTTTCTAATAAAGTCAGACAGCTAACATCAGATGAGCTAACATTAGTAACCTAACCAATTCGCTATAGTGTTAACTTGCATACGACTCCTTGCCGAAAATTCTCCCCACTCTTCTAATTTCCTTAATTTTGTGGCTAGTCAAATACTTTCTGTGTCACATATCAGTCAAACACTTTCATTAGAACAAACTTCAAATCAGGATAGGCAACCGAAATGAATAATTAATGTATGTGTTATATTAAACATAGAGGTACGGGCGACATGGGCAGCCACCCAGGGCGACATCAAGGGGGCGCCCCCGATTCGGGCGCTGAAGGGGGGGTTCGCCCAGGGTGCCAAACAAGCCAGACATAAACACTTGAAACAAATTGTCAAACAGAAAACTGCCACTAAGATCAGTGAAATGTAGGCTAAATTGACAACGGAGTGAAGAGCAGAAATCTCAACCCGCAAGCAAGTTGCAGCAAGCATGTTGCAGCAATGAAAAATTCTTCCCCCTTCGCCTTCTTCATTGCTGCGACTTGCTTGCTGCGACTTGCTTGCTAGTTGAGATTTCTGCTCTTCACTCGATTTACGACACAACACCGTTCCTCAAGTTATAACGCGTTAGTTGCTTACTGGACCCTGGCAATCTGTGTGAAATGTTAACTAGTTAACTAACAAACGAACTAACCACTATCTGTTAACTAATGTTTTCCCTCTACATTATGTGGTTAATTTTCAGAATGAGAGAATTAGATGAAAATGGGGGTGTTGCTTGTAAAACAAGTGGATTCAGGGATCAAGTGTAGCTGGAGATGGACCTGGCTTAAACTGGATGCCACTATAGATGTGGGAGGAACACCACACCCTTTCGCTCTTTCTCACTTTTGCTGGCACATTGTAGAACAGATGTCCACAGGCAGAAAGTGTACAATGTAATAGTGTGCATTGTAGCCCAAATATATTGTTTTTGTTGTGTTGAATTTGCGAGTAAGGGGGGATTATAAGGGGGGATTATACTTTGTTTTACTCAGTGAACTTTATTTTTGCACACATGTAGCCTTGTGCACTTGATCGATGTCTATAGTAGCCACTATAATATAGCAAAAAGAGAATGCTTGTTTGTTTCATTCTATTTCTACTTTAGGATGTATTTTCCCAAGTGGAATATATATGTGTGGTCACAAACATTCTATTATAATGGCTAACTGCAATATTAATGTGTTTAAAAAAAAATCAAGACTTGAGTGTCATTTGCAGTAAAGTCTAGGCAACAAATTACATTGGATTGCTTTCTTTACATTTTGTAGCTGTGAGTTAGGTTCACATTAACCACTTTTTTTTACACACAGAGACTGATCATGTAGATTATATTCTTTGTTGTTTAATTAGTTAAAAACTACATTTCCCCCTAGCAGGGATTTTTTTTTTGCATGTTTCAATGCAACAAAAAAAAGTGTCACCTTTTTGGGACCTCACCAGTTTGCATCCCTGCTTTGTGGTTGAATCTGTGTTTGAAATTTTCTGCTCGACTGAGGGATAATTGTATGTGTGGGATACAGAGATGAGGTACTCATTACAAAATCATGTTAAACACTATTATTGCACACAATGAAAGTCCATGCAACTTATTTTATGACTTGTTACGGACATTATTACCTCTGAACTTATTTAGGCATGCCATAACAAAAGGGTTGAATATTGAATTTTGATTTTATATTAATTTATAATTCAAAAACACAAAAAACACACAATTCCACTTTGCCATTAAGGGTTATTGTGTGTAGTCCCTGGACCAAGTTTGTGAAACCCAGGAGTAATAAAAGGGCTACATACCGGGCCACGATCAGTATGCAAATGTGGAACGTCGCAGACAGAAATGCCATAGCATCACAGGAAGCTGCTGAGGGGAGGACGGCTCATAATAATGGCTGGAATGCAGTGAATGGAATGGTATCAAACGCATTAAAACCATGTATTTGATGTGTTCGATAGCATTCCATTAATTCCGTTCCAGCCATTACTATGAGCCCGTCCTCCCCAGTTAAGGTATTACTGGCCGACTGTGTCATAGATAGTCTGACTCTGTATGTTTGTTCATTTAATTTAGATTTATTGTATCAGGCAAAACCCCAAATCACTACTGACAACCATTGCACGGCTTGGTAAAACTGCATTAGGCCCATTGCCAACCCAAACTATGGTATAAGGGGGGGAGTGATACTTTTTTTTGTTATTTCCTCCTCCAGTCAGGAGGAAGGAAAAGGAGTTGCTCTGTAAAGATAAGGACCTCGGTTTCCTTCCATTTTTGGTCATCAGGGAGTGAGTGGAAAATATGTGCAAACGTCCCCGAAGAGAGGCACACTGATATTCTCTCATTCTGTTATTTAGTCTACCCAAGGAGAGCACCACACGACTCTGAAGGTATGTGTCCAAATCGTATCTTTCATGTATTATTTTGATTGTCTCATGTTATGTTTGTTAGGTTTTAGGGCCTTTTATAACAGTGAATTGTAGGCCTATAGTTTGAGTCATTAATAGCAGAACTTACTCAATTAAAACAGCTGTAGGCTACTTACACTTGAGTCTAGAAACATACCACACTGAAAATATCTATGTAGTAGATGCGTCAACTTTCAGAATAATACCTGTGAGAAGGGGCAGTAGTTGTGTAGTTAAACATTGCCTGGACATTTTGTGATGAAAGACCCCTAAAGATTAAGATTCTTGTTTGCTATTTATAACCTCACAATGTAATTTACTCTCAATTGCATTTTGTTTCTTATCTCTGATCTGTCCCATCTCCTCTCAATCCCTCATTCATTGGTCACCAGAACACACAAGGCAGCCATTGCTGGGAAAATGCAGGGCCAGAGAGAGAAGACATTCATATTGATCCTCGTTGCTGCGCTCTCTCACAGGGTAAGAGTTTTGACACATTTTTTGTTGTTGTAAGATTGAATTGATTGAACCCAGATGTGGAAAAAGTACCCAATTGTCATACTTGAGTAAAAGTATAGATACCCTACCGTTCAAAAGTTTGGGGTCACTTAGAAATGTCCTTGTTTTCCATGAAAACATACATGAAATTAGTTGCAAAATGAATAGGAAATATAGTCAAGACGTTGACAAGGTTATAAATAATGATTTTTAATTGAAATAATAATTGTGTCCTTCAAACTTTGCTTTCGTCAAAGAATCCTCCATTTGCAGCAATTCTAGCCTTGCAGACCTTCAGCATTCTACTTGTCAATTTGTTGAGATCATCTGAAGAGATTTCACCTCATGCTACCTGAAGCACCTCCCACAAGTTGGATTGGCTTGATGGGAACTTCGTACCATACGGTTAAGCTGCTCCCACAACAGCTCCATAGGGTTGAGATCCAGTGACTGTGCTGGCCACTCCATTATAGACAGAATACCAGCTGACTGCTTCTTCCCTAAATAGGTATTGCATAGTTTGGAGCTGTGCTTTGGGTCATTGTCCTGTTGTAGGAGGAAATTGGCTCCAATGAAGTGCCGTCCACAGGGTATGGCATGGTGTTGCAAAATGGAGTGGTAGCCTTCCTTCTTCAAGATCCCTTTCACCCTGTACAAATCTCCCACTTTACCACCACCAAAGAACCCCCAGACCATCACATTGCCTCCTCCATGCTTGACAGATGGCGTCTTTTAATAATCTTTTCGCATCTTTTCATTTTTTTCTCCATCTCACGAATGTTCTTCTTTGTGATCCGAACACCTCAAATTTAGATTTGTCTGTCCATAACACTTTTTTTCCAAATCTTCCTCTGTCCAGTGTCTGTGTTCTTTTGCCCATCTTTTCTTTTTATTGGCCAGTCTGAGATATGGCTTTTTCTTTGCAACTCTGCCTAGAAGGCCAGCATCCCGGTGTCACCTGTCACGATCGTCGTAAGAAGCGGACCAAAGAGCAGCGTGGTGCGAATGCATCATTTTAATAGATGATGAAAAACACGAAGTAAACTGTACAAAACAATAAACGAATAACGACCGTGAAGCTATAATAAGAACTGTGCTGACACAAGCAACTAACATAGACAATCACCCACAACCCACAATGACAAAACAGGCTACCTAAATATGGTTCCCAATCAGAGACACCGACTAACACCTGCCTCTGATTGAGAACCATATCAGGCCAAACACAGAAACACAGAACTAGACATCCAACATAGAATGCCCACTCAGATCACACCCTGACCAAACAAAACATAGAAACATACAGAGCAAACTATGGTCAGGGTGTGACATCGCCTCTTCATTGTTGACGTTGAGACTGGTGTTTTGTGGGTACTATTTAATGAAGCTGCCCGTTTAGGACTTGTGATGCGTCTGTTTTTCAAACTAGACACTAATGTACTTGTCCTCTTGCTCAGTTGTGCACCAGGGTCTCCCACTCCTCTTTCTATTCTGGTTAGGGCCAGTTTGCACTGTTCTGTGAAGGGAGTAGTACACAGCGTTGTACGAGATCTTCAGTTTCTTGGCAATTTCTCACATGGAATAGCCTTCATTTCTCAGAACAAGAATAGACTGACAAGTTTCAGAAGAAAGTTATTTGTTTCTGGCCATTTTGAGCCTGTAATCGAACCACAAATGCTGATGCTCCAGATGCTCAACTAGTCTAAATAAGGCCAGTATTATTGCTTCTTTAATCAGCATACACCAGTTTCCAGCTGTGCTAACATAATTGCAAAATGGTTTTCTTAAGATCAATTAGCCTTTTAAAATTATAAACTTGGATTAGCTAACACAATACTTACTTTTTTTTTATACTTCCGGCCCCGACAGAGATGGCCGCCTCGCTTCGCGTTCCTAAGAAACTATGCAGTTTTTTGTTTTTTTTACGTGTTATTTCTTACATTAGTACCCCAGGTCATCTTAGGTTTCATTACATACAGTCGAGAAGAACTACTGAACGTAAGAGCAGCGTCAACTCACCATCAGTACGACCAAGAATATGACTTTCGCGAAGCGGATCCTGTGTTCTGCCTTTCACCCAGGACAACGGAATGGATCCCAGCCGGTGACCCAAAAAAACGACTTCGTAAAAGGGGGAAACGGAGCGGTCTACTGGTCAGACTCCGGAGACGGGCACATCGTGCACCACTCCCTAGCATTCTTCTCGCCAATGTCCAGTCTCTTGACAACAAGGTTGATGAAATCCGAGCAAGGTTAGCATTCCAGAGGGACATCAGAAACTGTAACGTTCTTTGCTTCACGGAAACATGGCTCACTGGAGAGATGCTATCGGTGTCGGTGCAGCCAACTGGTTTCTCCACGCATCGCGCAGACAGAAACAAACATCTTTCTGGTAAGAAGAGGGGCGGGGGCGTATGCTTCATGGTTAACGTGACGTGGTGTGATCATAACAACATACAGGTACTCAAGTCCTTCTGTTCACCTGATTTAGAATTCCTCACAATCAAATGTCGACCGCATTATCTACCAAGGGAATTCTCTTTGATTATAATCACAGCCGTATATAATCCCCCCCAAGCAGACACATCGATGGCTCTGAACAAACTTTATTTGACTCTTTGCAAACTGGAATCCATTTATCCGGAGGCTGCATTCATTGTGGCTGGGGATTTTAACAAGGCTAATCTGAAAACAAGACTCCCTAAATTTTATCAGCATATCGATTGCGCAACCAGGGCTGGAAAAACCTTGGATCACTGCTATTCTAACTTCCGCGACGCATATAAGGCCCTGCCCCGCCCTCCTTTCGGAAAAGCTGACCACGACTCCATTTTGTTGATCCCTGCCTACAGACAGAAACTAAAACAAGAAGCTCCCGCGCTGAGGTCTGTTCAACGCTGGTCCGACCAATCTGATTCCACACTCCAAGACTGCTTCCATCACGTGGACTGGGATATATTTCGTATTGTGTCAGACAACAACATTGACGAATACGCTGATTCGGTGAGCGAGTTCATTAGAACGTGCGTTGAAGATGTCATTCCCATAGCAACGATTAAAACATTCCCAAACCAGAAACCGTGGATTGATGGCAGCATTCGCGTGAAACTGAAAGCCGAACCACTGCTTTTAATCAGGGCAATGTGACCGGAGACATGACCGAATACAAACAGTGTAACTATTCCCTCCGCAAGGCAATCAAACAAGCTAAGTGTCAGTATAGAGACAAAGTAGAATCTCAATTCAATGGCTCAGACACAAGAGGTATGTGGCAGGGTCTACAGTCAATCACGGATTACAAAAAGAAAACCAGCCCAGTCACGGACCAGGATGTCTTGCTCCCAGGCAGACTAAATAACTTTTTTGCCCGCTTTGAGGACAATACAGTGCCACTGACACGGCCCGCAACTAAAACATGCGAACTCTCCTTCACTGCAGCCGACGTGAGGAAAACATTTAAACGTGTCAACCCTCGCAAGGCTGCAGGCCCAGACGGCATCCCCAGCCGCGCCCTCAGAGCATGCTCAGACCAGCTGGCTGGTGTGTTTACGGACATATTCAATCAATCCCTATCCCAGTCTGTTGTTCCCACATGCTTCAAGAGGGCCACCATTGTTCCTGTTCCCAAGAAAGCTAAGGTAACTGAGCTAAACGACTACCGCCCCGTAGCACTCACTTCCGTCATCATGAAGTGCTTTGAGAGACTAGTCAAGGACAATATCACCTCCACCCTACCTGACACCCTAGACCCACTCCAATTTGCTTACCGCCCAAATAGGTCCACAGACGATGCAATCTCAGCCACAATGCACACTGCCCTAACCCATCTGGACAAGAGGAATACCTATGTGAGAATGCTGTTCATCGACTACAGCTCGGCATTTAACACCATAGTGCCCTCCAAGCTTGTCATCAAGCTCGAGACCCTGGGTCTCGACCCCGCCCTGTGCAACTGGGTACTGGACTTCCTGACGGGCCGCCCCCAGGTGGTGAGGGTAGGCAACAACATTTCCACCCTGCTGATCCTCAACACTGGGGCCCCACAAGGGTGCATTCTGAGCCCTCTCCTGTACTCCCTGTCCACCCACGACTGCGTGGCCACGCACGCCTCCAACTCAATCATCAAGTTTGCGGACGACGCAACAGTGGTAGGCTTGAATACCAACAACGACGAGACGGCCTACAGGGAGGAGGTGAGGGCCCTCGGAGTGTGGTGTCAGGAAAATAACCTCACACTCAACGTCAACAAAACTAAGGAGATGATTGTGGACTTCAGGAAACAGCAGAGGGAACACCCCCTATCCACATTGATGGAACAGTAGTGGAGAGGGTAGTAAGTTTTAAGTTCCTCGGCGTACACATCACAGACAAACTGAATTGGTCCACCCACACAGACAGCATCGTGAAGAAGGCGCAGCAGCGCCTCTTCAACCTCAGGAGGCTGAAGAAATTTGGCTTGTCACCAAAAGCACTCACAAACTTCTACAGATGCACAATCGAGAGCATCCTGTCGGGCTGTATCACCGCCTGGTACGGCAACTGCTCCGCCCACAACCGTAAGGCTCTCCAGAGGGTAGTGAGGTCTGCACAACGCATCACCGGGGGCAAACTACCTGCCCTCCAGGACACCTACACTACCCGATGTCACAGGAAGGCCATAAAGATCATCAAGGACAACAACCACCCGAGCCAATGCCTGTTCACCCCGCTATCATCCAGAAGGCGAGGTCAGTACAGGTGCATCAAAGCTGGGACAGAGAGACTGAAAAACAGCTTCTATCTCAAGGCCATCAGACTATTAAACAGCCACCACTAACAGTGAGTGGCTGCTGCCAACACACTGACTCAACTCCAGCCACTTTAATAAATGAGAATTGATGGGAAATGATGTAAAATATATCACTAGCCACTTTAAACAATGCTACCTAATATAATGTTTACATACCCTACATTATTCATCTCATATGTCTACGTATATACTGTACTCTATATCATCTACTGCATCTTTATGTAATACATGTATCACTAGCCACTTTAACTATGCCACTTTGTTTACATACTCATCTCATATGTATATACTGCACTCAATACCATCTACTGTATCTTGCCTATGCCGCTCTGTACCATCACTCACTCATATATCTTTATGTACATATTCTTTATCCCCTTACACTTGTGTCTATAAGGTAGTAGTTTTGGAATTGTTAGCTAGATTACTTGTTAGTTATTACTGCATTGTCGGAACTAGAAGCACAAGCATTTCGCTACACTCGCATTAACATCTGCTAACCATGTGTATGTGACAAATAAAATTGGATTTGATTTGATTTGACAACGTGCCATTGGAACACAAGAGTGATGGTTGCTGATAACGGGCCTCTGTACCCTATGTAGATATTAGAGGTCGACCGATTATGATTTTTCAACGCCGATACCGATTATTGGAGGACCAAAAAGGCCAATACTGATTAATCGGCTGATTTTTAAAATGTATTTGTAATAATGACAATTACAACAATACTGAATGAACACTAATTTTAACTTAATATAATACATCAATAAAATCAATTTAGCCTCAAATAAATAATGAAACATGTTCAATTTGGATTAAATAATGCAAAAACAAAGTGTCGGAGAAGAAAGTAAAAGTGCAATATGTGCCATGTAAAAAAGCTAACGTTTAAGTTCATTGCTCAGAACATGAGAACATATGAAAGTTGGTGGTTCCTTTTGACATGACACTTCAATATTCCAAGGTAAGAGGTTTTAGGTTGTAGTTAATATAGTATTTATAGGACTATTTCTCTCTATACCATTTGAATTTCATATACCTTTGACTACTGGATGTTCTTATAGGCACTATAGTATTGCCAGTGTAACAGTATAGCTTCCGTCCCTCTCCTCGCCCCTACCTGGGCTCGAACCAGGAACACATCGACAACAGCCACACTCGAAGCAGCGTTACCTATCTCTCCACAAAAGCCACGGCCCTTGCAGAGCAAGGGGAATAACTACTCCAAATCTCAGAGCGAATGACGTTTGAAACGCTATTAGCGCACACCCAGCTAACTAGCTAGACATTTCACATCGGTTACACCGGCCATTAGGCTGATAGGCTTGAAGTCATAAACAGCGCTGTGCTTGCGAAGAGCTGCTGGCGAAAGTACTGTTTGAATGAATGCTTACGAGCCTGCTTCTGTTTACCATCGCCCAGTCAGACTGCTCTATCAAATCAGACTTAATTATAACATAATAACACACAGGAATACGAGCCTTTGGTCATTAATATGGTAAAATCTGGAAACTACCATTTCGAAAACAAAACGTTTATTATTTCAGTGAAATACGGAACCGTTCGGTATTTTATCTAACGGGTGGCATCCCTAAATCTAAATATTCTTTTTACATTGCACAACCTTCAATGTTATGTCATAATTATGTAAAATTCTGGCAAATTAGTTCTCAATGAGCCAGGCTGCCCAAACTGTTGCATATACCCTGACTCTGCGTGCAATGAACACAAGAGAAATTACACAATTTCACCTGGTTAATATTGCCTGCTAACCTGAATTTCTTTTAGCTAAATATGCAGGTTTAAAAATATATACTTCTGTGTATTGATTTTAAGAAAGGCATTGGTGTTTATGGTTAGGTACAGTCATCCAAAGATTGTGCTTTTTTCACAAATGCACTTTTGTTAAATCATCCCATGTGTAGTTATAACTAGTGATTATAATTGATTGATTGTTTTTTATGAGATACGTTTAATGGTAGCTAGCAACTTACCTTGGCTTCTACTGCATTCGCGTAACAGGCAGGCTCCTCGTGGAGTTCAATGTAATCAGGTGGTTACGAGCATTGGACTAGTTAACTGTACGGTTGCAAGATTGGATCCCCCGAGCTGACAAGGTGAAACTCTGTCATTCTGCCCCTGAACAAGGCAGTTAACCCACCGTTCCTAGGCCGTCATTGAAAATAAGAATGTGTTATTAACTGACTTGCCTAGTTAAATAAAGGTATTTTTTTTAAATAAAAAAATAGGCAAAAATCGGTGCCCAAAAATACCGATTTCCGATTGTTATGAAAACTTGAAAACTGCCCTAATTAATCAGCCATTCCGATTAATCGGTCGACCTCTAGTAGATATTCCATTTTTAAAAATCAGCGGTTTCCATCTACAATAGTCATTTACAACATTAACAATGTCTACACTGTATTTCTGATACATTTTATGTTATTTTAATGGACAAAAATAAAGCTTTTCTTTAATAAACAAGGACATTTCTAAGTGACCCCAAACTTTTGAACGGTAGTGTAGCTTAATAGAAAGTTACTCAAGTAAAAGTGAAAGTCACCCAGTAAAATACTACTTGAGTAAAAGTCTGAAAGTATTTGGTTTTAAATATACTTAAGTATCAAAAGTAGAAGTAAAAGTATAAATAATTTTTTTAAAATCCTTATATTAAGCAAAATACCATTTTCTTGTTTTTAAAATGTATGTATAGCCAGGCGCACACTCCAACACTCAGACACTATTTGCAAAAGATGCATTTGTGTTTAGTGAGTCCGCCTGACCATAGGCAGTAGGGATGACCACGAGTTCTCTTGATAAGTGTGGGAATTTCACAATTTTTCTGTCCTGCTAAGCATTCAAAATGTACTTTTGGTTGTCAGGGAAAATGTATGGAGTTAAAAGTACAATATTTTCTATAGGAATGTAGTGAAGTAGAAGTAAAAGTTGTAAAACATTTAAATTGTAAAGTAAAGTACAGATACCCCAAAAAACGACTTAAATAAAAATACTTTAAAGTACTACTTAAGTACTTTACACCACTGATTGAACCAGCCATACTGTAAGGACAGACTTCTGGGCCTTTTTCCCAGATCCAGAGTGAGCCTATTCCTGGACTCTCCATTGAGCATGATTTTTAGTCAAGAACTAGGCTGACTCTGGGTCTGGGAAACTGGCCTTGATGTACTTAATTTGGCAAATGCTTGAATTTGAACTTGGAAAATTAGAATTGTATTGTCATAAAATGTTGAGTGCTATACATTGTTACACTGTGATACTACCTGTACTAAAAAGGTAACAATTCTCTTTTCTATTACAGGTGACTCAGGCAAAGGTAATGGACATGGTTCCTAATGCTGTGGATGACCAGTACACTCACTGTCGGGAGCAGATGTTGAAGAAGGTTGTGGAAGGGGGTCTGCTGGAAGAAGAACTGAAAAACAGTACAAAGTATAGGCATGCCTGGGGGACAAAGCAGTGTACAAAGTTAATCCCGGGAGGCGTCAAGCAACACACGGATGCATTGGTGACTTATGGACATGGGGGAAATGAGTTCAGAAATATGTTCAACCTAGAAGTGGAGACTCAGGGTGGGAATGTCACTGTCTATAACGGCAACTTCCAGTTCAAATCCCTCCACTTCCTTCTAATGGATGCCATGAGGCTTTTGAAGACAGAGAACTGCCAAACTGTGTTTCGTGGCTCAAGCAAAGATTATGAGGCACAAGTAGGGTCAGAAGTGCGATTTGGGAGGTTTACCTCAGCCACGGCCAAGCGTTCCGATGCGGAGGAATCTGCTTCAGACAATGGGATCCTTTTCAACATCACTTCCTGCACTGTAGTCAACGTGGAAGATTACACTTGCTTCTCAGACAGCATTGATCAGCTAATATCCCCAGCAGAGGTGTTTAGGGTGGCTGAGGTAAAGCATGTAAGAAATAAAGATGACGAGTACAGAGAGATCGTTTTGACAAGTTCAAGGACTCACAGCATTGACAGAATGCTCGACTGTTACCTCTTCCCCAGGTGAGGCCAGGTTATGTAAGCGAAAAGATATGTCAATATTAGACTAACAAACAGGTGTAGACGACACAAGAGTCAAGTGTTTTTAAAATGTCTACCTTATTCTTTGGAGAATGAAAGTCTGTCTTTGTCTATTTGTCTCACCAGATCTCCTACAACTACGAATCCTCCATCAATCACCCCCAAAGGCTCCTCTACTCAATGGCTTGGCAGTAGCCTGTCTGTTCTTGTGGTTGTGGTTGTATCTCTCTCTATCTCACTGATCACCAGGACTGATCATCTCTGATAAACTAAAGTGTTGAGCGCTAATAGATGCGGTAAAGAAGTCAATGGAACGCAGACCGTGGGGGATAGAAGGGCGCACATTCAACCAATCTGATCTAACAAAATAGATATTTGTCAAATTGTCATGTGTTATGTACTGTAACATGCCCATAATGTGCTTACTAAAGTTTGATTTGGATATATCTGTCTGTTTTCACGGCATAACATTTAGAAGTAGTCCCTTTTCAGGTTTAGTAGAGGTGACTGCTAAAGGCTAACTCCCATTTGTATTGACTGGTAGCATAGTTAGCATTGACTGTAATGCAGTTTAACTGTAATGCAGTTTCCTGGTGATGATGACATCATGTATTCAGGTTGACATCCATACCAACATTATACTCTGATTTTTACCTCAACATAGTGTGAAACACACATAAACAATAGCCTAAATGTAGGCTAATTTTGCTGGTGGCCATTGAGATTCTGGCTCTTTCCCCCACGACATCTTTCCCCCATGCAATGCATTTCCATGGCATTTCCATTGTTTTGGTTGAGATCCAATGACCTCTTCACTGCTTCTATTGAAAAGGACAAACACACACACACACACACACACACAATTGCATGTATGTAATATCAGTGTACACAGATATTCATCAAATGTGACAAAGCGCCAACCTTTCAAACCCCTCTTAGCATAATGATATTCTCTTGAAAAATGTATTTCTTTGCATTTGATTGTTTTTGTGAGAAAATATATCATGGTGAATAGACAATATTAGATAAGATGTTTTAAACAATATGTTATGCATTTAGCAAATATTTTGGTATCACAACAATTGACTGTGGGTGGTGTCCAGTTTTCATAGATGTAATTTAATTTTCCTCTTGTTTTGTTATCGAATAAAGAAACAAGTTGAGCATTTTTGAGTGTTGGATAGGATACCTTTGGCATTGAGATGGGGTGGGAAGGAGTGATAGATTTAGTAAATGTATTAGATAATTAATAGTAGTAAGCTTCTCCAGCTGGAAATGACTTTACATACATTGGGGTGATAAGCATGTGCATTGAATTAATGATGTAAGGCTCATAACCTGACAGTCCAGACACAGTATGTAAGACCTCGTAATATTTAGGTTGTGTAATATGTGTGAGGGGAAATGACTGTCATACCTATGAGGGATGTGGACAGAGAGCCCTTTCTCCAAGCTCAAGCCATGCTCAAAATCATCAGTTTGCACTGACTCAATCACAGCTGGAGCCACACATGTTTTGGCTAATATTTCATCCTTATCCTGGAACCTGCATGTTGTGCAGGCTTTTGTTCCAGCCCAGCACCAGCTCACTGGATACAACTAATCAACCGACCATAAAGCCCTTGATTAGTTGAATCAGATGTTTTAGTACTGGACTGGAACTAAAACCTGCACACACTGTGTGACCTGGACCAGAATTGAAGAACAATTCATTTGAGTGTTGCCTCATTGAAGCACATGGGGGTTTCTGCAAAGAAGAGTTGAGGTCAAGCCTGCCTTACAACTGTGGTGCAAATATCAATACGCAGAGGTCCTGGTATAACTGAGGTAACTTACACTGTTCTAAGAAGTTTCTTTAGTTGTTACCTTATTTCTTATTCTTACTCGTGTATATATATATATAATTAGAAAAAAAAGGGGTGAAAAGTTGAAACCATAATTCGAATCACATCTAATTTTATTAGTCACATACGCCAAATACAACAGGTTTAGTAGACCTTACAGTGAAATGCTTACTTACGAGCCCCTAACCAACAATGCAGTTAAAAAATATATATATATAGGGGCTCATAAGTAAGCATTTCACTGTAAGGTCTACTAAACCTGTTGTATTTGGCGTATGTGACTAATAAAATTAGATGTGATTCGAATTATGGTTTCAACTTTTCACCCCTTTTTTTCTAATTACAGCAGTCATCCTCATAAATCAAGTCGACAATCTATCGGCAAATCCTTTTTAAATCAGTGTCATATGACGAGAAATAATGAAATGATAGACATAACATATCGGTGCTCATCGGCCATTGGCATAAACATTTCACAACAAGTTGGAAATCGCAAATTCAACACTGAGTGGTTTGGAAGGAATCAGTGGCTAACTGCAAGCATTGCAAAGAAATTGTTAGCCTCCTATTCAGTGTAGTGGCTGTGTTGTACCAAGTCTAAGATTAAGGGTCTCTTTTCCAATATTAAAATTATAAACAGTCAATGAAGCATGATTTGTCCCGCTCTCAAAACAACTGTTAACTCGGAACTACAAAATCTGACTTTAGGTAATTCAAGACAACTGGGAACTCGGGAAAAACGAGCTACGACTGGGAAAATACGTTTTGAACTTTCAACCAATTTGGAATTGTAAATCTGGAACTTGGGCCTCTTTCTAGAGCTACAACCTGAAGATCACTAACGTCATCATGATTCAACCTTTTTTCCCTTCTACTTCCCAGTTGTCTTGAAAGCACCTTAAATCCAGAGAATGCCAGACTTTGATGACAAAGTTTGATGACAAAATTTGCACATAAAGGACCACCGCGGCACCTTCCTGTTCAAGTGAGCACAGCACAACAAGGTGAGTCAAAAAATGTCTTGTATGCTGCTGCATAAATGATGCAATATGCCAGGGAGATATGTATACTGTAGCCAAGAAAGTAATATTAATTGTATGTTGTCTAGTAAGCTGTTAGTAGCTCATGTGCCTCACCCTAATAATTAGTTATATTTTCACCTCTTAATGTCGCCGACTGTTCTGACTTGGTGGTGCACATGTAGCCTATAACCTGTTTTTGAGAAATATAATAATTGGATATTGTAAGAACTTTGTCTGCTTATATGCCTCATTATTTATCCTACGGTTCTGACTTGGTGCACAGGGAGAATACTGTAAGAACGGCCCATGTTCTGAATTCTGTTGCTGTACATTTCAAAAGTGCTGAACAAATAGTTATTTTGACTACGTCCGTCCTAGCTCACTCATTAATGTCTTAATCGAAATTACGGATTGCCTCTTATCCGCTTGTCATCCCCTTATGCCATACGGCGGTACTACACAATAGTGTAATTAATGTATTGTTTAGTGTTGTGTAGTGGCTTTGCTGGCACGCATCCCACTTTTTGTTTTGTTTGCCCCACTTAAGATTTACATTCTAATATCGCCACTGCACTACAATGGAAACAAGAAAATGTGAGTTCAGAAATTGATGGTGTTAACAGTGGTCCTCCTTGCTGCGGGGTAAGTTTTAGTTGTCACTTCATCATGAGTGGGACAAGCTATGTGCAGAGTTTGGATTGAATTGGGTAATTCTTATCGGTGATATGTAGCACTGAAAGTCCCAAAATATTCTCTCAGTAAAATGTTGTATTCTGTATTGTGTCAGGTTGACTGTTGTGTCCTCACCTTTGTTCTGATCATTTCCTCATAATCTCTAAAGTGTTCCCTTTCAGTTTTTACCATGGTTACGCATAGGCGTCTCATATTTCTTCAGTGAGAAACATTTCAATTTGGCCCTGTTCATATAGGCCAATTCCCCTGATTGGAAAGTTATAATTATTAAGACAAAACAATTGATAGAAGGCTAAGAAGGGATGTTTTCCCAAAATCAACCGGTCATGGAAAATATTGATATAAGGTCAGATGGCACAAAATTGCTAAATTAGATTATTGTATTGAAAGGTTGGGTCCCACATGGGCAGTTTGCCAGTTTCTCTGGGTTGAAATATTGTTTAACTACTCTCCATTCTTTAAGTTACTGCTGTAGTAAAGAAAATGGACATGGCTCCTAATGCAGTGGATGACCAGTATATTCAATGTCTAGAGCAGATGCTAAAAAAGGGGGTCTATTGAAAGCAGAGCTAAATGTCAGTATGGCATATCATGCTACATGGGAGGCAAAGCAGTGTACAAAGTTAATCCCAGGAAGTGTCAAGGAACACACGGCTGCATTTGTGGCTTATGGACATGGGGGAGAGGATTTCCGAAAGACTTTCAACGATTGAGTGGAAACTCAGGGTGGGAATGTCACTGTCTATAACGGTGACTTCCGGTTAAAATCCCTCCACTTCCTGATGATGGATGCCATGAGGCTTTTGAAGACTGAGAACTGACAAACTGTGTTTCGTGGCTCAAGCAAAGAGTACAAGGCACAAGTAGTTTCAGAAGTGCCATTTGGGAGGTTTACCACAACCAAGGCCAAACGTTCCGATTTGGAGGAAGCTGCTACAAAAAAATGGGACCATTTTCAGCATCACTTCCGGCACTGTAGTCAATGTGGATGCCCACACTTGTGACTCAGAAAGCATTGAGCAGCTGTTTTCTCCAGCAGGGGCCTTTAGTATACCTGAAGTATATGAGGTAGTAAACAATTATGATGAGGAATACAGAGAGATCGTTTTGACAAATTCAAGGATTCACGGCAATCAAGACTGTTACCTCTTTTCCAGGTTAGGCCCGGCTTAGATTCTAGTGTGTGAAATGTTCAGACTCAACTCTGTTCAGCATGTACAGCAATCTTGCTGATTGGAAATGAACCCCCTTCCACAACCCCTGTCTCTCTCTCTCTCTCTCTCTCTCCCCCTCTCGTTCTCTCTTTTTATCTCTTACACCGGGTCTTCTTTAACCTCTGAAGGCTCCTCTAGTAGGTTGCTGAGCAATGGCTGCATTTCTCGGTTTTCCTGACCATCGGGACTGACCTCTAACAAACTGAAGGTTTGCAAGACATGCATGCATAACACACACACAAACAAACAAACAATTCCTTGTATGTACAGTAGCTTAAGTACTAATTCACCTTTTTGCATTTGTATTTATTCCGGATCCTCATTAGCGGTTGCCAAGGCAGCAGCTTCTCTTCCTGGGGTCCAATCACAATTACATACAATAAAACGATTCATAACACAACACATTATTACACGAAACTACCCATAACATATCGACACTACAAAATCAATAAAAAAAACTTACAGCAAAATAACAGTATTAAAATGTACGTGTGTACAGTGTTCAGTCATCAGCATACATAGACAGACAGGCTTTACTCAGTGCCAGTGGCAGATGTGTTAGCATGTGTTTGAGTATGCTGTGTGTCTCGTCATAGTCCGCACTGTTCCATAAGTTGTCGTTTTATCCGTTTTTGAATCTGATTTCACTGCTTGACTGAGTTTCATGATGTAGTCATGGCTCTACTATGTAGTACTGTGCATTTCCCGTAGTCTGTTCTGGTGGCACGTCTTGGGCATGAAGGGTTGTCTGAGCCGTGCGTTAGTCGCTTAAACAGACAGGTGGTTTCAACATGTCTATACCTCTCACAAAGACAGGCAGTGACACAGTCAATCTTTCTTCCACCCTGAGCCAGGAGAGATTGACATGCATATTATCAATGTTGGCTCGCCGTGTACTGCTCTCTTCTGGGCCAATTGTAATTTGCATATGTCCCTCTTTGTGGCACTTGACCATATATGTTTTTTAAAAGGCAGTAAATGAGGCTGAATGAACTGTTTCGCTGCCAGACAAGGCTCCACAGATAGCCAGGCGTAGCAGTGGTAAGGATTCACTCCGTGGTGCTGAATGGAAAGCTCTGCTGTTCGGACAGCTTTTGTGGAGGCCCTAACAGTTTGTGGGCACCGTTTGTCACCGTTATAGTGCAACTAATGTGATATTTAGTGTTGTGTTGTGTAGTGGCTTTGCTGCCATGCATCCCACAATTTATTTGTATATGTTTGCCCCACCTAGATTGTCATTCTAAAAATCGCCACTGCATTAAAACATATGTTTTTTTTCCAGCAGCAGATTATGATTGATAATGTCAAAAGCTGCACTGAAGTCGAACAAAACAGCTGCCACAAAATCGTCATATTATCCATTTCTTTGTCTAAGTGCCATACGTGTTGAATTCCCTTTCCCTATAAGCGTGCTGAAAGTCTGTTGTTATACTGAACAAAAATATAAACATAACATCCAAAGTGTTGGTCCTCTGTCCAGTGTCTGTGTCTTTTGCCCATTTTAATATTTTCTATTTATTGGCCAGTCTGAGATATGGCTTTTTCTTTGCAACTCTGCCTAGAAGTCCAGCATCCCGGAGTCGCCTCTTCACTGTTGACGTTAAGACTGGTGTTTTGCAGGTACTATTTAATGAAGCTGCCAGTTGAGGACTTGTGAAGCGTCTGCATCTCAAACTAGACACTCTAATGTACTTGTCCTCTTGCTCAGTTGTGCACCGGGGCCTCCCACTCCTCTTTCTATTCTGGTTAGAGACGGTTTGCTCTGTTTTGTGAAGGGAGTAGTACACAGCGTCGTATGAGATCTTCAGTTTCTTGGCAATTTCTCGCATGGAATAGCCTTCATTTCTCAGAACAAGAATAGATTGACGAGTTTCAGAAGAAAGTTCTTTGTTTCTGGCCATTTTGCGCCTGTAATCGAACCCACAAATGTTGATGCTCCAGATACTCAACTAGTCTAAAGAAGGCCAGTTTTATTGCTTCTTTAATCAGCAAAACAGTTTTCAGCTGTGCTAACATAATTGCAAAAGGGTTTTCTAATGATCAATTAGCCTTTTAAAATTATAAACTTGGATTAGCTAACACAACGTGCCATTGGAACACAGGAGTAATGGTTGCTGATAATGGACCTCGGTACGTCCTATGTAGATATTCCATCAAAATCAGCCGTTTCCAGCTGCAATAGTCATTTACCACATTAACAATGTCTACACTGTATTTCTGATCAATTTGATGTTACTTTAATGGACAAGAAATGTGCTTTTCTTTCAAAAACAAGGACATTTCTAAGTGACCCCAAACTTTTGAACGGTAGTGTATCTGTTAACACCATCCATATCTCCAGGGCACTATTTGTCCATGACAGTTTCTCTGGGGCACTATTTGTCCATGACACTGTTTTTTTTGGGGCACTATTTGTACGCGACACTGTTTCTCCAGAGTACGTGAGTTTCTTATTTTCAGTCCATCCAGCAGTTATTAGGGAGGGAATGTTACTTTTTGAAAACCACTGAGACACATTCATCGCTCATCCACAGTCAGAAGAACTTAATGAGACCACTGAAGACACATTCCATTGTACAACTGACTAGGTATCCCTCCTTTCCCTTTCCCTTTCCTTTTCCTGTGCAGCAACGCCAATCCGTCTCCAGATGGAGAGATAGAAGCATACCCGACATCAGGCTGTAATCATGGATGACACACTGACACTCTCTAGGGGTGTATTAGTGTAGGGGAGAGCTTGTTGGGAGGGCCACTGTAGCGTGAGCAAAGATTATAGGGGAGAGCTTGTTGAGGGACACAATAGCATGAGCAATGATTATCTATAGACTGGTGTGAGTGAACATTGTGTTCGAAATACAGTAGTATTGCCTTTGCACTTTAAGAGCTTCTCGAAACGGATCTCAAAAACGAGTAGTGCTTCACAGTCCAAACGGACCTCTCAGATATGTCATTTGGGGCAGTTTGGAGAAACATCACCCACGTTGCTGTCATTTCTTGAACAGTGAATAGATCAAGTGAACGATGAACACCCTGCAAAATGGTGCAACTGTTTAAAGTAGGGATTGAAGATGGTGTTAAATCACAAGCATTGGTCAGCAAACACCTTTATTCAATCAATGCATACTCACACAGTAGCCAGAATAGTCAAATAGACTATAGGCATTCTGTAATTGAAAAATTACAGTGTTAACAGTTATTTGCACAATTTATATACTTTGGTACATTCATGAATATGCTAGCATGAGTTTTACGTCAAGTGTCTGTGTATGAAAATAAATGGATTGGTACTAAATGACAATTATGAGAAAATACAAATATTATCCAAAATGCTGGAGTTTGATTGTGGTGTAAGTGAGCCTCTTTAAATTAATCTAAACATTGCAATATGCACACTGCCTTAACAAGCCAGTAAACACTATTTCCATGGGGATAAAACAGGTATTGTTTTGTACATGTGATTGAACTGTGCACCCATCAAAGCTGCACAACATAAACCTGAACATTTCTGACTATGCATTGCAGTAGCTGAACCTACAATATCCACTGTAATTGAGGTAAACATTGTATTTTTTTTTTTTAAATAACCTTGAAAAGAAACGTTTTACCGCTGTTACGTTTTGGCAAATATACGCACATTTTAATACTTTTTTTAAAGCATTACTGTACATTCATATGGGCAGAGAGAGAGAGGAATGTGAGGAAGATGGAGAAAGAACCTTCATATCTATACTGCTCATTGAGTATCTCATTCCAAAATCATGGGCATTAATATGGAGTTGGTCCCCCCCTTTGATGCTATAACAGCTTCCACTCTTCTGGGAGTGCTTTCCACTAGATGTTGGAACATTGTTGCTGGGACTTGCTTCCATTCAGCTATAAGAGTATTACTGAGTCGGGCACTGATGTTGGGCGATTAGGCCTGGCTCGCAGTTGGCGTTTCAATTCATCCCAAAGGCCAGTCGAGTTCTTCCACACAGATCTTGACAAACCATTTCTGTATGGATCTCAGTTTATGCATGGGTCATTGTCATACTGAAACAGGAAAGGGCCTTCTACAAACTTTTGCCACAAAGTTGGAAGCACAGAATCATCTAGAATGTCATTGTATCCTGTAGCGTTAAGATTTCCCTTTATAGGAACTAAGGGGCCTAGACCGAACCATGAAAAACAGCCCCAGACCATTATTCCTCCTTCACCAAACTTTACAGTTGAAACTATCATTGGGGCAGGCAGCGTTGTCCTGTTATCCACCAAACCCAGATTCATCCGTTGGACTGCCAGATGGTGAAGCATGATTCGTAACTCCAGAGAACGTTGCCACTGTTCCAGAGTCGAGCTTTACACCACTCCAGCCGATGCTTGGCATTGCGCATGGTGATCTTAGGCTTGTGTGAGGCTGCTCGGCCATGGAAACCCATATCATGAAGCTCTTGACGAACAGTTATTGCGCTGACGTTGCTTCCAGTGTCAGTTTGGAACTAGGTAGTGAGTGTTGCAACCGAGGACAGAGGTGTTTTACACGCTACGCTCTTCAGCACTCGATAGTCCTATTCTGTGAGCTTGTTTGGCCTACCACTTCGCAGCTGAGCCGTTGTTGCTCCTAGACATTTCCACATCACAATAACAGCACTTACAGTTGACCGGGGCAGCTCTAGCAGGGCAGAAATTTGATGAAGTGACTTGTTGGAAAGGTGGCATCCTGTGACGGTGCCATGTTGAAAGTCACAGAGCAGTAAGGCCATTCTACTGCAAACGTTTGTCTATGGAGATTGCATGGCTGTGTGCTGGATGGTAACACCTGTTAGCAACGGGTGTGGTTGAAATAGCCGAATCCACTAATTTTATGGGGTTTTGTGTATATAATGTACAACAAAAAGTAGGGGCGTGGATCAGAAAAACAGTCAGTGTCTGATGTGTCCACCATTTGCCTCATGCAACGCAACATCTCATTCACATAGAGTTGATCAGGCTGTTGATTGTGGCCTGTGGAATGTTGTCCCACTCCTCTTCAATGGCTGTGCAAAGTTGCTAAATATTTGCGGGAACTGGAACACTCTGTCGTACACGTCGATCCAGAGCATCACAAACATGCTCAATGGATGACATATCTGGTGAGTATATGCAGGCCATGGAATAACCGAAACATTTTCAGCTTCCAGGAATTGTGTACAGATCCTTGTGACATGGGGCCATGCATTATCATGTTGAAACATGAGGTGATGATTGCAGATGTCAACAAACCGCTCGCCCACACAACTCCATAACCAGCCTCTGTGAGGCCAAATTCCATAAAATGACCTTTAAGGTGGCTTTTGGTAGCGAAAGGAACATTGAATTCTCTGGCAACACCCCTAGTGGACATTCCTGCAGTCAGCATGCCAATTGCATGCTCCCTCAATACTTGAGACATCTGTGGCATTGTGTGATGTGACAAAACTACACATTTTATTGTGGCCTTTTAAAGGGTTCAACTCAGTATTCGGTAGGTGTACCTAATATTTGGTGTAATCAATGTATCAGGGGAGGCTGCTGAGGGGAGGACGGCTCATACGAATAGCTGGAACGGAGCAAATGGAATGGCATCAAACACATGGAAACCATGAGCCCGTCCTCCCCAATTAAGATGCCATCAAACTCCTGTGCAGTGTACAGTTGAAGTCGGAACTTTACATACACTTAGGTTGGAGTCATTAAAACTCATTTTTCAACCACTCCACAAATTTCTTGTTAACAAACTATAGTTTTGGCAATTCGGTTAGGACATTTACTTTGCGCATGCCACAAGTAATTTTTCCAACAGTTGTTTAGAGACAGGTTATTTCACTTATAATTCACTGTATCACAATTCCAGTGGGTCAGAAGTTTACATACACCAAGTTCACTGTGCCTTTTAACAGTTTGGAAAATTCCAGAAAATTATGTAATGGCTTTAGAAGCTTCTGATAGGCTAATTGACATAATTTGAGTCAATTGGAGGTGTACCTGTGGATGTATTTCAAGGCCTACCTTCAAACTCAGTGCCTCTTTGCTTGACATCATAGGAAAATCGAAATAAATCAGCCAAAAATTGTAGACCTCCACAAGTCTGGTTCATCCTTGGGAGCAATTTCCAAACACCTGAAGGTACCACGTTCATCTGTACAAACAATAGTACGCAAGTATAAACACCATGGGCCCACGCAGCTGTCATACCGCTCAGGAAGGAGACAGGTTCTGTCTTCTAGAGTTGAACGTACTTTGGTGCAAAAAGTGCAAATCAATCCCAGAACAACAGCAAAGTACCTTGTGAAGATGCTGGAGGAAACCGGTACAAAAGTATCAATATCCACAGTAGAACAAGTCTTTTTCAACATAACCTGAAAGACCGCTCAGCAAGGAAGAAGCCACTGTTCCATAACCGCCATAAAAAAGCCAGACTACGGTTTGCAACTGCACATGGGGACAAAGATCGTACTTTTTGAAGAAATGTCCTCTGGTCTGATGAAACAAAAATAGAACTGTTTGGCCATTATGAGCATCGTTATGTTTGGAGGAAAAAGGGGGATGCTTGCAAGCCGAAGAACACCATCACAACCGTGATGCACGGGGGTGGCAGCATCATGTTGTGGGGGTGATTTGCTGTAGGAGGGACTGGTGCACTTCATAAAATAGATCATGAGGCAGGAAAATTATGTGGATATTTTGAAGCAACATCTCAAGACATTAGTCAGGAAGTTAAAGCTTGGTCGTCCAAATGGACAATGACCCCAAGCATACTTCCAAAGTTGTGGCAAAATGGCTTAAGGACAACAAAGTCAAGATATTGGAGTGGCCATCGCAAAGCCCTGACCTCAATCCCACAGAAAATGTGTGGGCAGAACTAAAAAATTGTGTGCGAGCAAGGAGGCCAACAAACCTGATTCAGTTACACCAGCTCTGTCAGGAAGAATGGGCCAAAATTCACCCAACTTGGGAAGCTTGTGGAAGGCTACCCAAAACATTTGACCCAAGTTAAACAATTTCAAGGCAATGCTACCAAATACTAATTGAGTGTATGTAAACTTCTGACCCACTGGGAATGTGATGAAATAAATAAAAGCTGAAATAAATAATTCTCTCTATTATTATTCTGACATTTCACATTCTTAAAATAAAGTGGTGATTCTAACTGACCTAAGAGAGGGAACTTTTACTAGGATTAAATGTCATGAATAACTTGCAGTATTTTGTAGTACAATACCAGAAGGACATATATTGCCAATTCACATTACAGTGATAATCTCACAACACAATAAATAACTGCAGTATCCTTTTACTGGGATTAGTGTGTGTGTGTGTGTGTATGTGGGTGCGTGCACCCGCACGTGGGTGTGTGTGCGCCCGTCCGTGCGAGTGTGTGTGCATGCGACCGCACGTGTGTACATGCATACGTGTGTGTGTGCGAATGTGTGTGATAAGGTGATGAGACGCTTATCAGAGAGAGGGAGAGTGAGTACTGGCATGTTTATGTAAGAGCCCTGAGCTCTGGATTAAAGGTCTTCATGGAATCAAAGAGATGGATGGGTTTTTAACAAAAAAAAGCTCTCAGATTGTGTTTTAATACGGCACCATTTCCCATGATGATTAGTTTTAATACACAGTACGTCTCCGTGAAATACTTTCATGTTGATGGCTGAATGTGTCTGTGCATGTCTGAGTGTGTGCGTGTGTTTGTCTGCGTTTATCCCTCAATGACTAAAGTGCTAAAAATGGCCTTAACCACAGTAAGTATACACCACGGTATATCACAAAAGCAAAGACCAATCCTCTGCTTACATAAGACATATATCTCGTACATTTAAAAAATAAATGGCACTGTACAATTCCTATAACGACAAAAGCAGCTTATGAGAGAAATGTCAATAACAAAATGGAACATCCTATCATTCTCATTTATCCTCAGGAAATTGCAGGCTGAAAGAGAAACATTGAATAATCTCTTGCCCCAGGTGCCTCTCTCTCTAAAAAAAATAATACAATTTCAGGACATACAGTCCACAGCTATTTCAATCTGTGGGGTATCAGTCTGCAGAACTGATGACAAGCTGATAAAGGGTGTATGATTATGGTACAGAAAGACACATTAATAAACCATCTGTGTGCAACAACCTTCCCTTTTCATTATTATGTGTTATATATATATATATATATATATATATGCCCAACCTCTAACCACTCCTAACATTCTTTCAAGGGGAGCCTGCCTGAGTAATAGATGCATGCCCACACTGGTAAACTACTGGTAAGCTCTGCCTTCATTGCTTAGTCCAGATGTCACAAATCTGCCCACAAATCTGCCCGTCGAGACAGCAGCCTACAAGATGTCCAATCAGTGTCGTGAGGGGGGTTTGGAAATGAGAAAAGGCAGAAACAAATGATTTTCGAAAGCTAAGCAAAATACCAATAAAATCAAAAGAATCTCACTGCATCAAGCCAGCAGAAAATACTTTATACAGAACAACCGCGTTTGCAACAAACTCACATGAAATACTTATGCATGGTAAAATAAAATAAAAATCGAAAGGCTTGCTTGGAATGTTTTGAGGGAAGTTCGGAAGGCGAAATGTTGACAACGACTTTCCAAACCACTCGTGAACACTCTAGAATGTGGTCGTGGTCATCATAAACATCTCAGGAGAACTGATCGTCGGCCACATCCTCGGGGTCACTGTAAAGGTTGGACTTGGCTACCGGCCGGTTGGTTGCCATGGTTACCATTGTTATCTCCGTTAACACTGGCATTGCCATGGCAGCTGGAGACTGCCTTTTTGATGCTGTGTTGGCGATTGTTGGTGCTGTTGGTCCCAGTGTTCACGCGGGAGAGGGTGCACATGCTGCCCAGGTGGCCGGATCGGTGGCGGGTGGTGTTGTCGCGCAACTCCAGCTCGTCATAGCTGGATACCCGGACGAACGGGCACCAACAGAACGCCCGCTTGAAGCCCGCCCGGAACCTGTATCCAAACCACAACCCAAACCAGACAGATGAGTGCATTGTTAGATTTAACATTTGAGAGATGGCTTATGAATTCTAAAGAAGGTACACTGGTAGCTTTCTCATCTGGTCTTATCCATCTAGCCAGTGGTTACCTAGGAACAAAGTAGGAACAAAGAAAAAAACATTTTTAAACTGAAAATATAAATGAGTTATGGGTAAGGCTTATCTTCATCGTATGCTTTGGTGCCTTCTTAACAGTGCCCAGGTGCTGGATCCTACCTGCTGTTGAGGCAGCAGTAGATGATGGGATTGTACATGGTGGAGCTCATGGCCAGCCACATCACTGACAGGTAGACCTGCTGGATGGACTTCCACCTCATCAGAGCCTTGTTGAGTCCCGTCACGATGAAGTAGACGTGGTACGGCAGCCAGCAGAGGGCGAAGGTCACCACCACAATGATCATCATCTTCACCACCTGGGGGTTAGGAAGGGGATAGTGGGAGAATGGGAGGAATAGAGCGACAGGGTGGAAGAGAGGGAGGGGGAGAAAGCAATGAGAGAAAGAGAGGAGAGAATAAGAAAATAGGAGTGAGAGAGAGAAAGAGAGGAAAAAGAAAGTACGTTGTCTTTATACTGTGTAGCTCGGAGACAAGATGTCGATCAAAAAATCAACATTTGGATGGCCACTTCATGTTAGGTTTCACAAAGTGCCTGATTCTGAGATGGACAGAATGTGTGACGCTCAATAGATTCTCACAAGCGTGGGCACCATGATTGATTCGTCCTCAGGTTGGCATTTTCATTCCATCCTAGAAGCCACAGCAGTTTAGGATATACTTTTTTCATAACGACAACACCTTTCAAAAGAGCCATTCACAACAACCTCAAAATATAATTGCTTCATTTACACATAAATGGTCAGGACTACCATTGCTGGTCCAACGGTGTGATACATTTGAGATTGTATTCCATATCCTGACGATCTAGAGCCAACACGAAGGAAGCAACTCACTTCAAAGATCCTGTGAATTCCATGAACTGATTGTGTCACTTAAAATCCTCAAAGAGCATTTCGAAACTTGAAATCAGATCGGCATTCTCAAAAAGTGTGTACTTTGTTGCCTTGTATGGAGGAATTGTGACAAATTTCATCTGATAGAATTGGACTTTTGTCTCTTTCTAGACTACCCGAAAATCAAAGCTCACGCCTGGACAATGCAAACTGCAATTTGTCCGTCTTGTCAGCGAGGAAGATCTTTGTCCATGTATCCTCACTGTTGTGTTCACTATTGTGTTACTACTGTGTCATCACTATAGCGGGTATGGTAGATCATCTCATGATATAAGCTGCATTCCGAACACTTAAAAGACACACCCTATCCCCTCAGCCCTCAAATTAAGTGGGCACTTCTGATAACGTCTGACGACTATACACTTGCAGGACAAGGGGCGAGGGAGGAAGGAATGATTTTGTAATGGACCGCCCTTGCCCGGAAATTCGTCACTCGTTCATCCCTCGACGATTATGTTTTCAGCCACCGGTAGGTAGCTTGTGGTTGCATTATATGCGCCACAGTCAATTGTGATTGCATGTCTACTTTTATTAACTCTATAATTATAATTAATATATGCCTACTGTATGATAGCTAGCCAATGAATTAGCTAACTAACATTAGCCTGCCTAGCTGGAACATCTGAAGAAGGAAAATGTTTTATTTCTACAATTTCCAAAAGCTAACCGAAACAAAAACAATATTACTTTTACCAGACGTGTTTGTGCATTAGTAGCACAATTTCTACCTTATTTACATTTGTTTTTTACTTACACTTGTATGTTGACTCCATATTGACGTTGAGGTTTTAATTTCGGCTGACTTTTCTTCGCGGATGTATAATCATCGCAATTTGAATTATGGCCCGAAGTGAACATAATTGTACACTCGCAAACTCGATCAAAAACGAGGGCCGAGGGGCTTATGTTGCGAACTTCCCTTGTTTGGATAATCGTTTGGACCGATGTCAAAGATGGTGACGGGGATTCCCCCATGGGCATAAGGTGAGGGTAAGTGGACGAGGGTGTGTATTCTATGAGTTTGAAACTCAGCCATAGTCTCATCAAGTGAACTATGCTCACAATGTCATGTGACAAGATGGCTGCCAGCCCATAGAGCATTAGTGATTGTGATCTCCAATGAATGGTCAGTCTGTCCGTCAAACAGTCTGAGCTCAAAGAAACTCCCCAAAGCCTTTCATATAGATTCCATTCTGTCACTTTACCTGTTAGATTTAACCTACATTCGCTAAACCTTTGAGATTCTCCATTGAGCATGCCTTTTAGTCTAGCACTAGGCTTAATCTGTGTCTGGGAAACTAATGTACAGTGGCGTTGCATGCAAAGCACTAAATGGGGGGAAAGGCTTTATATTCCGATTTAACGTCCCACAGATGTAGACATCCTAAAGACTTCGATTTAACTACAGTATGTCTCTGGGCTTGGTCATGTTTATGCTAACATCAGGAATATTGACTTGCATTGGTTATGGGCCAAGAATGCAAAACAAGTTCGCATTTGGAGATAGTGGCCATGTAAACAAACACAAAGCATGGATTGCTCTTTTACCTTGAGCATAGACTGCTTACAGGGTAAAGGAAACTAATATGTCATTTTGTCATTTGGCCGAACTATCCTTTTAACTACTACTAGCTGTATACTTCAGCCTCTTGATTAAGTGATCGATCAAGCTGTCCGTTACCTTGTTTATGAACAATAACAATTAGGATCTTATAAATCAAGGATCAACTAGCGCCACCTGCGTCATCTTCTGGATGATTAACAATGTGGCAGAAAGCCTATGAAGACGTGTCATCTCTTTGGTATGTACAGTGTGTCTGGGACACTGAGTCTAATGACGAGCAAACGGTGTCTGGTAGAATCCTCTCCGGAGCTACATAAAGCAGGAGAAAGGGTGTCCATGACGCACGACATAGCAGGTCACTGGTAGTTGACGCGAGAGCACTGGTGGTCTGCTGAAGAGGTCACAGCATGGGTCAATTGAGCTGGCTGGGAACAAATCGCTCACCTCATTAGCAATTACTTTTAAACCAACCACCGAATAGGACCTGACGGTATGACAATGGGTGACATTCAGCCTAATGAACCTCTCTCAGCCCTCGTCTAACTTCGGTAAAAAGGGTTTGGCAGGAACTTTATTGGCTAATCCAATAAATCCAATCATTTAGCGGACGCTTTTATCCTATATGACTTCTAGTCTGTATTTGTGGCCCATTCAAACCCACTGGGGAATTGGAACTGTGTATAAGTGCAAGGTTAACTAACCCTCCATCACTGCATTGCTCAAATGAAATCAAGTTTATATGAGGTGCATTTCACGACAAAAACTAAAAACAATCAAAAAGAGAACCAGTTCTGAAATAAGACAAGAGCAAGTAACAACACCAAACGTGTGCTGGCGCCGAGGTCAAATGTCAGGCAGGATCACAGGCTACATCACCGGATAAATCACTGTAAACGAATACGGTTTCATGGCCTCGGCTATCTGTCCAAAACAAAGAACCAGGTGTGCTGATCCCCCGTAATCTGAGTGTAATCCTCATGAATAAAACAATAACAACCCAGAAATACAGTGTGGATTTACTCACAGGGTGTCCTGGAATAATCCCAATAATTCCCATATCTAGACCTGTCGGATTGGCCGTTGCCTATCTATAATCTGACCCACACCTGTTAAACCCACATCTCGCCTAATAGATGTTAGTCATACTGGTTCACATTACCTGAATCTTTATGGATAACTGTGGGGACCAGGGTCCATATATATGAAGCATCTCTGAATAGAAGTGCTGATTTATGACCAGTTTTGCTTTTTAGATCACAATGAATGAGATAACATGGACAGGGGGAACCTGATCCTAGATCAGCGCTCCTACCCGGTGACGCTTGATACATACGGAGCCTGGACTCCAATTCGAAGATCAATGATGAGATACACTGTGTCCAGGTAATAGAATGCATTGTCATCTCTAAAGAGGAGACCAATCTCTGTTGTTTGCCTGCATAACACTGGATTACCTGATGGGTAGCCAAATCCAGTGGGGAATACAGAGAGATCATTGTGCCATGTACAGGGTCAGTTATTCATTTCAATGGTATAGCTACATCAATTATTGTAATGACAATGTATTGGGTCAAACACAGATAAACCCTCAAATCCACCAGAAGCGCATATTCAGTTTATTATTATTATTGTTTGCAGAAATTCTTTTCCCATCCGCATTTTTAAAAGGCCTACAGTATTCTACTTCTCACACCAAATGAACTGGAGAAAATGAAACTGAGACAATTGGGACTTCTCGTGACCGTGCCAGTTAAAATGACTGGCTGAATCTACTGCATTCAATTAATGGTTGACACATTGGTTGACAAATGGAATACACATGGCTTTACCAAAGGACGTTATGTGTATAATGGAGTTGTATTTTTGCGTTACCTTCCTCTTGGCTGTGAGCTGGCTGTGGTAGTTATCTGATGCTTCCCCCGGGATCTCTCCTCCCCACAGCGTCACGCCCACAATGGTGTAGGTGATACCCATCACCACTAGGGGCAGCACATACACCAGCACCGTCACAATGATATGATACCTGTTTACCAGAGAAGAATAGATAGCTGTCGGGAAGGAAAAGCAGAGCATTCCTGTGAATGTAATGGGAAAACATGGTAATTCTGCAAATTATATTTAATCTAATTCACATTTATATGCATTAGTCTAGGTTGCTCTCTTCGTTAACTAGTCTGCACTGGTTGTCTGTCTATCTCTCTAGGCTAGCTATCCTGTGTGTATGAAATTCCTCTACTCATACGGACTGACATTCCAATTACCCAATCACCACCCAGTTCTCCAGAAGCGGGACACTCACCACCTTATATTAATTAACCTGTATCCAATCAATGTGGCAACCTGACAAACTTTCAGTTAATTCCAGTTGATACAAACAATCATTCAAGGATGCGTTCATTGAAAGTACACTGAACAAAAATATAAAACGCAACATGCAACAATTTATACGATTTTATTGAGTTACAGATCATATAAGGAAATCATTCAATTGAAATAAATTCATTAGGCCCTCATCTATAGATTTCACATGACTGGAAATACAGATATGCATCTGTGGTCACAGATATCTTGAAAAAAACGGATCAGAAAACCAATCACTATCTGGTGTGACCACCATTTGCCTCATGCAGTGCGACACATCTCCTTTGCATAGAGTTGACCAGGCTGTTGATTGTGGCTTATGGAATGTTGTTCCACTGCTCTTCAATGGCTGTGAGAAGTTGCTGGATATTGGTGGGAACTAGAACACGCTCTTACACGTCAATCCTGAGCATCCCAAACATGCTCAGTGGGTGGCATGTCTGGTGAGTATTCAGACCATGGAAGAACTGGGACATTTTCAGCTTCAAAGAATTGTGTACACATCATTGGGACATGGGGCCATGCATTATCCTGCTGAAACATGAGGTGATGGCAGAGGAGGAATGGCACGACAATGGGCTTCAGGATCTATGTGCATTCAAATTTCCATCGACAAAATGCAATTGTGTTTTGTCCGTAGCTTATGCCTGCCTGCCCATACCATAACCCCACCGTCACCATGGGGCACTCTGTTCACATCATTGACATCAGCAAACTGCTCTCCCACATGATGCCATACACACGGTCTTCCATCTGCGGTTGAAAACGGATTAATGCGTGAAGAGCACACTTCTCCAGTGTGCCAGTGGCCATCGAAGGTGAGCATTTGCCCACTGAAGTCGGTTAGGACGCCGCAGTCAAGTCAAGACCCTGATGAGGACAACGAACACGCAGATGAGTTTCCCTGAGACGGTTTCTCACATTTTATGCAGAAATTCTTCAGTTGTGTAAACTCACAGTTTCCTCAGCTGTCCAGGTGGCTGGTCTCAGACAATCCAGTAGGTGAAGAAGCAGGATGTGGAGGTCCTGGATTGGTATGGTTGCACATGGTCTGCGGTTGTGAGACTGGTGGGATGTATTGCCAAATTCTCTAAAACAACGTTGGGCACACAAACTGCCAAATTCTCTAACACGACGTTGGATGTGGCTTATGAGAAATTAACATTTAATTATCCGGCAACAGCTCTGGTGCACATTCCTGCAGTCAGCATGCCAATTGCACGCTCCCTCAAAACTTGAGACATCTGTGGCATTGTGTTGTGTGACAAAACTATACATTTTAGAGTAACCTTTTATTGCCCCCAGCACAAGGTGCACCTGTGTAATGATCATGCTGTTTAATCAGCTTCTTGATATGCCACACCTGTCAGGTGGATGGATTATCTTGGCAAAGGAGAAATGCTCACTAACAGGGATGTACATTTGTTTTGAGAAATAAACTTTTTGTGCAAATGGAACATTTCTGTTAACTTTTATTTCAGCGCATGAAACATTGGACCAACACTTTACATGTTGCATTTGCATTTTTGTTCAGTATATGTTTGTGCTCCTTTATCGTGTACATTTGATTTGAGCACGTTTTCTATGATTGCCTATGCGCCATTATTGATCGTATTATTTGTTGGTATGTAAGTAACTCCATTGCCTAAGTAGGTTTGTTTGTGTAGATATTACTTAGATCCTTTTTCGTATTGTAGATACTATTGAGTTTTGAGTATTTTTGGATGTATGTGCTTTGACTAGTGCCTGTATGATTGGCCAAGTTATTTGCCTTACATCAGGGCTCTCCAAACCTGTTCCTGGAGAGCTACCCTCCTGTAGGTTTTCAATCCAACCCCAGTTGTAACTAACCTGATTCAGTTTTTCAACCAGCTAATTATTAGAATCAGGTTCGCTAGATTAGGGTTGGTATGAATACACTGGGAATTAGCCCATTTGAAGTGTACCTCCAACTCCCAGTGTTCTTATCAATACACAACCACGGTAGCCCACACCCAAACCACCAGCAGCAAGTTCACCTCAATATACAGTTTCATTACCAATCAACACAAAGCTGTTTTCAGATCAGCGAAGATGAACAAGAGGAGGTGAGTTAAAGGAACCCACTTTAGACTATTGAGATGCACCCAGAGTGTCTCACTCACATGAAGGAGTCATCTGATGACCGGGGCCAAGCCACGTAGCAGATTGTCCGGCGGGGCAGGATGCGGATGGTGGAGTAGAAGCAAAGGGGGAAGGCCAGCACCACGGCCAGCGCCCAGATACACAAGATCACCACCTTGGTGGCTGTGGCTGACAGCCTGGGTTTCAGCGGGTGGATGATGGCCATGTACCTGCAAGGGTGTCAAATCAAATCAAGCGTTATTTATACAACACATTTTAGACATGAATGTGACGCAATGCGCTTCACAGGAAAATACATTAATAAAAAAACAAATAAAATAGCCACCCTTTGCCTTGATGACAGCTTTGCACACTCTTAGCATTCTCTCAACCAGCTTCATGAGGTAGTCACCTGGAATGCATTTCAATTGACAGGTGTGCCTTGGTAAAAGTTCATTTGTGGAATTTCTTACCTTCTTAATGCGCTTGAGCCAATCAGTTGTGTTGTGACAAGGTAGGGTTGGTATACAGAAGATAGCCCTATTTGATAAAAGACCAAGTCCATATTATGGCAAGAACAGCTCAAATAAGCAAAGAGAAATGACATTCATTCATTACTTTATTTTATGACATGAAGGTCAGTCAATATGGAACATTTCAAGAACTTTTCAAGAAAGTTTCTTCAAGTGCAGTCGCAAAAACAATCAAGCGCTTTGTTGAAACTGGCTCTCATGACCTCTGCTGCAGAGGACAAGTTCATTAGTTACCAGCCTCAAACATCAACTGTTCAGAGGAGACTGCGTGAATCAGGCCTTCATGGTCGAATTGCTGCAAGTAAACCACTACTAAAGGACATCAATAAGAAGGAGAGACTTGTTTGGGCCAAGAAACACGAGCAATGGACATTAGACCGGTGGAAATCTGTCCTATTGTCTAATCAGTCCAAATGTGTTTTTCAACAGGACAATGACCCAACACACCTCCAGGCTGTGTAAGGGCTATTTGACCAAGAAGGAAAGTGATGGCGTACTGCATCAGATGACCTGGCCTCCACAATCACCCGACCTCAACCGAATTGAGATGGTTTGGGATGAGTTGGACCGCAGCGTGAAGGAAAGGCTGCCAACAAGTGCTCAGCATATGTGGGAACTCCTTCAAGACTGTTGGAAAAGTACTCCAGGTGAAGCTGGAGTGAAGGCCAAGAGTGTGCAAAGCTGTCATCAAGGCAAAGGGTGGCTACTTTGACAAATCTCAAATATAAAATATATTTGGATTTGTTTAACACTTTTTTGGTTAGTATATGATTTCATATGTGTTATTTCATAGTGTTGATGTTTTCACTGTTATTATACAATGCATAAAATAGTAAAAATAAAGAAAAACCCCTGAATGAGTAGGTGTATCCAAACTTTGGTACTGTATGTTCACAGTTTCAGCCCCCCCCCCAGGTTCTTTGGAAGGCTATTCCAGAGGCTGGGGGCAGAGGAACTATAGGCTGCCTCTCAATGCCTCTTGGTCCTGGGCTTTGGGATAGTTTAAAGGTCAGTGCCAAAGGACATGAGAGACCTACTGGGTACATAACTCAAAAGCATGTCTGATATGTATTGGGGTGCACAGTTGTGGATTGATTTAAAACACCAATAGAATAATCTTAAAATGAATTCTTAAACTCACAGGCAGCCAGTGCAGAGACTTTAACATTGGTGTAATGTGTGCTCTCTGTCTGGCCATGCTGCTGCGTTCTGTATGTTTTGCCGTTGGCCAATTGCTTTCTTTGGTAGACCAGACAGGAGAGCATTACAGTAGTCAAGCCTGCTTTTAATAAAAGCATGGATGAGTCTCGCTGTATCAGCCTGAGAGAGAGACGGCCGTACCTTGGCAATGTTCATCAGATGGTAAAATGCTATTTGGTCACATTCCTAATGTGTGATTCGAAGTTTAGTTCAGAACCTAAAGTGACACCTACGCGTTTACCTGGTGTTCTATCTTATTTGACTGTGAATTAAAATATGCGGCCAGATTCTGTGTGCTCTGGCTCCAATAATAAGTACCTCATTCTTATCTTGATTTAGCTGGAGGAAGCTGTGAACCATCCAAGTATTTCACTAATACGGTCTAATAATTTATCTGTGGAGCTAAAAATGCTCTGGTGACACAGAAGTGTAAAGCTGTGTATCGTCTGCGGAGCAGTGAAAATCAATGTTGTGCTTTCTGATGACGGTGCCAAGGGGCAACATATAAACTGAACCGAAAATCGAACCTTATGGAACACCATATGGGATATGTATTTTCTCTGAGTTATGTTCACTAAGGGTGATAAAAAAAAAAAGCTCTTGACCGGTTTAAGAGGTCCTAAACCAATTTAGAACTGGACCGGAGAGTCCAACCCACACCCAAGGACAGAGAGCTGTTCAGCGTCTGGCTCTCAGATCATTTGCCACTTTATATTTGCCACTTTATGGCGACTTACAGCTGTAATCGCAGCAAAAGGTGGCGCTACAAAGTATTAACTTAAGGGGGCTGAATAATTTTGCACGCCCAATTTTTCAGTTTTTGATTTGTTAAAAAAGTTTGAAATATCCAATAAATGTCGTTCCACTTCATGATTGTGTCCCACTTGTTGTTGATTCTTCACAAAGAAATACAGTTTTATATCTTTATGTTTGAAGCCTGAAATGTGGCAAAAGGTCGCAAAGTTCGAGGGGGCCGAATACTTTCGCAAGGCACTGTATAAATCACTGTATCACAATTCCAGTGGGTCAGAAGATTACATGCACTAAGTTCACTGTGCCTTTAAACAGCTTGGACAATTCCAGAAAATTATGTCATGGCTTTAGAAGCTTCTGCTAAGCAAATTGACATCATTTGATTCAATTGGAGGTGTGCCTGTGGATGCATTTCAATGCCTACCTTCAAACTCAGTGTCTCTTTGCTTTACATCATGGGAAAATCAAAAGAAATCAGCCAAGACCTCAGAAAAAGTCTGGTTCATCCTTGGGAGAAATGTCTAAATGCCTGAAGGTACCACGTTCATCGGTACAAACAATACTACGCATGTATAAACACCATGGGACCACACAGCTGTCATACAGCTCAGGAAGGAGACGCTTTCTGTCTCCTAGAGATGAATCTACTTTGGTGTGAAAAGTGCAAATTAATCCCAGATCAACAGCAAAGGACCTTGTGAAGATGCTGGAGGAAGCAGGTACAAAAGTATCTATATCCACAGTAAAAACGAGTCCTATATCGACATAACCTGAAAGGCCACTCAGCAAGGAAGAAGCCACTGCTCCAAAACCACCATAAAAATGCCAGACTACAGTTTGCAACTGCACAAGGGGACAAAGATTGTACTTTTTGGTTAAATGTCCTCGTCTGGTGAAATAAAAATAGAACTGTTTGGCCATAATGACTTTTCGTTATATTTGGAGGAAAAAGGGGAGGCTTGCAAGCTGAAGAACACCCTCCCAATCGTGAAGCACAGGGGTGGCAGCATCATGTTGTGTGGGTGCTTTGCTGCAGGAGGGTCTGGTGCACTTCACAAAACAGATGGCACCATGAGGCAGGAAAATGATGTGGATATATTGAAGCAACATCTCAAGACATCAGTCAGGAAGTTCAAGACATCAGTCAGGAAGCTTGGTCACAAATGGTTCTTCCAAATGGACGATGACCCCAAGCATACTTCCAAAGTTGTGGGAAAATGGCTTAAGGACAACAAAGTCAAGGTATTGGAGTGGCCATCACAAAACTCTGACCTCAATCCTATAGAACATTTGTGGGCAGAACTGAAAAGGTGTGTGCTTGCAAGGAGGCCTACAAACCTGCCTCAGTTACACCAGCTCTGTCAGGAGGAATGGGCCAAAATTCACCCAACTTATTGTGGGAAGCTTGTGGAAGGCTACCTAAAACGTTTGACCCAAGTCAAACAATTTCGAGGCAATGCTACCAAATACTAATTGAGTGTATGTAAACTTCTGACCCACTGGGAATGTGATGAAAGAAATAAAAGCTGAAATAAATCATTCTCTCTACTATTATTCTGACATTTCACATTCTTAAAATAAAGTGGTGATCCTAACTGACCTAAGACAGGGAATTTTTACTAGGATTAAATGTCAGGAATTTTGAAAAACTGAGTTTAAATGTCTTTGGCTGAGGTGTATGTAAACTTCCAACTTCAACTGTAAATCATCACAAGAGGAAGGCAGAATAGGGGATGGTGTATTGTTCATACACTCAATAAACTTCGGAGGTAAGATAGCATTTTTTATAACGTGTTCAGTATTACCCTGCGCTATCGGCAACAAGAACATAAAAAAATACACCGTGGTGATCAGATAAAGCAACATAAACAATAGAAGATTTATCAATAGTTAGCCACTCTGTAATAATCAGGTCCAGAGTAAGGCCACAGTTATGGATGGGCCCAGTAACATGTTGGATAAAGTACTCAAAAGCTCAAAAAAGAGCTCAAAAGACAAATCAATTCAATGGCCTTGGAGTCACTCTCTTTGTCAACATGAATATGAAAATCGCTCAACACAATAATTCTAGCATAGTTCTCAAGGACAACAGACAATTCTTCAGAGAAATCAGTAAAAAATAATGCGGGGCAGTGCTTTGGTGGCCTAGACAGGGTTATAGCCAGCACTGGTGGCTGACATTTAAACAGTATAGCAGGATGGTCAAAAGACCCAAAGTCGTCAAATGAAAAGTCCTTACAGCTGAGAGCATTAGTAAAAAATGGAGGCTGTACCCCCCACCCTTTTCCCCTTTTCTGATAGAGTTTGGAAAGCTGTAGGGGGAGGCTTCAATAAGAGCGGCACTACAGTCTGAAGACATGTTTCAGTGTGAAAAATGCAATCAACTTTGTGCTCAGTAATGAGGTAATTCACGAGAAAGGTTTTACTAGTGATTGCTCTCAGATTTAAACGTGCCATATTCAATGAGTATGGACCACTCTACCCCTGGGGCATCTGCCGGGAGGTAACCAATGAAATAACAACCACTTTTTCCCTCCAATCTATCAGAATGGTAAGATATGACACGCGGTGTTAGAGGAACATAAAGTAGGTTACACACAATAACCATAGAGCCATTTCTACAGGACTTGATATACTTTCCAAGTCCTCTGTTGCTTATCCTGACAGGGAGGACTGGAGCACTACCAGACCCTGTTCATCAGTCTCTAAAACAGCCTCTATAACCATTCAAGAGGTCAAGAGGTCAGTCAGGGGGTGAAAGCAAAGACGGTGGATAAATGAAGATGTCTTACTCAGGCCGTTTACCAATGAAAAACATTGTCACAGTTTACTAAACTGTGGGTGTCTCCCATAGACACCAATACGATCGAAGTTGGGTCTGGTCTACTTAGTTCAGTGACTGTATAAGGACCCAGTGATATGTCTCGCTTCCGTCTCCGGTGAAAGGATATTACGTCAAAGTTCAAAGGTCATGGTTGATTTGGTATTTTATTCCTCCATACACTGCTTGCTTTAGAGGTTATACTTTTTAAAAATTTTGAATAGAGTGTACACCATAACTACAGTTAATGAATACCATTTAGTATGCAGGACCCACTGGGCACACACTGGTTGAATCAATGTAATTTCCACATAATTTCATTGAAATTAAGTTGAACCAACGTGGAATAAATGTTGAATTGACATCTGTGCCCAGTGGGAAGTGTCTTATTGTACAACTGCATTCTTTATAAGCTCTCATTTAGAAAAATATTTGGTGGTGGCTGTGTTGGATCAAATATAAAAGCGACAAAAAAGAGGATGAGATGCGAGTATTGTTTCTGTCTCACTGGAGAGTGTTGTGGAAAGTGTTGTCAAACATTGAGGCCTCCATATTCCGAATGTGAGTTAAACAAGCTCTTCTTGACAAAAGCCAGAGACCAGGTTGAAATACTACGATGTCAAATCAAACAGTAACTAAGATACCAATGTTCTCTGGAGCGGCCACCATTAGGATAGTAATGTGTGTGTGTGTCTGTGCCCAATTTCAGATTGCTTTAATATGTAGTATCTCAGGTACTCAAAACAAAGGATGCCCCATGTGGAGCTAGTTATGTTTGATTGACTCTTTGACTCTTCCCAGTCTATCTTTAATTGGATCCAACAGTGCTGTTCGTTTGGTTTCCAGCATACAAAGATTCCATTTCCCCAGAATTTACTGCTAGACTGTCAGGTTTCATCCTCAGACCTTACCTTACCTTTCCTTTCCTTATCTCTCTGTCTGTCTGCTTGTCTCTATGTGTGTGTGTGTGTATACGTGTGTGTGTGTATGTGCGTGCATGAGAGTTTACCTGTGCTGTGTGTGTTTGTGTGTGTATGCGCGTGCATGAGAGTATACCTGTGTGCTGTGTGTGTGTGTGTGTGTGTGTGTGTGTGCTCTGTCTTTGATACTGTGTATCAAAGGCCCACAGTAGGCCTATAAGTGGTCAGGTCGTGGTCATGCCCATGCAGGTTCGGATTAACTCCTTTGACTAACTTCAAAGTCAGATGAAAAGAGATGTTGGACTGTAGTCCTACTGTGCAACACAACTTGTAAAGGTATAGAGTTGACCTCCAGACACCTGGGGCCTCATTTATTTCTGTTTTGATGTTAAGGTTATAAAACTGTCATAAATAATGCACTGCGCCAAATTATTAGCAGGCTACCGTTATTTGATTGAATTCTGAAAAAGTGGGACACTTTGCATTTCCGTCTCCTGTAACCTCTTCAGACATCTATCCAACACACAACACATTTTCTGAAATCCTCAGATGTTTCTGTTGAGGTGTGGGCAGAACATTTTAATCTTTAGCGGTGACTTTATATAGAGCAGTTGCCAAACACTGGTTGCACATTCTGCAAGATTGCCTATTAAACTATTTAAAAGTACATGCTGCCTACAGCCCGCGCTTCCATGCAAAAGACAAGTTGTTTTTCAATATTTTGTTTGTCAATACATGGTTGTGTTTCTATCTCCTACCTTGGTATAGGCTTTGAGATTAAATAGTATATGTCGCGCTCCTATCGCACAGCAACATTGCAGCCTAACGTTACTGTCATAGGTTACCGGTCTATTTACTTTTGAGCATGGTCGGGTATTAAATGAGCGATGGATAAATGGTAGCCTTGTATTTGTTGTGTAGAGGGAAGAAACTAGTTATGTCAGAAAAGTAGAGACATGCCCTTGCTTTATGATTATGATTTAGGCCTATATAATTGAATGTAAATTATATAGGCTATTTGGCGAGATGCTGCTATGTAATCTTTTTCCAAAAGGCAAATGTTTTATATAGGCATATTGTCACGCCCTGACCTTAGTTCTCTTTGTTTTCTTTATCATTTTGGTTAGGTCAGGGTGTGACAAGGGTGGTTGGTTTAGTTTTTGTATTGTCTAGGTGTTTTAGTATGTCTAGGTATATGTAGGTCTATGGTGGCCTGAATTGGTTCCCAATCAGAGACAGCTATTTATCGTTGTCTCTGATTGGGGATCCTATTTATAGCTTGTGATTTTCCATTTTGGTTTTGTGGGTTATTATCTATGTGTAGTTGCATGTCAGCACTCGTGTTATAGCTCCACGTTCGTTTTGTTATTTTGTTTAGTGTTCTTCGTTTTAAATAAAGAAGAATGTATTCACACCACGCTGCGCCTTGGTCTCCTCGTTATGACGAACGTGACGGAATAACCCACCAAACAAGGACCAAGCAGCGTGAAAAGGAGGAACAGTGCTTAATGGGGAGATGGACCTGGGAGGAGATATTAGATGGTGCAGGACCCTGGACACAGCCGGGGGAGTATCGCCGTCCTAAGGAGGAGTTAGAGGCAGCGAAATCGGAACGGCGATACTACTAGGAGAAATACAGGACAATAGAGGAACAGCGAAGATATGAAGGTACACGGCTAGCATGGCAGCCTGAGAGGCAGCCCAAAGATTTTTTTTGGGAGGGGGCACACGAGGAGATTGGCTGAGTCAGGTAGGAGACCTGAGCCAACTCCTCGTGCTTACCGTGGGGAGCGTGTAACTGGTCAGGCACCTTGTTATGCAGAGATGCGCATGGTGTCTCCAGTGCGCTATTCTAGCCCGGTGAGCTCTATTCCAGCTCCTCGCATTTGCCGGGCTAGAATGGGCATCCAGCCAGGACGTATTAAGCCAGCTCTATGTTCTGGATCTCCAATGCGTCTCCACGGTCCAGTGTATCCTGTGCCTCCTCCCCGCACTCGCCCCGAGGTGCGTGTCACTAGCCCAGTACCACCAGTGCCAACACCATGCACCAGGCTTCCTGTGCGCCTTCAGAGCCCAGTACACCCTGTTCCTCCTCCCCGCACTCGCAATGAGGTGCGTGTCCCCAGCCCGGTACCACCAGTGCCGGCACCATGCACCAGGCCTCCAGTGCGCCTCCAGGGTCCAGTACGCCCTATTCCTGCTCCTCGCACTCGCCCTGAGGTGCGTGTCCCCAGCCCGGTACCACCAGTGCCGGCACCACACACCAGGCCTACAGTGCACCTCGTCAGTCCAGAGCGTCCGGCGACAGTTCACAGACCGGAACATCCAACGATGGTCCGGGGTCTCCAGCGATGGTCCCCGGTCCAGAACATCCAGTGATGATCCACGCACGGAGGGTTCCCAGCCCGGGGTCTACGGCAAGGATCCACAGTCCAGAGCCTCCAACGATGATCCACGGGTCAGTGATACAAGAGCAGACTCAGTCTAAAGAAGGGAGGCAGGGTCCAGAACCAGAGCCGCCACCGAGGTTAGATGCCCACCCAGACCCTCCCATATAGGTTTAGGTTCGTGGGGGGGGGGGGCTGTCGTGCCCTGACCTTAGTCATCTTTGTTTTCTTTATTATTTTGGTTAAGTCAGGGTGTGACACGGGTGGTTTAGTTTTTGTAATGTCTAGGTGTTTTTGGCCTGTCTAGGTTTTTTTGTGTATCTATGGGGTTTTAGTATGTCTAGGTATATGTAGGTCTATGGTGGCCTGAATTGGTTCCCAATCAGAGACAGCTGTTTATCGTTGTCTCTGATTGGGGATCCTATTTAGGTTGTCATTTTCCATTTTGGTTTTGTGGGCTATTGTCTGTGTAGTTGCATGTCAGCACTCGTGTTATAGCTTCACGTTCATTTTGTTTGTTTAGGGTTCTTCGTTTAAATAAAGAATGTATTCATGTCACGCTGCGCCTTGGTCTCCTCATTTATGACGAATGTGACTCATACGTTTTAGTGTTTTTATTAGCCTACCATTATTATAATTCCTGTGCATCAAACACCTCAACTTTCCTCAAAATAACAATATTTGCTTGCAATACAGTTGATCAACCACTAGAAGTTCTGAGTATGCATGGTCTTAGATATGCATGGAGATACAGTTGAAGTCGGAAGTTTACATACACCTTAGCCGAATACATTTAAACTCAGTTTTTCACAATTCCTGACATTTAATCCAAGTAAAATTCCCTGTTTTAGGTCAGTTAGGATCAGCACTTTATTTTAAGAATGTGAAATGTCAAAATAGTAGTAGTGATTTATTTCAGCTTTTATTACTTTCATCACATTCTCAGTGGGTCAGAAGTTTACATACACTCAATTCATATTTGGTAGCATTGCCTTGAAATTGTTTAACTTGGGTCAAACGTTTCGGGTACATTCCTCAAGCGTCCCAAAATAAGTTGGGTGAATTTTGCCCCATTCCTCCTGACAGAGCTGGTGTAACTGAGTCAGGTTTTAGGCCTCCTTGCTTGCACACGGTTTTTCAGTACTGCCCATACATTTTCTATGGGATTGAGGTCAGGGATTTGTGATGGCCACTCCAATATCTTGACTTTGTTGTCCTTAAGCCATTTTGCCACAACTTTGGAAGTATGCTTGGGGTCATTGTCCATTTGGTAGACCCATTTGCGACCAAGCTTTAACTTCATGACGGATGTCTTGAGATGTTGCTTCAATATATCCACATTTCCTGCCTCATGATGCGATCTCTTTTGTGAAGTGCACCAGTCCCTCCTACAGCAAATCACCCCCACAACATGATGCTGCCACAACCGTTCTTCTTGGTTGGGATGGTGTTCTTCAGGTTGCAAGCGTCCCAATTTTTCCTGGAAAAATAACAATGGTCATTATGGCCAAACAGTTCTGTTTTTGTTTCATCAGACCAGAGGACATTTCGCCAAAAAGTACGATCTTTGTCTCCATGTGCAGTTGCAAACTGTAGTCTGGCTTTTTTATGGCGGTTTTGGAACAGTGGCTTCTTCCTTGCTGAGCGGCCTTTCAGGTTATGTTGATATAGGACTCGTTTTACTGTGGATATAGATACTTTTGTACCTTTTTCCTCCAGCATCTTCACAAGGTCCTTTGCTGTTGTTCAGGGATTGATTTGCACTTTTCGCACAAAAGTACGTTCAACAAGAAATTTGTGGAGTGTTTAAATGTAAAATTCTGACTTCAGCTGTACACACTTTCCCCATCAAATTCAAAATGGCTAAATACCAACTTTTATAGGAAAACTGGCATACGAGAGATTTAATATTTTTCGTCCACATGCACCTTTGATAAATAAGGCCCTGCGATGTTTGGCCCCGAGAAGAAGCACAGCAGGGTAAACCCAGTGTGTGCGAGTGTGTGTACACGCTTGCGTTTGCATGTGTATCTGTGCGTTGGTGTGAGTATAGCTTTCATATAAGCACTCTTGGCACTTAAAGCCATTATTTCACTGCAGGTACTCCAATTTAAATGATTTAATCAGCACGTACCTCCACAATGATAGGTTGGCTGCACAGTGGAGCTCATTAGAAGAATTCTGGCTCTTTTATGCACAAACTGAGTAATGAAATGCTTGATCAAATCCTCAAGAACCTCAAGTGTTTTCTAATGTTGAATGCATCCCAAATGGAACCCTATTCCCTTTATAGTGCAGTACCTTTGCCCAGCACCCATAGGGCTCAAAGGTAATGCAATGTGTAGGGAAAGGGGTGCCATTTGGGATGCAATTTGTGTCGCAGGATCTTTATTGTTTAGATTAGTGGATTTAAAGCTACATTCAGTTCATTCTCGTTTTGACAGAATGTAAGGAGAGGGTTGGTTTCCCGTGTGTGTGCATTAGGCCTACCTTTTTCTAATTTGATTTAAGGAGGTCGGTTATAGAATCAGTACATTACATTAAACCGTGGTAGCATTAAACAAATAATAACAAATTGTCACATTTCATATAAAAATAAATAAATTCACCAAATGTAATAGAATGTGTGAAAATTAAGTTGATGTCTCCAGAGCTCACCTGTCGACCGCTATTGCGCTCATTGAATAGATGCTTGAAAACACTGCTGTGACTGGGAAAAAGTTGTGGAACTTGCAGTATGATTCTCCAAAGTACCAATTGCCGTGAGCAGCATATATGAAATTAATCAACGTGTTGAACGCGGCCATTGAGGCGTCAGAGAAAGCCAAGTTGAGTAAAAAGTAGTTTGTCACGGTCCGCATCCTCTTGTGCGCCAATACGATCCAAATCACTATCAGGTTCCCAAAAACTGCCACTGCGAGCACAAGGCTGTACGCGACCGACCATAGCACGATGCGCCAAGGCGGTTGTACAAACTGATTTGTAAAGGTCCTAGTTGTGTTTGATCCGTTGTTTGCCGCAGCCATTCCTCTAGTCACCCTGCCGATATTTACTTGGATTCAATGCCTGGAGGTGGCAGCCGTTGAATTGGCATACACCTTCGCAGCGCACCAAAACGCGCAAGTGCTCTGCTCAATACCGTCACGTTAAGTCCCTCTTCATTTATATTGCTGTTCCCGTCAATACAGGGCAAACGCGTTTGGGAGACAGTCGTGACAAAATGTCTAGTGACAACTCCAATAAATAATTGACACTTGAAGAGCACGGCACTTCTGATCTATATAATGGAGTACTTCTCAAATAGGCTACCGATAATATTCGAACAGTTCTGTGGAAACAGAGAGTATCCTTTGTTTTGCTACGCATAAGTGAACGTATCCTAGAGCTCTGAGCAGCAGTAGGATCCAAAGGGATGGACTGCGCTGAGTCGTGCGCTGCGCGTAGGGAATCAATCATGTGGTGTTACATTAAAATCTTTACGTCACACTCCCCTCCCCTTTCTAATAACAACCTGTCATTCACTTGAACTGTAGATCAATCAGCTACGCTTTTATACAAATGAGACATAAACATATGGCAAGCATGGAATTTGATGGCGAGTCACTTATAAATGCCTTACATAATCACGATGAACGACATGCACGTATCAGGCACTGATTAAAGGCCTGCAGCATCTGTTGCCTCCATTGACTGAGTCGCTAATTTCACTCATGGTACATCTCCGTGATCAAAGGGCCTTTGTCATTGTCACTGCAAGTATTGAAAATATACCTTTATTGACTACGTGTATTAAACGGTCATATTTGATAAATGTGTCTAGTATCTCAAAAAATGTGTTGTTTTTACCCTGAATAACTCTCTTAATTCCCAAGATCGATTTTCAATAGATGAATCTGCCAAGGCCTTATCACCAAAATGAATGCAGTTCCCAATAGGCCTATGTCAACCTTTTCGGGATGGACTGACTCTATGATCCTAATGCACTCATTCAAAACAATCATTCGAACTTTCAGGGTACCAAACCAATATGTATTTTTGAAGCTTCAGCTTTGGAGTTCTTGCTCCATTGTGACTTATTACCTTGCATCTCATAATAAAAGTTACATTATCTGAAAAATACACAGCCCCCCTCGGTATTCAACAGCATCCAAACCACCAAGCATCCCTCATTGTTGTCACCTAAGCAGCGTGGAAAGGACAGAGGGGCTTCATCCCAAACGGCACCCCATTCCCATTATAGTGCATAACTTTAGGGGCTTTGGTCAATAGTGGTGCACTATGGAATAGGGTGCTATTTGGGACATGCACAGGGGCACGTGGGAAAGTGCCTTTTATCCACAGATCCGCATGCTCAGTATAAAAAGTAGAGAAGGTGACGCCACACCGACGTTAATGTTCCCGACCACAGGTGTTCACTGCAGAGGGAGTCATGCCAATTAGGCTTCTCTCTCCCCTTCTCCTGGTGGGTTCCCCTAGCAATTATGCAGGATTACACCTGATGGGTTCCCCTGGCAATTAGGCAGGATTACACCTGATGTGCCCCTTTGAATGAGTTATATAACTGTCTGCGCTCCTTCCGAGCTGGATTACTTATGGAGAGCTGAAAGGGCCATCTTCTGGTGGTGTGGGAATAGAGTGGGGTGACACACACACACCGGCCCAACAGAAAAATGTAATCTATTCTATTGCATAGTATTCTATTACATTCCATTCTCTGAAAGGGAAAGATGGAACAGTTCAAATCTCTCACACATTCCTGTCGTGTCTTTGGCTATGCCGGATTAAGTGATATGACATGCTATTCTATAAAATAATTTCTCTGTAATTAATATTACCCGATTGAGCTAATCATGTAAATGTAATTAACTCGAGAGTCGGGGCACCACAAAATAATATTTATAGAGCTGTTATCTTCCAAGTAAACTCTTAAAGACCTAGTAATATTTTACATCAATGGCAGTCAATATTAATTGTCACCTTAATTCAGTCTCATCTGAAAGTTGTAAATTCTTGGTTATCTGCACGAACCCTGGCTAACAAGTTGAATCAGCAATACAAAATTGGGTTTAATTATTTATTTACTAAATACCTAACTAATCACACAGAATTACACATACACATAATTAATCATAACTTGATTACAAATTACATCATAAAGGAAAACGTCCCTAGTGGGCGGAATAGATATGACAGCTGGTTACACAAAAGAAAAGGGTCTGGGTTTGAGTGAAAAAGCGGGAAGACTGAGGGACACAGGGAGAAGCTGTGCTATCGTAAATACAGTATCTTATGCATTTTAAATTACCGCCCATTTGGAAAAGGAAAATGCAATAAATATTTACTCTGAGCTGCGATTCGGTAGGTTGGTGGTAGATAGAAGGCCGTGTTGCCAAACGGAGTCCTTTGTCCTTTGAAGAATGTCTCTGGTGGTAAATTGAATACGTTGTGGTAACGTCGCTCTGTCCAGAGCTGCTAGAGTCTCCCGTCTGTCCGGCGCTGCTAGAGTCTCCCGTCTGTCAGGAGCCACCAGAGCCGCCAGTCTGTCATGAGCCGCCAGAGCTGCAAGTCAGCATGGAGCCGCCAGAGCCGCCAGTCAGCATGGAGCCGCCAGAGCCGCCAGTCAGCCAGGATCTTCCAGAGCCGCCAGTCAGCCAGGATCTGCCCTTCAGTCCTGAGCTGCCCTTCAGTCCCGAGCTGCCCCTCAGTCCCGAGCTGCACCTCAGTCCGGAGCTGCCTCTCAGTCCGGAGCTGCCCCTCAGTCCAGTGGGGCCATTTAGAAGGGTCGCCGTGTTTAGGAGGCCACGGAGGCGGACAATGAGGCGGAGAAAGACTGGTGAAGTGGGGTCCACGTCCCGCGCCAGAGCCGCCACCGCGGACATACGCCCAACCAGACCCTCCCATATAGGTTAATGTTTTGCGGCCGGAGTCCGCACCTTTGACTCCGTTCTGACCTTTATTTCCTTTGTTTTGTCATTATTTAGTATGGTCAGGGCGTGAGTTGGGGTGGGCAGTCTATGTTTATTTTTCTATGATTTGGGGATTTCTATGTTTCGGCCTAGTATGGTTCTCGATCAGAGGCAGGTGTCATTAATTGTCTCTGATTGAGAATCATACTTAGGTAGCCTGGGTTTCACTGTTTGTTTGTGGGTGTTTGTTTCCGTGTCTGTGTTTTTCACCACACGGTACTGTTTTGGTTTTAGTTCGTTCCACGTTTATGGTTTTTCTATTCAGTTGTGTTCATGTTGAGTATTTCTTATTAAAAGAACCATGGGCACTTACCACGTTGCATATTGGTCCTCCGATCCTTCTCGCCTCTCGAAGAGGAGGAAAACCATTACAGGCGTGTTTGAAAGGTTTTATAGCCCATGTCCCTTCACAGGGGCGGGCCACTTATTGAGCAGAGCTCTAACCTTATAAAAAAACAATTCTCACATTTTAGAAGCTAAAATCACATTTCATCCCATCACAAATAATTTCATATTCAAACATTTAAATTGAACAACAATTCCATGTGAATCCGATAACTCTGATGTGTAGACTTTCCACTGTAGAGTTTATGTCTTATCATTGATGAGAATGTCTCAGATGACAACCGAACTGACATCATATTCATTAAGTACCACCGCATATGTTCAATTGGTCGGATTACCAGACTATAGTTCATTTCCCCCCACCTTCTGATGTTCTCAGAATCTCTATGTTAGTCAAAGGGGTTTGCAAATGTAACGTCAGTAGGGTAGAGAGAGGAAAAAGGGGGTTAAGAGGTATTTATGATTGTCATAAACCTACCCCCAGGGCAACGTCATGACATTCCTATACTTTACACAAAAGGCCTAAAAAGGCAATTCATATGAAACTATTAGGATGCTCAATGCCTATCTATCCTCTCTTGCCCTCTTTTTACAATGCATAATACAGTGCATGGGGTGGCAGGGTAGCCTAGTGGTTAGAGTGTTGGACTAGTACCTGAAAGGTTGCAAGTTCAAACCCCTGAGCTGACAAGGTACACATCTGTTGTTCTGCCCCTGAACAGGCAGTTAACCCACTGTTCCTACACCGTCATTGAAAATAAGAATTTGTTCTTAACTGACTTGCCTAGTTAAATAAAGGTTAAAAAAATTAAAACTTAATCTTAAGGCTCTGTTTATAATAGCTTCATATGTACCTCAACTATACTTAATGTCTGTAGTTCTACAGATTGCGACAGCAGGGGAGATGGGTCTGGTTTCCAAATTCTGTTTGACAGAGTGGTTTCACACAATGACATTTCAATCGGTTCTTTCAGTCCACCTGGTATAAGTGGCGTGGTCTATCATGGGAGAACGATAGCTCGCCGTGGGAGAAAATGGAGTTGGAATTGAACGGCTGGTAAGAGGTTGTTAACATAGCCTTTGACCTGCCTCGTGTGTAGGAGAGGTGTAGAGATTTGTCTCTCACCAATGGGATGTTAATAAATGTATGTCGATTTGGATGTTTGCTAAATGGCATACAGTGAGTGTACAAAACATTAGGAACACCCGCTATTTCCATGACAGACTGACCAGGTGAATCATATGATCCCTTATTGATGCCACCTGTTAAACTCACTTCAATCAGTGTAGATGAAGGGGAGGAGATGGGTTAAATAAGGATTTTTAAGCTTTGAGACAATTGAGACATGGATTGTGTATGTGTGCTATTCAGAGGGTGAATGGGCAAGACAACAGATTTAAGTGCCTTTGAACGGGGTATGGTAGTAGGTGCCAGGCACACCGGTTTGTGTTAGGAACTGCAACGCTGCTGGGTTTTTCACACTGAACAGTTTCCCTTGTGTATGTAATGGTCCACCACCCAAAGAACATCCGGCCAACTTGACACAACTGTGGGAAGCATCAACATGAGCCAGCATCCCTGTGGAATGCTTTCGATACCGTGTAGAGTCCATGCCCCGACAAATTGAGTCTGTTCTGAGGGCAAAGGGGGGTGCAATTGAGATGGTTTGGGATGAGTTGGACCGCAGAGTAAAGGAAAAGCAGTCAACAAGTGCTCAGCATACGTGGGAACACCTTCAAGACTGTTGGAAAATCATTCCTCATGAAGCTGGTTGAGAGAATGCCAAGAGTGTGCAAAGCTGTCATCAAGGCAAAGGGTGGCTACTTTGAAGAATCTGAAGAATCTTTAAATATGTTTTGATTTGGTTAACACTTTTTTGGTTACTACATGACTCCATATGTGTTACAATGTAGAAACTAGTAAAAAATAAAGAAAATCCCTTGAATGAGTAGGAATGTCCAAACTTTTGACTGGTACTGTACATGTATGAATTATTAGCAACACCTTCCTAATATTGAGTTGCACCCCTTTTTGTTCTCAGAACAGACTAAATTTGTTGGGGCATGGACTTCACAAGTTGTCGAAAACGTTCCACAGGGATGTTGTCCCATGCTTATTTATTTTTATTCCAGACTCTGAAATTGCTCCTTCTGATATTTGTTAATTTCTTTGTTTGTACTCTTGTGTGTATTGTTTTGTATTGCTAGGTGTTATTACTGCACGTTGGAACTAGAAGCAGGAGAATTTCTCTGCACCTGTTATAACATCTGCAAATCTGTGTATACGACCAATAAACTCTGATTCAATTTTGTGTGTGTGTGTGTGTGTGTGTGTGTCCAGACCAATTAGATTAATGGAAATCCCAGGTTACGCGGGCCGGCATGACGCACGTCTACAAAGAAAGCAGAGTGCTTTCCATGGGTCAACCACAGTTTCCGTGGGTCAACCACAATTCTTCACTTTCCATGGGGCAACCACAGAGCAGGCTCAGCTTGCCCGGCTGCCATAAATTGTCCACTTTCACTTACACAAATGGGCTCAACCAGAAAGATCAGTTTTAGGCTAGACCTACTGGAATTCTTTACAGTTTTGTTGTTTTCCTAAATGCTCAGTTCACTTACCCCAGGCAATAGGGCAACCCATAAGGTTCCTGCTACAAGTAGGTTCTGGAGTTTTACCTAGTTACATCAGGAAGAAGAGATCTCTGTGGTGCCACCTCTGCTCCTAGTCTCTCCTGTCCTGTTTGAGTCTTTATGTGTGATTGACTGACCCAACAGGATTAGTGGGCTAATTACAGCTTTGGAGAAAGAGAGAGAGAGAGAGAGAGGGGTGGAGACTAAAGGAAGATGGAAAAGAAGGACAAAACAGGTCGAAGAGGGAGGGCAATGAGGAAGAAAATGAAGAAAGCATTAGAGGTACACACCCACTTTAGAATGTTATTAGTTGACACAGGGAAAGTATATGTTTTGGAAAAACTTTATTTTACGGTATAGACATTAGCAAGTATTTACTCAAAATGACACTAAAACGGTAATTACATAGTAAAAAGATATGAATTACAAGCACCAGTAGATTAAGATACGTCAATTGCTGACTTTGCATTTTGGAAACGGGCCTTTCTCATCCATCCCTTCCTTTCCCCCATCCTCACAAACCTTCTCTTTCTCATCCATCCCTTCCTTTCCCCCATCCTCACAAACCTTCTCTTTCTCATCCATCCCTTCCTTTCCCCCATCCTCACAAACCTTCTCTTTCTCATCCATCCCTTCCTTTCCCCCATCCTCACAAACCTTCTCTTTCTCATCCATTCCTTCCTTTCCCCACCCTCACAAACCTTCTCTTTCTCATCCATTCCTTCCTTTCCCCACCCTCACAAACCTTCTCTTTCTCATCCATCCCTTCCTTTCCCCCACCCTCACAAACCTTCTCTTTCTCATCCATCCCTTCCTTTCCCCCACCCTCACAAACATTCTCTTTCTCATCCATCCCTTATTTTCCCCCATCCATTAACCTTTCTTTCTCATCCATTCCTTCCTTTCCCCCACCCTCACAAAACCTCATCCATCCCTTATTTTCCCCTCATCCTCTTTCTCATCCATTCCTTCCTTTCCCCACCCTCACAAACCTTCTCTTTCTCATCCATTCCTTCCTTTCCCCCACCCTCACAAACCTTCCTTTCTCATCCATTCCTTCCTTTCCCCCCCACCCTCACAAACCTTCTCTTTCTCATCCATTCCTTCCTTTCCCCCACCCTCAAACCTTCTCTTTCTCATCCATCCCTTCCTTTCCCCCACCCTCACAAACCTTCTCTTTCTCATCCATCCCTTCCTTTCCCCACCCCCACTAACCTTCTCTTTCTCATCCATCCCTTCCTTTCCCCCACCCTCACAAACCTTCTCTTTCTCATCCATCCCTTCCTTTCCCCCACCCCCACTAACCTTCTCTTTCTCATCCATTCCTTCCTTTCCCCCACCCTCACAAACATTCTCTTTCTCATCCATCCCTTATTTTCCCCACCCACCCCCACTAACCTTCTCTTTCTCATCCATTCCTTCCTTTCCCCCACCCTCACAAACCTTCTCTTTCTCATCCATCCCTTATTTTCCCCCACCCCCACAAACCTTCTCTTTCTCATCCATTCCTTCCTTTCCCCCACCCTCACAAACTCTTTCTCATCCATCCCTTCCTTTCCCCCACCCTCACAAACCTTCCTTTCTCATCCATCCCTTCCTTTCCCCCACCCCCACTAACCTTCTCTTTCTCATCCATTCCTTCCTTTCCCCACCCTCACAAACCTTCTCTTTCTCATCCATCCCTTCCTTTCCCCCACCCCCACTAACCTTCTCTTTCTCATCCATCCCTTTCTCTCCCCCACAAACCTTGCACCTAACAACTTATGAAAAATGTATGATGATGGCTCAGATCACAATCAATGTCTTACCTCTCTCTCTCTCTCTCTCTCTGTCTCTTTCTCTCTGGGAGACTCAGCACTTTGTACTGCAGTGGTTTAGGACCAGCAGAGGGAGTTCCTATTACATCATAAATGTTGCCAACTGAAATCTGATCTGAGAATAACATTAACGGGAAGGAGGCACCAGGAAGAGGGGAAAGGAAATAAGGGAGGGATAGATCAAAGAAAGTTCTGTCTGTGAAAATTGTGGATTTGCTAAGGGCGTCGTCTGCTGTTGTATGTGTGTGTCTTTGCACACCCTTGCGAGTGTTTGTGTGGTGTGTGTGTGTCAGGTCTTTCTTGCCTCTGTCATTGTGCCTGGTTTGCTTTGTTTACAGATTGTGAAATTTGGCTCACGCATGGGTGGGCTAGTTGAAAAGTTCAAAGGTTGCTGACTGCTCAGTATAACTTGGGAGACTGTAGTCCCAGCCAGGGAAGGAACTTTCACCAACACCACACGGTAAGACTGCTAGCCTTACACTTTTCTCTATACCATGTTGAGAGTTCTTACCTGTCTCTCATATGGATTCCTTTGGGTGTTAGTGACTGAGTGTGAGTGTGTGTATACTTGCACAGCTGGTGTCTGTGTGACTGCACACTTGTTTGTGGGAGGGGTGTTTTGTATACATACAATATGTGTGCCTTGAAGTGCAGAAACTGAGTGGCCGGAAAACACATGCTTGTATATCAGCTGATACATTTCCTGCTTGCCTGTTTGTCCGGAATTTAGATTTCCCTTGCTCTCTGGCAGAGTGAAGACAAACGAAGTGGGTCTGTTCATATGACAAAGTGTTCAAGTTCAGGACACGTTATATGACAGAGGGTTAAAGTTCAGGACACGTTATATGACAGAGGGTTAAAGTTCAAGACACGTTATATGATAGAGGGTTAAAGTTCAGGACACGTTATATGACAGAGGGTTAAAGTTCAGGACACGTTATATGACAGAGGGTTAAAGTTCAGGACACGTTATATGACAGAGGGTTAACGTTCAGGGTTATATGACAGAGGGTTAAAGTTCAGGACACGTTATATGACAGTGGGTTAAAGTTCAGGACACGTTATATGACAGAGGGCTAAAGTTCAGGACACGTTATATGACAGAGGGTTAAAGTTCAGGACACGTTATATGACAGAGGGTTAAAGTTCAGGACACGTTATATGACAGAGGGTTAAAGTTCAGGACACGTTATATGACAGAGGGTTAACGTTCAGGACACGTTATATGACAGAGGGTTAAAGTTCAGGACACGTTATATGACAGAGGGTTAACGTTCAGGACACGTTATATGACAGAGGGTTAAAGTTCAGGATGTAAACATTGTTGTCAGTGTATGGTGACACCATGGTGGATTTATACAATATGAGCTCTGAGAGCCACTTTATATATTTATGATAGAGTGTTTCAGAAACACCATTCTCTATGAAAATAGCTTTATACTATTCACAGTTGGTTTCCATAGAATGTGCCATGCAAAAAAAATACATTAGGAGAAGCCACTTATAGATTAGAGCACAGGTGGCCAACCATTCTGGAGAGCTTGGTTATGTAGGCTTTTGCTCTAGCCTTGATTCAGCTAATCAATGTCCTGGTGAGCAGCTGATGAGTAGAATAATTTATGATAGATTGGGATTAGATTGAGGGGAAGTGAGAATAACATGGAGAAAGACAAAGACGGACAGAGAAAGACAGAGAAAACAGAGTGTGACAGAGATAGAGACAGAAACCTGAAGATGATTCCCCTGCTCTTACAATGACCCAGTGACACAAAAAACAGTGATAGGATATCTGAGTCAAATTTTTCAACTGTGGATAAGTAACATACAATGAATAGAAGCTATGAGGTCAGGCATAAGTTTCTTGCATAGAATAGTTTTACAATGGTTGTTACCTAAATGCAACTTTAATTAAAAAAACATTTTTTTACCTTTATTTAACTAGACAAGTAAGTTAAGAACAAAAACTTATTTTCGATGACTCGCCTAGGAACAGTGGGTTAACTGCCTGTTCAGGTGTAGAACGACAGATTTGTACCTTGTCAGCTCAAACTGGCAACCTTTTGGGTACTAGTCCAACATTCTAACCACTAGGCTACCCTGCCGCCCCAAATGGATTCATGTAAACATTACAGTTTTGAAAACAAAGTTTGTCCAAAAAAAGCTGTCTCCTGGCACAATTTACCACAGGTATGGGGTAAGTTGAGTTGTGTGTAACGATCTCCTTCATCTGAGGAACAGGAAAGATCGGACCAAAACGCAGCGTGGTAAGTGTCCATGTTAATTTAATAAAACAACATAATCACTTTTTTGTCTTTTAATAATTGTAAGTATCTTTTAATACAAGCTTAACACCTACCAAACGATTATAACGCGTTTAATTAACACTCATTGTTACCTCATATCCCAGTGATAATGCTTTGGATTACGCATAGGAACTAAACACTTAAATTTGGTCAACTTGCCAATGGCTCAACTTACCTCATGGTCATTTCATGCTAGGTTTACGGACCTCATATTGAAGCTTATAGAGACCCCAACGGATGAATAGAATAATCTTAAAATGATCTACTTTTGCTTCGATAAGCGTCATGAAACCTTTTACTTGGTAAAAATACGTTTTTTTGGAACTAACTTTTTCCATGTGGTTTCTTCCTTCACAGACTCCATGAAATGATGACCTCTTCCTAAATACTTGGTCAAATGATTCATTTTGTGTATGCTTTCCTAGAAACACCGGTGGCTCAACTTACCCCTTTGGCTCAACTTACCGCACTCTCCTCTACCCATTGTTTCAAATAACACCGCTGACCCTCACTAGCTTGCAAAAACTGTAAAGGTTGGTGCATTCATAGTTAATGAACGACATTTGCAGAGAGAGAGAGAGAGAGAGAGAGAGAGAAAGAAACGTCTGTATCTAATCGTTTTTTAGTGCAACCATGGTTAATGTTAAACAGCTTGGATGCTAACAATGCTCCTTAACTGGAATCTAAACAATTAACTTAACCCTACCAAGCCTCAGTTCATACAGTAAACCTGGACCAAGGAGCCCATGAAGAATCACTTAACCACCCCAGAGGACATCGGAACCAGAAGAATTAATGGTCTTATTGCGGAGAGTTGTCCATAGTAGACTGTGAACATAATAGCCGGGAATACCTCTAGGGCCTCTGGGGTTATTTAGGGCATTGTCTGACTCTTGTACCTGTAATGAGCAGAGGTGGCACCACAGGTCCCAGTGGTGGTTCAATTTTATTTTCTTCCTGATTGTAACCAGGTAAAACTCCGGAACCTTGTTTTTCGGGTTCAAGTGAACTGAGCAGTCGGGCAAGTTTAGCCTGCTGTAATGTTGCCTCAGGTGATTTATTTTGGCTGAAAATTGCTCCTGTATGAGAAGACAGAAATACTCATCAGCAGATCATTAAGTTCATTAAACTAAATCAGAAGGGGTGAAAAGGGCTGAGGCAAATGTCTGCTCACCACATTACCATGGCCCTAGTAATGTGTAATGCGATAGAGAGCTCAAAGATGACTATTTGCTTACACTGTGGTTATTATTTTATATTTTACAATACCTCTCTCTCTCTCTCTCTCTCTCTCTCTCTCTCTCTCTCTCTCTCTCTCTCTCTCTCTCTCTCTCTCTCTCTCTCTCTCTCTCTCTCTCTCTCTCTCTCTCTCTCTCTCTCTGGCCAGCAGATGGAGCCAGTCTCTCTCCCACCGCAGTCCCGTGTCGCCCTCTGCGGCGGCACCCATGGGAACGAGATGTCGGGCGTGTATCTGGTGAGGGAGCTGCAGAAGTTGGAGAAGGTAGGGTCGGCGACCTTGACCACAGTCATATCCAACCCGCGTGCTGTCCAAATGTGCAAACGCTACACCGACGTGGACCTCAACCGTTGTTTCACCGACGCCATACTCAGGTAAAGGTTGCCAGAAGCACAAATGAAACTACACATGCAATCAGTGTGATCCAGCAAGGGATAGTCCACCACAACTACAGATGTATCCTATCATCTTACCACTAACAAGTATGGACCTGTTGGCAAATGAACTATTCAGGTGTGAACTGTATGAATCAAAGACGAGATCTTACAATGCATTGTAAAGAGACAAGGAAGCTTCCAAATAATATATTCCTCCACCGTGGAGTCAGTAAATTAACAATGTGGTCATGGCAACATTTCCAGATAACTTTGTTTTGGAATATTCTGAACCTTGCAGCCTGGGTTGTTATGTGCCTGGCTACCAAGGCCGCTACTTATCTGAACAGTCTATTAACGTTTTTGCATTTATGGGACTATATCATAATTAATTCTTAGTACTTATTGATATTCAAGATTTACTCAACCCTACAGAGCTGAAGGGATGACATCCTAAAGAGTTTGGTGGCATTTACTTCCTCCTCTCAGTCTCTCACCAGCATAGATGAGTTGTTGGTATTCTCCCATGCCAAGGCGATACACCTCACTTCTAGTATGTTCACTCTCTGTTTCTGCCTCTCCCACTCCCACTCTCTCTTTCGCTGTCTCCATTCTCTCTCCCACCCTAGTTCACCTGTGACGGACGCCACTCCGTACGAGGTGAGGCGAGCCCAGGAGCTGAACACTCTACTGGGGCCCAAGGGCAGCGCGGGGGCCATGGACCTGGTGTGTGATCTCCACAACACCACAGCCAACATGGGCCTCAGTCTCATCTCCTACTCTGCCCAAGACTGGGTCATCCTGCACATCTATAGACAAATCCAGGTGAGCAGAGTTTCAATTCAATTAAATCAAATGAGGGTTAAGGACAAGGTGAAACTGATCCAAGACCTGATCTTTGAAACAACGTCCCCTTGTCCTTAGTTGTACTGCCAGCCCCCAATGTGGGTCATCAAATAGGCTCTCTATGTTGTTTTGTTTCTGTGCGTGGGAATAAAGAGCGATCTTCTTTGGACACTGTGTTAACTAACATCCAGACGAGCTTCAATGCCATACAACTCTCCTTCCGTTGCCTCCAACTGCTCTTAAATGCAAGTAAAACTAAATGCATGCCCTTCAACCGATCGCTGCCCGCACCCGCCCGCCCGACTAGCATCACCACCCTGGACGGTTCTGACTTAGAATATGTGGACAACTACCAAATACCTAGGTGTCTGGTTAGACTGTAAACTCTCCTTCCAGACTCACATTAAGCATCTCCAATCCAAAATTAAATCTAGAATCGGCTTCCTATTTTGCAACAAAGCGTCCTTTACTCATGCTGCCAAACATACTCTCGTAAAACTGACCATCACCGATCTCGACTTCGCCGATGTCATTTAGAAAATAGCCTTCAACACTCTACTCAACAAATTGGATGCAGTCTATCACAGTGCCATCGTTTTGTCACCAAAGCTCCATATACTACCCACCATTGCGACCTGTACGTTCTCGTTGGCTGGCCCTCGATTCATACTCGTCGCCAAACCCACTGGCATCAGGTCATCTACAAGTCTAGGTAAAGCCCCCCTTATCTCAGCTCACTGGTCACCATAGCAGCACCCACCCGTAGCACGCGCTCCAGCAGGTATATCTCACTTGTCACCCCCAAAGCCAATTCCTAATTTGGCCACCTTTCCTTCCAGTTCTCTGCTGCCAATGACTGGAACAAACTGCAAAAATCACTGAAGCTGGAGACCCATATCTCCCTCACTAGCTTTAAGCACCAGCTGTCTGAGCAGCTCACAGATCACTGCTCCTGTACATAGCTCATCTGTAAATAGCCCATCCAATCTACCTCGTCCACATACTGTATTTTTTTATCTTGCTCCTTTGCACCCCAGTATCTCTACTTGCACATTCATCTTCTGCACATCTACCACTCCAGTGTTTAATGGCTATTTTCTAATTACTTCGCCACCATGGCCTATTTATTGCCTTACCTCCCTTATCCTACCTCATTTGCACACACTGTATATAGACTTTTTTTTCCTACTGTATTATTGACTGTATGCTTGTTTATTCCATGTTGTATGTGTCAAACGGTGTTGCTTTATTCTTGGCCAGGTCGCAGTTGTAAATGAGAACTTGTTCTCAACTAGCCTAACTGGTTAAATAAAGGTGAAATAAAAAAAATATGTTTTAAAGGGAAAGTGGATGGTTAATCTGACTGTTGCTGTCATTGAGATGATATGCTGGTTGGAAGCATTGCTGTTTGGAAGGGGCAGGAAATGCCTCTGTCTGTTGCTGTCTTTAACCATGCTTCCATCCACAGTTTTTATGCGAGTAAAGTCACACTGTGTAACAAAAATAATCATGACAGCTGCGATGGAAACAGGAAGATTCAGTACAATTGATCAATGTTCCTTCGATATGGTGGGATCTTTTTGCGTAAAAAAAAGTACTATTGTAAAGAAATGACGGTGGAAACACATTTAATGCGCAAATATTGATATAATAACCATCATGTATAAGTAAACTTGGAGTCACACGGTAATATGGTGTGTGGTCCTCCCACTACGACTCGGGAAACTATGCAGTTTATTAGGTTACAGATGGTGAAAGTGCTTGATGCTCCTTTCCAATAAATATCTCGGGTCTTATTCTGGTGACATGATGATCGATGCTTGACTGCCGTTTGCCAAATAAAAAACATTTTTGCTCTTATCCATAATAATCTTGTAACGTAGACTAGCCTACCCACATAGCCTACCCGCACTGTATCTGCAAGCTGTTGTGCGCTGCGGTTTACTAGAGTGCGAGTGCCAAGAACATTTGCTATTTAACTCAACTGTTTTTTTGTTGTAGTTGAAAATGTGATGGAAACACATTGCGAAAAAGTACATCTGGTGGAAACACACCAATGGTGGGAAAATTAGCATATTTTCTTTATGCAGATTTTAAAATATTCGTATGAAACTCTGTTCCCAATTGGATGGAAACTTAATTTGGCTGGCTGGACTGATTGGAGTGTATAATTTCAACATGACTCTATTACTGTCTTAAAGGGGATGTGCATGCACCATCTGACCCGGTTTCTATGAGAAGGGCTTCATTTTACTGCTACAATCTGGGTTATATGGGAGTGTAAAGTGTTAATCTGTTGTGTTCTCAGAGGAAGATCACCTCAGCGCCAGTGAGGTTTATCCTGCTGGATCTACCACTAGCTGACGCCTACTCCCAGGACTCCCTGGGCAAGCATGGCTTCTGTAAGTGCTTGTGCTGTGTGTTCATAGGAAACACACCATGCAATCTTCTTCCTGTCATAGGAAACCAGTGTTTTTTTCCTGTATGTTTTCCCATTTACATGACAAATGTATTCATTCTAATGCTGTCACTCCACAGCGATAGAGGTGGGACCTCAACCCCATGGTGTGGTCAGAGCCGACATCTTCAACATCATGAAGGAGGCAGTCGACCAGACACTAGATTGGGTCCAGTGCTTCAACTCAGGTACTTGAACTCCCATCATCCGTAAACATTGCTGACCCATCACATCCCCTACACACAGAGTACACAACCCTTGATCATCGCTACCTGGCCTACAGCCTTGGTCAACAACAAGAATAGCATTAACATCATTCATACCTACAAGCATTTAGCTCCCACGTACCAGGAACAGATACAGTAAGATTTTCTTCATGCACAAAGGCCTACCATTCAACACAATGTTGTCTTCACGGCATTTGTGGTTATTGTATTTTGTATATTTTTTCCTATCTTGTGTACTATAACTGGCCTGTGCTCTTGTATATAATGTATATGTATGTATCAAGACAAGTTCCCTTTCAAGAGAAATGACATTTTCGATTCTATTCTAGTCATTAACCAATTACAAACCATCTCTCATCTTATCTCTACCAGGAAGTGCCTTTGAAGGTGGCGAGGTGGACGATGTGTACACCTTCGTGAAGAGTATAGACTACCCAAGAGACCCAGAGACCAATCAAATCACTGCTGCCATACACCCCCAACTACAGGTTCAGGAACCTTCTGCTCTTGTATATAATTGAACCTTCCTGCAGTTGGTTAAAGTCCTGTACATGGACCCTTCAATGCATAGCTGCTGCAGCACCCCCTGATAAATTGAAATACTTTTTCCATAATTAGGCAACAAAAATCAAATGTTTTCTCCTAAAGTTATATTACTCCTGTCTGAACAGTCATAAATGACGTAATTCAAAATACTAAACCAGAGTGCATATTTTAGCCACAGAGGCTTCTAAAAAATTCAAAAAAATAGCTGTGGATTAAGTTTTATCACAAGCACTTACAGTCGGAAAGTCCGCAATTTGGGCAGCATGCGAGGCAAGTATGAAACAGGTTGTTGAGTTGTGGCCATAGACATAATCCCCAAAATTATTTTAGAACCTCTAACCATGGAACTTTGACTGTTAAACTCATGGGTACACTATCAATGGCTGCCAGTTCTGACATGAATGGGAACTGTCATTTTTGGATTATATTTCTATGGGTGGTTGCAGCTGCCAGTTTGCCTTTCGCAAATTTCCAAATACAATTTCGAGAAAAACGTAGGCCTTCCGTTTGAAAAGTAAATGCCTACTGCCCGAAAAATTTGAAACAACTTTTGAATGAGTCTGAGTAAATAGCACTGTTTTTCAAAGTAGCTTATCTTGAGATATTGGCACGAGCTCATCGGCCATCACCAGTGAGTAGCCTCTGCTTCATCTTCATCTTCATCATTGGGTAAATCAGTGTCACTGGGAAGTGTATATTGTAGCCTACTGTAGCCTATACTATATACTGTATACAGTATACTACATATCAGGGTTTCCGATTATGACAAATTGACGCCGGACAAGTCGTTGGGATGGTTTTTATTTATCGGACATTTGAGAAATTTACCAGTAGTAAGTAGTATAATAGGCTAGCAGCCACACCGTTTCAACATTTTATTAGGGCAATATCAAAAGAAAGTCAAGCCATTATTTATAGGGAATATATGAGTCGAATATTATATCAAGACAGACACAACATTACAGTTGGAATGTAATTTGGCCAAAGAAAATGGCTCAACAGAATGAAACAAAACCTTCACAGAAGATTTAAACAGTCTATATTGCAGAAAGGCAAGTGCCTACCATACTCAACACATGCTGACAGCTATAGGCTAATGATATTTATTTGACAAAAGTTACTTATAACACATCATAAGTTAAATACAGAGCACATCATTAAAAGACAGCTCAAACTTAATTTAGCCAACATAAATGTCTCAGCAGAATGAAACAAAACACATTTAGCATATTTCAAGAATTGGTTTAGATAAATAAATAGGCCTACAATAATAACAATGATATGCAGTAAAGATGAAAAAAAAAAAAAAAGTTCAAAAATTGCATCCTACCTGAATAGCATGCTGCACTGTTCAGACACAGATGATACGGTGTCCCGTAAAGCTGAATTGGTCACCTTCTAAAGTAAACAACTCCCATGTAATCTTAATCTTTTTGACGTGTTGCATAGACATACAATGATGTACAAAATGTCCCAAATTTCCTCACGGTGTCTCTTACAGCCTGTTCGAGTTCAGTGTGTACTGGCAGCTATTGTCCCACAGGAAGCTTATCTTAAATCACAAACAACAGATGACTTAAACATGAGAGCAGTGGACCAGGCCTTGAAGAGTGAGCGGCCTCTAATTTAATATCAATCCCAATGCTCAATCTTCTTCAAATTACTAAGATATTGCATTATTGGATTGCTATCTGAAAGCCGATTACCATTTACTTTGTTACCTTCACTAGTCTCCATAATCTGTTTCCTTCAACCAGGACTCTCTTCTTCCCAATGGGAAGACTTTCTCAATCTACTACTTATGTACACTGATCACTCCCAAGCAACATTCTGCTTTTCCCCCTTTTAGAAGGTTTAAAACAAAACAAACGATAACTTTCTCCATGTTGGGAGGCATTGTTCTCATTTTAGTATAATTTCACAGCATAGAAGCAGTACATGATCTAAATGCAAAGCATGCTGATGTGAATCTCTCTCACCAGGACCGTGACTTCTGCCTCCTCCATCCGGGAGATCCCATGTTCCTGATGTTTTCCGGGGAGATAGTGAAGTACGAAGGGGTAGAAGTCCTCCATCCCTACTTTGTGAACGAGTGTGCGTACTATGAGAAAAGCATTGCATTCCACCTGGCACGAAAGATGACACTCACTATCCCCCCCTTGCGAGTGAAGAGAGATTGATGGGGAGGAAAAGAAAGGCCATTTGAAGAGCGGGAGAATTAAAGGAAAAACACACACAGAGCCTTAAGAAGCACTTACTAGTCTAACCTCATTTTCAATTGATTTTTAATTATATTGTTTTTAGTCATCACCAAATATCCTCAGGAATACTGTATGTGAAAGGATGCACGGTTTAATGCAATAATCTAGTATTTCAATTAAACATGTACATTTTCTGTTTAATTAGTTGTCTTCATAGTGATGTAATGTTGCATTTCATTGCTCCATCTAAGTTTGTGCTAGGTACAGACGACACCTTTGAGATAGTTTAATGCAGGAAAAGGTTACAAGGTACACTATATATACAAATTATGTGGACACCCCTTCAAATGAGTGTATTTGGCTATTCCAGCCACAACTGTTGCTGACAGGTATATAAAATCAAGCACAAAGCTAGCAATGTCCATAGGCAAACATTGGCAGTAGATTGGCCTGACTGAAGAGCTCAGTGACTTTCAACGTGGCACTGTCATAGGATGACACCTTTCCAACAAGACAGTGTGTCAAATTTCTGCCCTGCTAGAGCTGCCCGTCAACTGTAAGTGCTGTCATTGTGAAGTGGAAACGTCTAGGAGCAACAATGGCTCAGCCATGAAGTAGTAGGCCACACAACCTCACAGAATGGGATTGCGAATGCTGAAGCTCGTAGCGGGTAAACATTGCCTGTCCTCGGTTGCAACACTCACTACCGAGTTTCAAACTGCCTCTGGGAGCAACTTCAGCACAATAACTGTTCATCGGGAGCTTCATGATATGGGTTTCAATGACTGAGCAGCCGCACACAAGCCTAAGATCACCATGTGCATCATCAAGCGTTGGCTGGAGTGCTGTAAAGCTCGCCGCTAGTGGACTCTGGAGCAGTGGAAACGCGTTCTCTGGAGTGATGAACCACGCTTCACCATCTGGCAGTCTGATGGACGAATCTGGGTTTGGCAGATGCCAGGAGAACGGTACCTACCCTAATGCATAGTGCGAACTGTAAAGTTTGGCGGAGGAGGAATAATGGTCTGGGGTTGTTTTTCATGGTTCGGGCTAGGCCCCTTAGTTCCAGTGAAGGGAAATGTTAATGCTACAGCATACAATGATATTCAAGACGATTCTGTGCTTCCAACTTTGTGGCATATGTTTGGGGAAGGCCCTTTCCTGTTTCAGCATGACATCGACCCTGTGCACAAAGTGAGGTCCATACAGAAATGGTTTGTCGAAATCGGTGTGGAAGAACTTGACTGGCTTGCACAGAGCCCTACCCTCAACTCCATCAAACACATTTGGAATTAATTGGAATGCCAGGCCTATTTGCCCAACATCAGTGACCGACCTTACTAATGCAGTTGTGGCTGAATGGATGCAAGTGCCCGTAGCAATGTTCCAACATCTAGTGGAAAGCCTTGCCAGAAGAGTGGAGGCTGTTATAGCAGCAAAGGGGAACCAACTCCAAATGAATGCCCATGATTTTGGAAGATTTTCAACGAGCAGGTGTCCACATACTTTAGGTCATGTAGTGTATCAACGCAGAATGTCATCATGCAAAGAACAGCTTGGGTTTGGCATGAAGTTGGATGATTGATAGGTGGTTGTCTTGGTAGGCATCGTCAGAGGTAGTGTCGCAGCATCGAGAGGAACCCTGGATGATTAAAGGAGCATAATGGTTCGGAATGGTTGAAAGAGTGTGGTGGTTTCGGGAGGATGTTTTCTTGGACGTTATGGTATCGGGAGATGAAGACAGTGTTTGGGGTGGGAGTCCTAGTGGTATCTGCTTCTCAGCAGAGTTAATGTATCCTGGGAAAAACAAGAAGAGCAGAGAAGGGAGGAGATGGGTGGTGGAGGGATGCGGAACACTATCAAGAGAACAAGAACTGGATTGGGTGAGTATATACAGCCATTGATTGGCGAATGGGAGTTGTAAATGGTTTGATTGTCAAGAGGGAAGGAGATGTAAATTGTTTATGGTGTGGTCTTTCCTCATGTTACACACATCATTTTAATTATTTAAAACACACTCTCACGCACATACAATATTAACATTCAGACAACCAGACCGGAGGTCAGCATAGGTTTAATTTATTCTTATGGAAAACAATTAAGCTGTGTGCTTTAGGTATAGTGACATATAAAAACAAAAGCCACAAGGTGTTTCAACACATTTAAACACCCTTCATAAAATGTGTCCCGGTAAACCATATCTGTTGAGTGCTCATTTACCAAGCGTACTTGGAGTTAGTGTCAATTGTCTTGTCATTGGTAGTTTCAAGCTGGCTTCAAAACACTGTAGGCTTCCGAAAACCTAAGTATTGTAACTACACTTCAACATAACCGAAAAAAATATCATAAACATCAAAAGGAAGATCAAAACACTGGTTAGCTATAGTGGTGTCAAAACGACACAGGGCAACATGTCTTTACATTCAAAACGTTTAAGTTAACAAAGATGGATGACAATGGCAAAGAAGTGGTTACATTCCAATAGGTGACATTCAGTCAACATATGATTAAGCAGAAAATTCTCATCTGCTGAACAAAAAAAATGAAATGTAGGCAAATGGGGTCATGTCACTACAACGCGCTATAGATCACATAATACAAAACCACAGAAAAAAAAATTTAGTGGAGGAAAACCCACAAAAAAGGCTAGGATTATCTATCCATGCAGTGATGCAAAAAGCTTTCATTCATAAATGGTAGAGATGGCAACAGAAGCAAAGGCAAAATATGACTCCAACTGTTTACTTGAATAAAAAAAAAGCATCGCTAAAGATGCACCTACAAATGGTTTCAAGAAATGTTTTTATAAAACGCACCTCACCTTCTCATAATCAACCACAGGTTTTGTTATACCTGATGCACATACAGTACATGCTGCTGGGGAGAAATTAATCGTAAAATCAAATTGACCACTTGTCTCTATGAATCTCTTAGGATATGTTTATACAGGTGATGTCTCGTTTGAGGTTTTATTGGCTAGTGTCAGCTGTCAAACAGTTGTGCTTAAGGTGGAGTGATCGTTTAGGCCACCCTGTGGGGTGTAGTAAAGGTGTTGTGAAGATTCAGTCACCCTAAAATCTGTCATTCAGGTATAGGAACGGGGAGGATTGTCATGACGACAACACTGTAAATCCGTAGCTGTTTCAGAGTGAATGATTGGGCCACCCTGTGCTCTTCATGCCTCGTCCTGGCGAGGCCAAAGTGTGCAGGCTTTTGTCCCAGCCCGGCACTAAATCACTCGAGTTGTGTTCAGTAGGGCACAATGTTGTGGAGCCTTCAGATACTCTGACATGACGAGTTAAAAATGTCAGCTCTATTTATCCCATTTCTATTCACAATGTTTCAGTACATTGCACCTCCCTGAACGTGACCCAGATCAGGACTTTAACTTTAACAGCTTCAGTGCTGAACTTTAACCGAACTTTAACAGCTTCGGTGCTGGGCGAAGACAGACGCGAACATACAAAGGCCTTCCAAGAGCAGAGGGGTGTCCAACGAAGCAAGCTAAAACTACTCAGGGTTTTCCAAAATTAACCAGCCATCTTCGTTTTATTACTTCTCGTGAATGCCGTCTTTGGTGTGCTCGTCAACGCACAAGCACTTTCTTCCTACTCCAACCCCCCCCCCAAAAAAATATTTATGACGTTATATACAAAAGTGTTACATTGCGTGAAGTTTGAAATGCATTCGGTTATTACTAAATGTGTAAAGTAATACTTTTTTTTTTTTTACACAAACAAAACATTTGATTAAATTATTGAATCATTTGTCTTCCTCAAATGAAAGGGATGACAACGCAATCGTTGATAGAGGGGAATCTGATTTCATAGGTCCTCAACTCAGGATAAGTGGAGTTAGCTGCAAGTTAGTCTGCCCCGGAGCAGGTTAGTTCTGAAGGGTTCGTTGCCATAGAAATGTACGTATTTGGCTAAAAGGTGAGCCACTTAAAGATGACTGGTATCTCGAATTGAACTCAGACTTGACCAAAGTTACCTTGCTAACTAACTACTCTGAGTAGTTAGTTAGCAAGGTAACTTTGGTCAAGTCTGAGTTCAATTCGAGATACCAGTCATCTTTAAGTGGCTCACCTTTTAGCCAAATACGTACATTTCTATGGCAACGAACCTGCTTCGTAGGACACCCCTCGGGAGTATGAATCATTGTTGTGTAGGCTGCCGTTTAGAGTCACATTCACTAAAACATGCACTTTGTAAAATGTTTAGAAACGTAGCCATTTCATAGAAACAATCTCACCTTCTACAAATTGGAGTCCGCATGTGACTGGAAACACTACAACTTCACATTTTCCATTTCAAAACGTTATGCTTTTACTGAACGCAACCCTGACATATGAAATAAACCCCTGTCTCTTTAGGCCACCCGGTAGGCAGTCATGCGTGTGTAGTTCTGGCGGTGGCTACGGGCGGCCCACAGGAAGAGGGCGGCCGCCATCATCTGCAGCGGTGAGGAGATGAGGGCCAGGTAGAGGGACCAGCCCAGGGAGCCGTCCACACCGTCGGGACGCACTGAGACCCTGTGGAGCAGGTCCATGCCAGCCAGGAAGCAGCACACTGTGCCCAGGGAGCACAGACCTGGATGGGAAGGACAACAATGAATGTAACTTCATGCAATTGTACATTTAACCTTCATGAATCCCTTAGCTTTCATTAGTACATTTTACATGTGTTGTTGGGTGTAAAGTGTGTTTGTGCGTGGTGGGATTAAGGGTGTTGAGAGGCATTGTGATTATCCATGTAATTCTCAAACCTGCCAGCAGGTGGAGCACTCCTACACACAGGGTGGGGGTGATGCTGCGGCAGAGGCAGGCGCACACACCGATGAGCCCGCTGAGGAACACCAAGGCTAGGGACACCAGAGGCAGCAGGAACTGGCACCTCCACAGGTCTGCTCAGACACAGAGAGAAACCAATTTAGAAATGTCAGAAAAGTGCAGTACAAATAAAGTTATTTTTATAGATTCGTAGACAGATGAACAATATCTGAAGAGCTTTATAATGCCAAACCAATTTTATTACTGTGTCTATTTGCTTCAGAGAGAAAGGGAAAGAGATGAGTTCACATGACTGTCAGTAACAATAAACAGTGGAAACCACCAAATTTCCAACTCTCATTTCTATGAAACACAGTTTGAACCAAGGTTATTATAGTAAATGAAAAACTAAAACTAATCCGGAAACTGAAATAAAAAATTAACAAACCTGTTTGAAAAACTAAAATTATACGACTTCAAAAACAACACAAATAAAATAAAATGTTCCGTTTTTTGCTCTCTAAATTTTTGGGAAAAATTCTAACAGGTTTTTCAAGCTTCTGAATCTGGTGGGTCACAGATTGGGTTTGAGTGGTAAAGGTTCAAGCAACCGACTGTAGACAAAAGTCAAGGAGTGAAGTCAGAGGTGCAACTGCAGAAAAGGGGACACAAATCAAAGTGATCTTTTAGACCCCTCTAACCAGGTCATTGTACACGTTAGGCCTATGTTTTGCTGCTGGTGAGTGTGTGATATGGGGGTTTAGAAAAGTTAATTTAAACTTTTATAAAAAATAAATGTCAAAAAAAAGCTAAACAATCGCAGGTTTGTTGACACTGCCATCATGTTGATCTGAGCCTTGCTGTTTGAAAACCACTAAATGTCACAGATGCACCTCCCTGACTTCACTCATCGACAAGTCGGCTTCGTTAGCCTTACTACTCGATCACATCCAATGAGCGTGATGCAAGACTTTGCTCTAACACAAAGTAGCTGTGCATGTAATACGGGTGTGCTTCACGCTTCTACAACGTGGTAGCTACGCGACTAAAACAGCGGAGAAGTTTAGCCTCGCTCTTTAATGCTGCTGGTTGTTGAGGAAATTGACCCACTATGACTGGTTTACTTCGTGCATCTACATCATCTCACTGGCGGAGTCTACCTTTAAAACCTAACCTATGACTTGACCCATCACCTGATGCATTTCTACCCCACAGTGGCAAGACGTGACATCTCAAAATACACAACAACTATGTAACACAAGTCTCCTAGCCTCCCACGCACAGTCTACTTTCTGTCCCTAAAACAGATACTAAATAATATACAAACGAAAAAAAAGTTTTATAACTTAAACTAAATAAAACCAGTGAACCTTGTTTGAACTACAGTATGTTTATACATTCTAAGTATGTACAGTGCCTTAGTTAAACATTCACACCCCTTGGCTTTTTCCACTTTGTTAGGTTACAGCCTTATTCTAATTTTGGCTAATTAATGAAAAATAAAAAACAGAAATATCACATTTAAATAAGTATTCAGACCCTTTATTCAGTACTTGTTAAAGCACCTTTGGCAGCAATTACAGCCTTGAGTCTTCTTGGGTATGACGCTGCAAGCTTGGCACACGTGTATTTGGGGAGTTTCTCCCGCTCTTCTCTGCAGATCCTCTCAAGCTCTGTCAGGTTGGATGGGGAGCCTTGCTGCAGGTCTCTCCAGAGATGTTCGATCAGACTCAAGTCCAGGCTCTGGCTGGGCCAATCAAGGAAATTCAGAGACTTGTTCTGAAGCCACTCCTGCATTGTCTTGGCTGTGTGCTTAGGGTCGTTGTCCTGTTGGAAGGTGAACCTTCGCCCGAGTCTGAGGCCCTGAGCGCTCTGGAGCAGGTTTTCATCAATTATCTCTCTGTACTTCGCTCCATTCATCTTTCCCTCGATCCTGACTAGCCTCCCAGTCTCTGCCGCTGAAAAACACCCCCACAGCATGATGCCGACACAACCATGCTTCACCGTAGGGATGGTGCCAGGTTTCCTCCAGACTTGGCATTCAGGCCAAAGAGTAAGCCAAAGAGCTGGGCTGCCAGCTCTAGGAAGAGTCTTGGTGGTTCCAAACTTATTCCATTTAAGAAAGGCCACTGTGTTCTTGGGGACTTTCAATGCTCCAGAAATAGTTTTGGTACCCTTCCCGAGATCTGTGCCTTGACACAATCCTGTCTCTGAGCTCTAGGGACAATTCCTTCAACCTCATGGCTTGGTTTTTGCACTGACATGCACTGTCAGCTGTGGGACCTTATATAGACAGGTATGTGCCTTTCCAAATCATGTCCAATCAATTGAATTTCCCACAGGTGGATTCCAATCAAGTTATAGAAACATCTCAAGGATGATCAATGGAAACAGGATGCACCTGAGCTCAATTTTGAGTCTAGTAGAAAAGGGTACTTATGTAAATATGGTATTTCATTTTTTAGCAAAAAAATTGAAATACCTGTTTTTGCTGTGTCATTATGGGGTATTGTGTATAGATCGCTGAGGATAAATCTTTTTTTTTTTAAGTAATCCATTTTAGAATAAGGCTGTAACAAAATTTGGAAAAAGTCAAGGGGTCTGAATACTTTCCAAACGCACTGTATGTGTGTGTGGCTGCAAGGCAAGACTCACATGTCCGAAGCACGTCCTCCCCAGTGTTGTGATTCCCTGGGTCTTTGTACTTGGGTACAAACTGCTGAGGCAGAGTGAAGCTCACACACTGTGTTACCATCTTAGGATCTGAGAATACAAGAAAAGAGACAGAGTTAGACCGGGATTCAATCTGATGTGGGTTGTCGACATTGCAGCTTTTAAAAGGCAATATTCACACGTTTGCATTCACGGTTAAACAAGGCAGATGTCCACTCAATCAGAGATTGCCTTTAAAAAGCTAAATTGTCAACAACCTGCGATCATATTGAACCCCAGACTCATTGGAAGTAAGCACCAAATATTTATACTAATATCAAATCCAGTGTTGCTCTTGTGTGGGTATCAGAAAAAAGGAGGTCTTTATTTTATAATACAATATTAGCATGGTGTTTAACACTAATTGGCACAGCTATGTGTAATTGGTCCACCTGTCTATCCAGCACACCGTTTCTGTACCAACACCTGCAATGAATGCTGTAATAAATATAATATATTCATATATAATCATAATAATATATAGTAATATAATAAATGCCATTTAGCAGATGATTTTAACCAATGTGACTAGTCATGTGGTTCAGTGACCCTGCTCCTCCACTCTAGTGTGTGTAGGTTCTTACCAGGCTCTTTGAACCAGTGTGACTGGCCTGGCGCCTGCACACACCTCCACCACAGCCCCAGTGTGCCGTTGAGGCGGAACAGCGTGTCGCTGTAGGTCTTTTCATCAAACTCTCCGTTGATGAAGTCCTCGCGGAGCTCCGAAGCGTTGCTGGCCTCATGGTTGCCGGGCGGACTTCGGTACTGGTACCAGTGCTGTGTTCCCACAGCAATGGAGAGATAGACAGTGGCCAGCAGACTCAGAACAGAGCCAATGACCAGGGCCGTAGCGTAGCGGTTATCCACCATGGTTTCAATTCAAGAGTGTGTCTGTCTGTGGATGAAAATGATTTCCTTCTTACTTCATTTGTTAATGTCTACTTCTGCCCTCCTATGAAGTCAAAAAGTAGGGGATAAGGGCCCTATAAGAGGTCAGCTTGTCAGTGAGAACTTGACAGCATGGCAGTGATGTCCTTAACATTAAAAGTGCAGTTCCTGAGCATGATGGTTGTTTCAGTGCTTCCCAGCCTGTCGTCTTCTGCGCCTTCCTTGTAGTCCAGGTCCTCACAACCACCAAGTAGGCCAGCGTCACTGCTTTGAAGGAGAACAAATCAGAAGAAAATGTATTTCAAACTGTCATTCAACTACATTTGAATTCAGTTCTTAGACTGGCACATTTTGGCTCTGACAGCAAGATCCTGTAACGTTAACTAACAAGCAGCAAAGTTACCGGTATAAGCACAAATGAAAGGGAGTTAGCTAGCTGTCAGTATCTTGCTAAGGCGAATGCAAATAAGTATATGGTAATAATGATTAAGTAATGACATTTATCTGCCTAGCTTACTAAACAGAAATCTATTTCTCTGCTATGAGGAAAGTGGCAAAAAATTACACATATTGCCTTCTATCTACCGACTGCCATCAAAGGCTAATATTGCTAGCTAGCTAACGTTAACTGGTGCAAAACCGCCACGATAGTGGCATGTTTCTTGAAAAAATATATATTTGTTGTGAATGAAAAACAACAACATGCATTTAAATAATTGACCAATGTAATGCCTATCAGATGAGTTTAAACGATACTAACGTTGAAAGCAAATACTAAATAGCTATTCAACTCACTCAATAGCGTTCCTTTTCCGGATGATTTAAGGCTTTCACTAGTTACCACAACCACAAAGTCAGAATTGGTCCAAAATATGCAAAAACAAAAATGTTTTTTCTTGCTTTTTGGTCTTAATTTAAGGTTAGGTATAAGGTTGACAGTGTGGTTAAGGTTAGGTTTAAAAAAATCTGATTTTATGAATATTGTAGAAATACGACTTTGTGGCTGTGGTAACTACTGAGGGGTGTGGGTTCTTTTGTCAAAGCAGCATCATCAGACAGCGTCTTGTGTACCACTACCACATGGGCTTTGTAGTTTTTGACTATACGTTCGCCGTTCTATACAGTGACGTGTTATATGAATGCCTACACATTCGCTGTTCAATTGTTCTTAACTGACTTGCCTAGTTAAATAAAGGTTAAAAAAAATATACATTTTTTTAAATACACTGGTTACATTCCAAATATATATTTTTTAACTAGGCAAGTCAGTAAAGAACACATTTTTATTTTCAATGACGGCCTAGGAACAGTGGGTTAACTGCCTATTCAGGGGCAGCACGACAGATTTGTACCTTGTCAGCTTGGGGATTTGAACTTGCAACCTTCCAGTTACTAGTCCAACGCTCCAATCACTAGGCTACCCTGCCGCCCCACTTAAAAGACATACCCTCAGCCCTCAAAGTAAGTGGACACTTCTGATGACTTATCATGACGTCTGACGAGTTTACACTTGCAGGGCGAGGGAGGAAGGAATTAATTTTAAATGGACCACCTTGCTGGCAATTCCTCACTCGTTCATCCCAAAACTATTGTGTTTTCAACCACCGGTAACTTGTGATTGCTTTACATGAACTACAGTCAATTATGATTGCATGTCTACTTATATTAATTATATAATTATTATTATAAACTGGGTGGCCGACAGCCGTGGTATATCAGACCGTATATCACGGGTATGACAAAACATGTATGTTTACTGCTGTAATTATGTTGGTAACCAGTTTATAATAGTGTTAAGACACCTCGGGGTTTGTGCTATATGGCCAATACTCCGCTTTGCGTTGTGAGTAAGAATAGCCCTTAGCCATGGTATATTGGCCATATACCACACCCCCACGTGCCTTATTTCTTAATTATATGCCTACTGTATGATAGCTAGCAGATTAATTCGTTAACTAACGTTAGCCTGCCTAGCTGGAACTTCTGAAGAAAGAAAAAGTTTTATTTCTACAATGTCCAAAAGCTAAACAATCAAAAAATATCATTACTTTTACGAGACGTGTTTGTGCATTAGTAACACAATTTCTAACTTATTTACATTTGTTTTTACTTACATTTGTATGTCGACTCCATGTTGACGTTGAGGTTTTAAGTATTGGCAGACTTTTCTTAGCGGATGTACAATCATTGCAAATTGAATTATGGGGCTTTTCAGGACCCGAAGTGAACATAATTTTTTTTTTTTAACTCCATTAAAAACGAGGTCTTTGCGGCTTATGTTGCCAATTTCCCTTCCTTGATTAGTCATTTGGACCGGCGACAAAGATGGCCGAGTGGATTCCCCCAAGGGCATAAGGCGAGGGGAAGTGGACAAGGGTGCGTCTTTTATGAGTTTGAAATGCAGCCACTGAGGTGGTTCTATGAATGTTGTCTTTTGTAGGCACTAACTCAGCCATGGTTTCGATGGGCAAAGCCTATATAGAAATTAATGCAGTTTTATAATAAACACAGAAATAAGGCCTGTGGTATACACGGGCATAGGATATCTTATATATTTGTTTTATGATATAATTATTCATCAGCTAACATACATTTTTAAGCACTTATCTAATCAAAAAAAGCACATAAAGGCTTCATTATTCATTAAGATCCTGTTAACTGACTGACATTATCTCATTGAACAAAACGTATAAGATCTCCTAAGCCTGTGTAAACAAACCTGTTTTCCCTTATTTTCAGTGTTTATCCCAAAACCCAATTCTTTCCCCATAGGAATGGCTGAACAAACCGTAACTCATTCCTGTTTTTTTTAGGACTGCAAACGGGAAAGCACTATAGCTGTCAGTTAATAACATATGTATTTGTTATTTCCTGTTCCTAACATTTCGATATCACTCTCTAGTAGTTTCATGCTGTTAGTCCACAATACGATTCTGACAACATTCTTCAAAACAAGACAGTTTCTAAGGAGGGAAAGCTGAAGAGGACGCCGACCTAGAGTTGCATTCCTCCTCCTGTTGTGACACAAACTCATAGCGGGTGCAGAGTCCAGACCTTACGCATCGGCCTTCCGCATCTGCGGTGGAAGGTGGACCAGGAGACATCCCGGAAATTGGTATTCTCATGAAAATGTCTGTAGCGTCTGAAGGGTTTGGCCTACAAAAAAATATGGCCTACAAATTATGGTAAAATGAGATTGATGAACACGACGGTGTCCTCGTTTTGCTAATAATCCCCACAAGTGTAACGGGACTCGTCTGAACTAACACAAATATGACCCCACCATCAAAGGGGAGACTCTCACAAACACGTGCTGTGTAAGGGCTATTTGACCAAGAAGGAAAGTGATGGAATAGTGCATCTTTTTAAAATTTTACCTTTATTTAACTAGGCAAGTCAGTTAAGAACAAATTCTTATTTTCAATAATGACCTAGGAATAGTGGGTTAACTGCCTGTTCAGGGACAGAACGACAGATTTGTACCTTGTCAGCTCGGGGGTTTGAACTTGCAACATAACCACTAGGCTACCCTGCCGCCCCAGGGTAGCCTAGTGGTTAGACCTGACCTGGCCTCCACAATCACCCGACCTCAACCCAATTGAGATGGATTGGGATGAGTTGGACCGCAGAGTGAAGGAAAAACTGCTCCTTAAAGACTGTTGGAAAAGCATTCCAGGTGAAGCTGGTTGAAAGAATGCCAAGAGTGTGAAATGCTGTCATTAAGGCGAAGGGTGGCTACTTTGAAGATTCTCAAATCTCGAGATTTGTTTAACACTTTTTTTGGTTACTACATGATTCCATATGTGTTATTTCATTATTTTTATTTTTATTTCACCTTTATTTAACCAGGTGGGCCAGTTGAGAACAAGTTCTCATTTACAACTGCAACCTGGCCAAGATAAAGCAAAGCAGTGCTACAAAAACAACAACACAGAGTTACACATAAACAAACGTACTGTCAATAACACAAAAAATAATAATAATATTATTATTTTTTTAAATAGAATAGAAAAATCTATGTACAGTGTGTGAAAATGTAGAAGAGTAGGGAGGTAGGCAATTTTTTATTTATTTATTTATTTTACCTTTATTTAACCAGGTAGGCAAGTTGAGAACAAGTTCTCATTTACAATTGCGACCTGGCCAAGATAAAGCAAAGCAGTTCGACAGATACAACGACACAGAGTTACACATGGAGTAAAACAAACATACAGTCAATAATACAGTATAAACAAGTCTATATACAATGTGAGCAAATGAGGTGAGAAGGGAGGTAAAGGCAAAAAAGGCCATGGTGGCAAAGTAAAGACAATATAGCAAGTAAAACACTGGAATGGTAGTTTTGCAATGGAAGAATGTGCAAAGTAGAAATAAAAATAATGGGGTGCAAAGGAGCAAAATAAATAAATAAATAAAAATTAAATACAGTTGGGAAAGAGGTAGTTGTTTGGGCTAAATTATAGGTGGGCTATGTACAGGTGCAGTAATCTGTGAGCTGCTCTGACAGTTGGTGCTTAAAGCTAGTGAGGGAGATAAGTGTTTCCAGTTTCAGAGATTTTTGTAGTTCGTTCCAGTCATTGGCAGCAGAGAACTGGAAGGAAAGGCGGACAAAGGAAGTGTTGGCTTTGGGGATGACCAATGCAATATACCTGCTGGAGCGTGTGCTACAGGTGGGTGTTGCTAAGGTGACCAGTGAGCTGAGATAAGGCGGGGCTTTACCTAGCAAAGAGTTAGATGACCTGGAGCCAGTGGGTTTGGTGACAGATATGTAGTGAGGGCCAGCCAACGAGAGCATACAGGTCGCAGTGGCGGGTAGTATATGGGTCTTTGGTGATAAAATGGATGGCACTGTGATAGACTGCATCCAATTTGCTCAGTAGATTGTTGGGGGCTATTTTGTAATTGACGCCAAAGTCAAGGATCGGTAGGATAGTCAGCTTTACGAGGGTATGTTTGACGGCATGAGTGAAAGAGGTTTTGTTGCGAAATAGGAAGCCGATTCTAGATTTAATTTTGGATTGGAGATGTTTGATGTGAGTCTGGAAGGAGAGTTTACAGTCTAACCAGACACCTAGGTATTTGTAGTTGTCCACATATTCTAAGTCAGAACCATCCAGAGTAGTGATGCTAGTCGGGCAGGAGGGTGCGGACAGCAATCGGTTGAAGAGCATGCAATTCGTTTTACTAGCAGTTGGAGGCCACGGAAGGAGTGTTGTATGGCATTGAAGCTTGTTTGGAGGTTTGTTAGCACAGTGTTCAAAGAAGGGCCAGGTGTATACAGACTGGTGTCATCTGCGTAGAGGTGGATCAGAGAATCACCAGCAGCAAGAGCGACATCATTGATATATACAGAGAAAAGAGTCAGCCTGAGAATTGAACCTTGTGGCACCCCCATAGAGACTGCCAGAGGTCCGGACAACACGTCCTCCGATTTGACACACTGAACTCTATCTGAGAAGTAGTTGGTGAACCAGGCGAGGCAGTCATTTCAGAAGCCAGGTCGATGAAGACGGCTGCACAGTATTGTCTTTTGTCGATGGCGGTTATGATATTGTTTATATACTTCATAGTTTTGATGTCTTCACTATTATTCTGCAAAGTTTACAATAGTAAAAATAAAGAAAAATCCTTGAATGAATAGTTTTGTCCAAACTTTTGACTGGTACTGTACAGTATGTCCAAAGCCCACCAAACCAGACCCACCTGCAGATATTTCGTCTGGATTAGTGTCACAAAGAAAACAAGGCTGTTCCAGTTCCCAGTGGTGGAAAAAGTACTCAATTGTCATACTTGAGTTGAAGTAAAGATACCTCAATAGATAATGTCTCAAGTAAAAGTGAAAGTCACCCAGTAAAATACTACTTGAGTAAAAGTCTAAAAGTATTTGGTTTCAAATATACTTAATTAAGTATCAAAAGTAAATTGAATGATGAAATGTACTTAAGTATCAAAAGTAAAAGTATAAACCATTTCTAATTCCTTATATTAAGCAAAGCAGACCGCACCATTTTCTTTTTTTTTTATTGACGGATAACCAGGGGCACACTCCAACACTCCGACATAATTACAAACAAAGCATTTGTTTTGAGTGAGTCCGCCAGATTAGAGGCAGTAGAGATGACCAGGCAAGTTCATGATTCATGATTTCGACTGGCTGTGAAACGCTGCCTGTCTGTCTTGTCCCGACACGCTCATACTATGGAACAGATCGAATTTCAATATTGAAACAATGTTGCAAATGTCGGAGAGACAGACAGAAAGGCTTATACAAATCTCCGCTGTTGAAAATGAAATGTTAGTCTAAAAGAAATATGAGATAATGTCTCAATGCTTTTTATTGTGGAGAGTTTATACATTGCCTGGCTGGGCTGATGAGACAGTGGATTGCTCAGTCAAATGGAATGGAGTTTTAACCAATCAGCATTCAAGATTAGACACAGTCGTTGTATAAATATATGTATATCTTTTTGGTTTTGTTTACATTTCGCTAGTTTTTGGGGGATCAAAAGAGGCAATAAACATCAATACATCACATTTACATTTCATAATACAAAAATGATTGAGATTGATTGTAAAGAAAGTTCAAATAACAAGAATCTCCCATCGTTCACCCCCTCCATGTTCTGAATCAATGTCACCTTTTTGACAAAGAAAATGTTTATGCCATTGGCTCTATCTTACCAAAAGAAACCACCTATGTTCCTTTAACCCATTTCTTTAAAAAAAAACTTGGTCAACGTCTGTTAGATCTTCCAGGGAGAGTTCTTGTGCAAAAATAAAACCAGCCTAGTGTCATTTTTCTCATTCCTATTCAGGGTGGATTACTTTGTAGGACTAGGTTTCTCTTATTTTCTTTTTGTATTACCTGTTGATGGGGAGCTGTGAAGTTGTTTGACAGGTTGGGCAGTCATGCTAGTCTTCTCGGGAGGGGTGGGGGGCAGGGAGGAGGATCCCTTGTTGTCTGTAAAGGCAGAGAGGAAGAGCCGAAGCGAGAGGCCCAACTCGTCCCAAAATCTGTTTCCTCCAGCAGGTGGCGATTTTTAGCCCACCAAGCGAAGAATGTGCAAAGCTGTCATTTAGGCAAAAGGTGGCTACTTTGAAGAATCCCCCCAAAAATGTAACACTTTTTTGGTTACTATATGATTTCATATGTGTTATTTCATAGTTTTAATGTATTCACTATTATTCTACACTGTAAAAATAAAGAAGAACCCTTGAATGAGTAGGTGTGTCCAAAATTTGACTGGTACTGTATATACTGTACATATATACATACGTTCGGAAAGTATTCAGACCCCTTGACTTTTTCCACATTTTGTTACGCTACAGCCTTATTCTAAAATCTATTATTTTTTTATTTATTTAATCCTCATCGATCTACACACAATACCCCATAATGACAAAGCAAAAAACGTTTTTTTTTTTATTTTTAAATTTCAGTTCTCTCCAGAGATGTTTGATCAGATTAAATTCCGGGCTCTGGCTGTGCCACTCAAGGACATTCAGAGACTTGTCTGGAAGCCACTCCATTGTCTTGGCTGTGTGCTTAGGGTCGTTGTCCTGTTGGAAGGTGAACCTTCGCACCAGTCTGAGGTCCTGAGCACTCTGGAACCGGTTTCATCAAGAATCTATCTGTACTTTGCTCTGTTCATCTTTCCCTCGATCCTGACTAGTGTCCCAGTCCCTGCCACTAAAAAACATCCCACTGCATGATGCTGCCACCACCATGCTTCACCTTAGGGATGGTGCCAACATTCAGGCCAAATAGTTCAATCTTTGTTTCACCAGACCAGAGAATCATTTTTCTTATGGTCTGAGAGTCCTTTAGGTGCCTTTTCGCGAACTCCAAGTGGGCTGTCATGTGCCCTGTACTGAAGAGTGGCTTCCGTCTGGCTACTCTACGTTTAAGGCCTGATTGCTGGAATGCTGCAGAGATGGTTGTCCTTCTGGAAGGTTCTCCCATCTCCATAGAGGAACTCTGGAGCTCTGTCAGAGTGACCATCAGGTTTTTGGTCACCTCCCTGAGCAAAGTCCTTGTCCCCCGATTACTCAGTTTGTCCGGGTAGCCAGCTCTGGAAAGAGTCTTGGTGGTTCCAGACTTCTTCCATTATAGAATGATGGAGGCCACTGTGTTCTTCGGGACCTTCAATGCAGCAGATATGTTTTGTACCCTTCCCCAGATCTGTGCATCGACACAATCCTGTCTCGGAGCTCTACAGACAATTCCTTTGACCTCATGGCTTGGTTTTTGCTCTGACATGCGCTGTGAACTGTGGGACCTTATATAGACAGTTTTGTGCCTTTTCATGTACAGTGCATTCGGAATGTATTCAGACCCCTTCACCTTTTTCCACATTTTGTTATGTTACAGCCTTATTCTAAAATGCATTAAAGGTATTTATTTCCTCATCAATCCAAACACAATACCACATAATCACAAATCTAAAGCATATTTTTAGAATTGTTTGCAAATGTAATAAAATAAAAAACAGAAACACTGTATATACATAAGTATTCAGACCCTTTGCTTTGTGACTTGAAATTGAGCTCAGGTGCATCCTGTTTCCATTGATCATCCTTGAGGATAAACATTCACTCACAACACACCATGGCCCAGAAAAGGTTGAACACATTGGCCATGGTGTCAATCCAGCTTGACTTCTGCCATGTTCAAAATTACTGGAAACTCTGAACTGGGAAATCTCAGCCTTCAGAGAGTTCAAGACAACTGGGAACTCTGAAAAAACGACTGGTAAAATACATTCATCCAAATCGGAATTCCGAGTCGGGAACTCGTGCCTCTTTCTTGAGCTCCGACCTGAAGGTCACTGACGTCATGAGTTCCTAGTTGTCTTGAAAGCACCATAAATCCGGAGAATGCTAGTCAAAATCTGCCCTAGTTGTCTTGAAAGCACCATAAATCCAGAGAATGCTAGTCAAAATCTGCCCACAAGAAGGACTCCAAGAAGGACTCCACAAGAAGGACTCCACCTTCCTGTTCAAGTGAGCACAGCACAACAAGGTGAGTCCAAAAATGTCTTGTATGCTGCTGCATAAGTGATGCAGTATTCCAGGGAGATATGTATACTGTAGCTAAGAAAGTAATACTAAGTGTGTGTTGTGTAGTTAGCTATTAGTAGTCCATGTGCCTCACCCTAATAATTTGATCCCTTTCCCCCTCATAACTTAGCCTACTGTTCTGACTTGGTGGTGCACATGTAGCCTATAGCCTGTTTTAGAGAAATGTAATCATCGAAAATTGAAAAAAAACTTTCATTGTCTCCTTTTATGCCCCCTTTATTTATCCTACAGTTCTGACCATGTTCTGAATTCTGTCGCTGTACGTTTCAAAAGTCCTGAACAAAGTTATATTGATTACATCCGTTCCACCTTGCTCATTAATGTCTTAATCGAAATTACGGATTGCCTCTTATACGCTTGTATATGCCATTGTTTGTACATCTCAATTGTCAGTAGGACCCATTTGTTTTAAGCAAGTCTGCCATATCAGCTAAGATTTTTAAAAAGGCAGTAAATGAGGCTGAATGAACTGTTTCACTGCCAGACAAGGCTCCGCTGATAGCCAGGTTTAGACGTGGTAAGGATTCACTCCATGGTGCTGAAAATAAATCTCTGCTGATCGGACAGCTTTGTTTAGGCCCAAACAGTTTGTGGGCACCGTTTGTCACTGTTCTAGTGCAATTAATGTATTGTGTTGTGTGGTGGCTTTGCTGGCATGCGTCTAAAACAATTTTAGGAGTTTGCCCCACCAAGATTGACATGCTAAAATCGCCACTGACAATCATAAAACATTCCATTATTTACACACAGTTTTTGCTTTACAACATTCAAGTGCTAATTGCCTTTATTCCACTGCTGAAGAAGTATGACTCCAATCATCATGTCTACTCATATTTCAAACATCCAGCCTGACAAAATAAAAATTATTCCATGCCTCACAGTTAAGTGAATTATTGCCAATACATATTTACAACTGGGTTTCCATTCGGTTTTGATATTTAATATTTACATTTCATGTAACATTTAGTAATAATAATTATCTATGCAACCAACTGCTTTTTTTTTCTTCTCACAATTCTTTTTTACAAACAATGGAGTAAAACAAGCTTAGATTTTGGGTTGGACATTGCATCCTATTCTTACTCTTTTAATCAATGGCATCAACATATTGCAAAACCAATGAACAAGTATGTGCAAAACCAACACGTATCTTGGTCTATCTTAGCATGAAAAACAGCATACATTCAGTATGTATCTTCCGCTATGTCAAAATGGTGCATGGTATGTAAGGTTACTATATCTTTTCGACCCATCCAGTGCATTTGAAAAACATTTTTAAATCAACAATATGTCAAAGGATTCAATTACTGAAAACTGAAGCAAACAAATGGATCAAACAAAGACAAACAGATCAATGTCACTTTGCAAGCCTGCTAAAGGCATGGTGGTCTATGGTAGGCTACAGTGGTAAACACCACCCCTATGGTAGGCTACAGTGGTAAACACCACCCCTATGGTAGGCTACAGTGGTAAACACCACCCCTATGGTAGGCTACAGTGGTAAACACCACCCCTATGGTAGGCTGCAGTGGTAAACACCACCCCTATGGTAGGCTACAGTGGTAAACACCACCCCTATGGTAGGCTGCAGTGGTAAACACCACCCCTATGGTAGGCTACAGTGGTAAACACCACCCCTATGGTAGGCTGCAGTGGTAAACACCACCCCTATTCATTATACTAGTTTGCTCTGTAAGAGCTGATATGACTAAATCAGTGTTGGGGTCAATTCTGCGTTTGAAATTAGACGTGTCCAATACAAATTCAATAACTCAATTGGTATTAAAGAGGAATTTGCTGCTTTTATCAGAAGTGATGTGTGATACATTGGTCTGTATCGTCCAGTCTATATGTTGGTCTGATACAGGTCATGTCTCTGATAAGTCTTCTTTTTTTATTCTCCTGATCCAAAAGTGTCCTGTAAGGAGGATGGCAATCAGGTCGGGAGGTTTCTGTTCTCTCTCTAAGCACCTATAATGATTAGCCTACTTTGTACTAACTGTCCAAAATAAGGATTCTTCATCCACACATTATTTGGCTCACAAGTGGTTTGGAGCCTACTTTTTGGTGTTTGTAAAAAAAAAAATTGTTGAAAAGAAAGTCAAGCAAATATGAATTATCAAGACTGTTTTGTGTTCAATAAATACCTCTGGGAAAAGTTATTGTTATGGAGTTTGACTTTACTTTCACTTTATGTGGAAAGTACCTTATCGTAGCTCTGCCGTGACTTGCGGTGAGTTCTGAGGCTAGCTATGTAAATCCGGGACACTCCAATTAGTATGATATGGTTAGATAAGATAGATGGTAAGTTAAGGCAAAAACTTAGCTTGGTTGGTTGGGGTGGATGGGTAGATATATAATATGAACATCTAGCAACCCAAAGGTTGCAAGATAAAATTGCATCACTAACAACGTTCGTATTTTAGCTAATTAGCAAATGTTCAACTACTTACTACTTTTTAGCTACTTTGCAACTACTAGCATGTTAGCTAACCTTTCCCCTAACCTTAACCCTTTTAGCTAACCCTTCCTCTAGCCCAAACATGAACCCTTTTAGCTAACCTTTCCCTTAACCCTTTAGCCTAACTCCTAAACTTAACCCTAACCTTAACCCTAACTCTAAAACCTCGTCTAGCTAAAGTTAGCCATCTAGCTAACATATTGTACATTTTGCAAATTTGTAACATATAATATGAATTCATATTCATAATATATCATACCAAATGGTTGATGGACATCCACAAATGAATACATACCATACAAAACGTAACATAAATGGAGTGTCTTGGATTTACGTACAGAACAATACGAGCAGGTGGATGCCTTTGACAGTCAAAGATCACATCTGGAGGCCATGGTCAGGGTCTCACCATCCCAGTCATCCGGATTGTCCCTCATAATCCGGAACAGCGCATGTAGATCAGATTGGTAAAAGTAGATTGTCTGTGCCAGCCTGGAGGTGGAGTTCCATCTAGTTGGCGCGGCCCTCAGTAGAGTTATAAGATAAATTACTTGTATTAAGACTTTTTTGGGGGTTAACGTAAGCAAAATTACCGGCCAATGACATTAGATAATTTATCTTGGTACAAAAAAATACCTGTGTGAAAAGTTATTGTTGTAGTTTCAGTTTCAGTTTTATGCGTACCAGGGTTTTGTCTCTGGGAATTTACTTCATTGATTTGAATTTCATCTTTGGAGTGTCTCTCAACAACAAAATGCCCAATACAGTACAACGCTTGTAGTGTGTAGAGTTAGTAGCTTGGGTAACATATTATTATATTGCCCTATCACGAGGATGGGATTCCCCCAAATAAATGTTTTCGTGGAGTTTCATGCTGTTAACACTGCTTGACAAATAATGCAGCACAGACAATTAGGCATGACCGGGACTGAGTACTGAGTCGAGGTTAGGACTCATGTTACCCCAGACACTTGTTGATAACAGTTTTGCTCGAATAGGAAATAAGCTTACCAAATACATTAGTGATACCAATCATTTTATTGACTTTTAAAACACTAATGTATAGACATAGTCCAAGCTAAACTTGTGATTTCAAAGAAATGAGGGCTAGAAATGCAGTTGTTTCCACAGTTGTTTTATTATTGTTGTTAACAGTCATATGACCTATTTATCTCTTTCCCGTTCTCTCTCAGGCAAACACACGTACACACACACACACAGGTCAAGGTCTCTGCACATATCTGTGCCACATTATCATGCTGATGGTTTTGGGTTTGGCCGGTCTAGGGAGTTTTTCCTAGCCACCGTGCTTCTACACCTGCATTGCTTGCTGTTTGGGGTTTTAGGCTGGGTTTCTGTACAGCACTTTGAGATATCAGCTGATGTAAGAAGGGCTGTATAAATACATTTGATTTGATGCAGTAAACTGTTGTGTATCACTCCCAATAACCAGGTATTTATTGTTGCTCTCCTCCGGGTGCAGGTTGTTGTTGTTAGAGAGTTATAACTCTATGACCTTTGCCTATCTGATGGAACTGGTACCAGGAGTCACGACAGTTTGTGGAAATCACCTGACAAATAGGATCATGCTGGCTATACTCCAGAGAGAGGAATGGTGGCTAAATGCAAATACACTTTGAATTTGGGGATCTAGGGACTTCCCTCTGGCTTCTGCAGCTTCTGGACCTCCCCTATTGATTTAAATACAGTTCATGTTAAAAGAGGAACATATAAGGTTGATGAGTAGTCTTCACAAACCCTCTGCAAAATGGAAACGGCACAGCTACAATGGCCAATGGTAAGGCTATTAGGTGTTTAACTACACATTATTATAGTTTTCTTCATGCAATAGTACTTCCAAAATAAAATATCATAGATGTTAAAGTTTTAGTTGTTAGTAACATAGCATTGATTTGAGTTTTTTTAAAGAGATACTGTATGTATTGGTCATAAATGTTGAAAATGTGACAGCCATTTTTTTTGTGCCCAAAAGTAAAATGTGTGTAAGGGAGTACGTAACCTTTTATAATTCATATTTGTTTAGCATTGTATAAACTCTGTTCATTTGCATGACTGACTGTAACAGAAACTGAAAGCATGCATAGTGCAGTGCATAAAATAAACACATCTGTGGCATATTCTGCATTTTTTTATATAGCAAAATTGATGTTAATTGATGTAGTGTGTCAGAAAAGGAGGAAGAGCATTTACAACCTCGACGCTCTTCATGATATAGCCTATATGTATGACATATCTCTCTGATCTCACGCATACTCACTATCTCTCTCCACCCCCCCCCCTTTCTCTCTGTCCCAGGCCTTACCTGTTAGGCGCCAGCATTGTCCCAGAGGAGACTCACCGATCCCTGTTCCGTGCGATCCAACATTCCTGAACGCAACTCACGCCTCTCTGCAGGTTGTCCAAAACCATAAATCGACCCGATCCTCCCGGTTAACTGTCACCGTGCTCAACGGCACAGACGGCAAAAGAGTCCCATTGGTCCTCAAGAGCACAGACACCATCGGCAAACTTCAGAAGAGTTTCCTACTGAAGCATCCTGACCTGACGGGAAGCCTGAACCTCGCCTACAACGGCAAGCCCGTCCAGGGGCACCAGAGCCTGGGAGAGCTGGGGGTGAAGAATGGGGCTACCTTCATCACCTTTCAGAGATGTCGTGGAGGGTAGACGTGGAGTAGACGTGGAGCAATAGATGTGGAGGAGGGCTGATTCCATTTATCTATCCCATGGTATGAAATAATATACAAGCATTATCTGTTAATGATTTTGTAATTTACAAAGAACAATTGCATTAGACATATCAGGTGTTCTTTTTGCACAACATAATATATGCTTTCTTGATTCAAATACCAACCAATGTGATACTGTAGCCTACTGAGGGAGGATTCACAATGAATAATGTCAAGCCATCTCTTTCCTTTCTTTATGTTAATGTAACTGTCCAGTCTTTCCCATACTTCTATAAAATATGACCTATAAATACTTACAATAAGAGTGAAATTGTTTTCATTCCAAAAAATGAGAATTAAGTATGTTAAAAAGCAGCTTTTTTTGTGTTGGAATTGTGTGGGCGTACACCGGTCATTAAACATATTAACTTGAGTAGACGGCTGATTGGCCAGCTCATCTTCCTCAGGGAAATAATTCATATGAGGAAATGGCAAGAGTTTCTTAAATGGCCTGTTTGAGGTACAAGTTTGAGATGGGGTTTTCAAAGTGTTTTTTTCTCCAATTTTTGCTTTGGCCACAAATATGTACGGGACAAATCAGAAACTGAACTTTTAAGAGTGAGATTTTCACTGGGCAGTTACATTAACTCCACCAGGCACAGCCAGAAGAGGACTGGCCACCCCTCAGAGCCTGGTTCCTCTCTAGATTTCTTCCCAGGTTTCTGCCTTTCTAGCGAGTTTTTACTAGCCGTGCTTCTACATCTGCATTGTTTACGGTTTGATGTTTAAGTCTGGGTTTATGTATAAGCACATTGTGACATCTGCCTGATTTAAAAAGGGCTTTATAAATATGTTTGTCTTGTTTTGCTCTTGCCTGGTACTAGCTAACAAAGTGCACGATAAACCGGTCACCAATCAAGTGATTTAGTTCACCACGTTAAATGTGCCGTTTGTGAGGTTTTATTGATAGATTTTATATACAATTGTTGTTTAAAGACTACTGTATTTCTTACTTTACTGTAACAACAAATATTTTTGTAACTAGAAATATGTTTTCAATGACAACCAAAAAGGCTAGCCAATCAGAAGGATAATGAACAAAATAAATAATGTTTAAACGTGTATTTATTTTATCTGCATATACGGAATGGACATTGTATTCACCCTTCATTAAATAAACACTTAAATATTTAAAGCATATGCAATTTGTGTTTGGTAACATTTTCATGATAAAACATTGGCCAATAACTAGTTCCGAAAATAAATGAACCCCCCTTGTTGCCACATCGACCTGAGCTAGCGTAGGTGCTGCACAAATCTAATGATCTGCTGATACTCACTCGTTCAGTTGTCAATTATTCTAGTATCAGTAAAATGACAGTCTTCATGGAAATCACCTGACAAAGAGGATGGTGCTGGCTACACTCCAGGAAATGGCTGTTCCAAAAGTACCAAAAGAAAGTGTGGTGTTCCTTAATGGACACGAAGGGGATTCCCTTTGGATTAGATTTCCCCCTGCAGATTAAAGGTGTAAAATAAATCCATATCTTCAAAGGAACAGAACGAGAAACATATACAGTACCAGCCAAAAGTATAGACACACCTATTCATTCAAGGGTTTTCCTTTATTTAATCTATTTTCTACATTGTAGAATAATAGTGAAGACATCAAGACTATGAAATAACACATGGAATCATGTAGTAACCAAAAAAGTGTTCAAGAAATCAAAAGATATTTGAGATTTTAGATTATTTAAAGTAGCCACCCTTTGCCTTAATGACAGCTTTGCACATTATTGTCATTCTTTCAACCAGCTTCATGAGGTCGTCACCTGGAATGCATTTCAATTAACAGGTATGCCTTGTTAAAAGTTCATTTGTGGAACTTCTTTCCTTTTTAATGTGTTTGAGCCAGTCAGTTGTGTAGTGACAAGGTAGGGGTGGTATACAGAAGATTGTCCCATTTGGTAAAAGACCAAGACTATATTATTGCAAGAACAGCTCAAATAACCAAAGAGAAATGACAATCTATCATTACTTTAATGCATCAGCATGATAATGTGAAGCAAATACGTGCAGAGATCTTGACTGCGTGTGTGTGTTTGTTTGCCTGAGAAAGTGAAAGAGTTGAAGAGGTCACATGAGGCTTCATTCTGTAGTTATTATCTGAACCATTCTGACATAGGACCGTCGCCCTCATATCCTCGGAACAGGAAGTTATTCTGTTGTCAAGGGCTTATAGGAAGGGAGAGGAGGGTGCGTTTGAAACGTTTTATAGCCCTTGTCCCTTCACAGGGGAGAGCCACTGATTGAGCAGCCCTCCCCATTTTATGAAAATCCAAATCTCACATTTTAGAAGCTAAAATCACATTTCATCCCATCACAAATAATTTAATATTCAAACATTTAAATTGAACAACAATTCCATGTGAATCCGATAAATCTGATGTGTAGACTTTCCGCTGTAGACTTTCCACTCAACGTCAACAAAACTAAGGAGATGATTGTGGACTTCAGGAAACAGCCGAGGGAACACCCCCCCATCCACATCGATGGAACAGTAGTGGAGAGGGTAGCAAGTTTTAAGTTCCTCGGCATACACATCACAGACAAACTGAATTGGTCCACTCACACAGACAGCATCGTGAGGAAGGCGCAGCAGCGCCTCTTCAACCTCAGGAGGCTGAAGAAATTCGGCTTGTCACCAAAAGCACTCACAAACTTCTACAGATGCACAATCGAGAGCATCCTGGCGGGCTGTATCACCGCCTGGTATGGCAACTGCACCGCCCTCAACCGTAAGGCTCTCCAGAGGGTAGTGAGGTCTGCACAACGCATCACCGGGGGCAAACTACCTGCCCTCCAGGACACCTACACCACCCGATGCTACAGGAAGGCCATAAAGATCATCAAGGACATCAACCACCCGAGCCACTGCCTGTTCACCCCGCTGTCATCCAGAAGGCGAGGTCAGTACAGGTGCATCAAAGCTGGGACCGAGAGACTGAAAAACAGCTTCTATCTCAAGGCCATCAGACTGTTAAACAGCCACCACTAACATTGAGTGGCTACTGCCAACACACTGTCAATGACACTGACTCTACTCCAGCCACTTTAATAATGGGAATTGATGGGAAATGATGTAAATATATCACTAGCCACTTTAAACAATGCTACCTTATATAATGTTACTTACCCTACATTATTCATCTCATATGCATACGTAGATACTGTACTCTATATCATCGACTGCATCCTTATGTAATACATGTATCACTAGCCACTTTAACTATGCCACTTGGTTTACATACTCATCTCATATGTATATACTGTACTCGATATCATCTACTGTATCTTGCCTATGCTGCTCTGTACCATCACTCATTCATATATCCTTATGTACATATTCCTTATCCCCTTACACTGTGTATAAGACAGTAGTTTTTTTGGAATTGTTAGTTAGATTACTTGTTCGTTATTACTGCATTGTCGGAACTAGAAGCACAAGCATTTCGCTACACTCGCATTAACATCTGCTAACCATGTGTATGTGACAAATAAAATTTGATTTGATTTGATTTGTAGAGTTAATGTCATCTTATCATTGATGAGAATGTCTCAGATGACAACCGAACTGACATCATATTCATTAAGTACCACTGCATATGTGTAACGGCGTTCGTCTGTTGAAAGAGGAGCGGACTAAAATGCAGCGTGGTGGTTACTCATGTTCTTTAATGAAGAAGAACAAACGAACAAACAATATGTTCAATTGTTCGGATTACCAGAATATAGTTCATCTCCCACCACCTACAGATGTTCCCAGAATCTCTATGTTAACCAAGTTTAAAAAAAATGTAACCTCAGTAGATTAGAAAAGGGAAAAGGGAGGAAGAGGTATTTATGACTGTCATAAACCAACCCCCCAGGCCAACGTCATGACAATGGTAACAGCGTGAAAATCCACATCAATCAATCAATCAAATGTATTTATAAAGCCCTTTTCACATCAGCAGATGTCACAAAGTGCAATACATAGCTGCCACTACAGTTTCCAAATCTATGAAAGGCATTGCAGAAGTAGGCTTCTCCTGACCTTCTCCAAACTCATCCCAAACCATCTAATTTGGGTTGAGGTTGGGTGACTGTGGAGTCCAGGTCATCTGATGCAGCACTCCATCACTCTCCTTCTGGGTCAAATAGCCCTTACACCGCATGGAGGTGTGTTTTGGGTCATTGTCCTGTTGAAAAACAAATGATAGTCCCACTAAGCACAAACCAGGTGGGATGGCATATCGCTGCAGAATGCTGTGATAACCATCATGGTTAAGTGTGCCTTGAATTCTAAATAAATCACAGACAGTGTAACCAGCAAAGCACCCCCACACCATCACACCTCCTCCTCCGTGCTTCACGGTGGGAACCACACATGCAGAGATCACCCGTTCACCTACTCTGCATCTCACAAAGACATGGCAGACCAAATGAGAGGTTTCCACTGTCTGATGTCCATTGCTTGTGTTTCTTGGCCCAAGCAAGTCTCTTCTTTGTATTGGTGTCCTTTAGTAGTGGCTTCTTTGCAGCATTTCAACCATGAAGTGTCACGTCCTAACCTTAGTTCCTTTTTTATGTCTCTATTTTAGTTTGGTCAGGGTGTGAGTTGGGTTGGGCATTCTATGTGTTGTTCTATGTTTTTGTATTTCTGTGTTTGGCCTTGTTTTGTTTCCCAATCAGAGGCAGCTGTTTATCGTTGTCTCTGATTGAGAACCATACTTAGGCAGCCTGTTTTCCCACTATGATTTGTGGGTAGTTGTTTTCTGTTGTGTGTCTGCACCAGCCAGAACTGTTTCGGTCGGTTGCGGTGTTATTTTTGTGATTTCAGTGTTCATTAAATAAATATGGACACATACCACACTGCACATTGGTCCTCTCCTTCCAACAGCCGTTGCATGAAGGCTTGATTCACACAGTCTCCTCTGAACAGTTGATGTTGAGATGTGTCAGTTACTTGAAATCTGTGAAGCATTTATTTGTGCTGAAATTTCTGAGGCTGGTAACTCTAACGAACTTATTCTCTGGAGCAGAGGTAACTCTGGGTTTTCCTTTCCTGTGTCTGTCCTCATGAGAGCCAGTTTCATCATAGCACTTGATGGTTTTTACGACTGCACTTGAAGAAACTTTGTAGGTTCTTGAAATGTTCCGCATTGACTGGCCTTCATGTCTTAAACTGCTATCACTCCCAATAATCCTTCTCAACAATTCTTCATTCTTTTGGAGGTTTGGATTGAATATCAGCATGGGTGCGGTTCAAGTGGAGAATGTACATATAAAAGCAATGTTACTGTTATATTTTGAATTATGATGCCGAGCTCAGGAGGTCTCTTGATGATGTGAGACCTGAGGCAATTGCCTATTCTGCCTAATGGTAAGTCAGCCAGTGATTAACAACTCACAACAACTTGGCATTCAGGTGCTTTTTGTTGCTTTGTTCCTGGTGCAGGTTGTTGTTGTTAGAGAGTTATAACTCTATGACCTTTGCCTATCTGATGGAACTGGTACCAGGAGTCATGACAGTTTGTGGAAATCACCTGACAAATAGGATCATGCTGGCTATACTCCAGAGAAGGGAATGGTGGCAAAATGGTAGAATAATTAACTTTTGGGGATCTAGGGACTTCATTCTGGCTTCTGACACTTTTGGACCTCCCCTACAGATTTAGAATAAGTTACAGCCACACACAGTCACAGTCACACATTCCAAGGTGAAAGAAGAAAAGATAAGGTTGATGAGTACTCTTCACAAACCCTCTGCAAAATGGCAACGGCAAAGCTGCAATGGCCAATGGTAAGGCTATGAGGTGTTTTTCTACACAATACTATAGTTTTCTTCATGCAAAAGTACTTCCACACGATAATGTCATAGATGTTAAAGCTGTAGTGATTGGCAACATAGTATGGTTTAGAGTTTTTGTTTTTAGAAGACATATGTATTAGTCAACAATGGTGAAATTGTAAGCACTATTTATTGTGCCAAAAAGTCAAATGTGTGTGAGAGGGTTTTTCTTTTATCAGGGTATCATCTGTATGACACAGTACCAGAAACTGAAAGCAGGCATAGAGCAGTGCATGAAATGAAAAAATCTGTGGCATATTCTGGCATTTTTTTTTATTGCAAAAGTGATGTTTCTTGATGTAGTGTATCAGAAAAGGAGGAAGAGGATTAACAACCTCAACGTTCTTGATTATATAGCCTATACTTATGCCATCACTCTCATCTCACACACACTCTTTCTCTCTTTACCCCCCCCCCCTCTATCTTTCTCTCTCTCTGTTCCAGGCCTTACTTGTTAGACTCCAGCATTGTCCCAGAGGAGACCCACCGATCCCTGTTCCGTACAATCCAACATTCCTGAATGCATCTCACACCTCTCTTCTGGTTGTCGAAGACACGAAACCGACCTGAGCTTCCCATTTCACTGTCACTGTGCTCAACGGCTCAGATGGGAAAATAGTTCCATTGCTCCTCAAGAGCACAGACACCATCGGCAAACTTCAGAGGAGGTTCCTACAGAAGCGGCCTGACCTGACGGGAAGCCTGAACCTCGCCTACAATGGCAAGCCCGTCCAGGGGCACCAGAGCCTGGGAGAGCTGGGGGTGAAGAATGGGGCTACCTTCATCACTTTTCAGAGGTGTCTTGGAGGGTAGATGTGGAGTAAAAGTGCAGCAATAGATGTGAAGGAGGGCTGTTTCCGTTGATCTTTCCCTTCTCATGCAATATGAACAATATCTGTCAATTAATTTGTGATCTATAAAGAATATTTGCATTAGCCATATCGGGTGTTCTTTTTGCACTACATAGTAGATTCTTTATCGTTTAGAATACCAACCACTGTGATGTTGTAGCTTGCTGAGGGAGAATGCACAATGAATAATGTTAATGCATCTTTGTCCTTTATGTTAAAGTAACTGTCCAGTGTTTCCAGACTTCTATGAAATATGTTCTACAATTACTTACAATATGAGCTAAATAGTTTTTCTATAGTATAGTAATAGTAATTGAGTATGTTAAAAGTATGTTAAAAAGCATATTTTCTGTGTTGGAGTGTTGTGGGCGTACACCAACATCAGAAAGGTGTCGACGTATACCGTTTATAAAGAATATTCACGCGAGTAAGACTGCTGATTGGCCAGCTCATCTTCCTCAGGGAGATAACATTATTTATATGAGGACATACTGTAGCAAGCATTTTTTAAACAGCCTGTTTGAGAAACAATTGTGAATATTTTTTTTTCATGTTTTTTTTCTCCAATTTATGCTTTGGCCACAAACACAAGTATTGGACAAATCAACAACATCATTTGGATATATTTGGATATATGAGAATATGAACTTTTAAAAGTGAGTTTTTCACTGGGCAGTTACTTTAACTCCATCCAGCACAGCCAGAAGAGGACTGGCCACCCCTCAGAGCCTGTTTCTGCTTTAGGTTTCTTCCTAGGTTCCTGCCTTTTGAGGGAGTTTTTCCTAGCCACCGTGCTTCTACATCTGCATTGCTTGCTGTTTGGGGTTTTAGGCTGGGTTTCTGAATAAGCACTTTGTGACATTGGCTTTCTAAATACATTTGATTGATTGACTGATTTAACTGTCTTGTTTTGCTCTTGCCTAGCTATACTATACACCGGTCACCAATCAATGTGAGTTAGTTCACCAAGTTAAATGTATCATTTGTGAGGTTTTACTGATCATTTTGATAAACCATTGTCGATTAAGAGTGGGCTACTACTATATCAGAAATAGCTCAGTACTGATTTCTTACTTTATTGTAAAAATACTATATATTTTCAATGACAACCAATGAGGCTAGCCAATCAGGAGGATGATGAACAAAATAAACGATGTTCAAATCAAATCAAATTTAATTTGTCACATACACATGGTTAGCAGATGTTAATGCGAGTGTAGTGAAATGCTTGTAAGTGACTGAAACATATTTTATCTGCGTATATGGACATTTTATTCACCCTTAAATAAATACCTAATTATTTCAAGTGTATGCCATCTGTGTTTGGTGAAATTTTCATGATAAAACATTGGCCAAGAACTTGTTCAGAAAATAAATGAACCACACTTTTTGCCACATCGACCTGAGCTAGCGTAGGTGCTGCACAAATCTAATGATCTGTTAATTAATTAATTTTTATTTCACCTTTATTTAACCAGGTAAGCTAGTTGAGAACAAGTTCTCATTTACAACTGCAACCTGGACAAGATAAAGCATAGCAGTTCGACACATACAACAACACAGAGTTACAAATGGAATGAACAAAACATACAGTCAGTAATACAGTAGAAAAAAAGAAAACAAAGTCTATATACAGTGAGTGCAAATTAGGTCAAATAAGGGAGTTAAGGCAATAAATAGGCCATGGTGGCGAAGTAATTACAATATGGCAATTAAACACTGGAATGGTAGATGTGCAAAAGATGGATGTGCAAGTAGAAATACTGTGGTGCAAAAGGAGCAGAATAAATTAATACAGTATGGGGATGAGGTAGATAGATGGGCTGTATGCAGATGGGCTATGAACAGTTGCAGTGATCTTTGAGCTGCTCTGACAGCTGGTTCTACAAGCTAGTGAGGGAGATGGGAATCTCCAGCTTCAGTGATTTTTGCAGTTCGTTCCAGTCAGTGGCAGCAGAGAACTGGAAGAAAGGAGGAATTGGCTTTGGGGGTGACAAGTGAGATATACCTGCTGGAGCGCATGCTACGAGTGGGTACTGCTATGGTGACCAGCGAGCTGAGATAAGGCGGGGCTTTACCTAGCAGAGACTTGCAGATAACCTGTAGCCAGTGGGTTTGGCGACGAGTATGAATCGAGGGCCAGCCAACGAGAGAGCGTATAGGTCGCAGTGGTGAGTAGTGTATGGGGCTTTGGTGGCAAAACGGATGGCACTGTGATAGACAACATCCAGTTTGCTGAGTAGAGTGGTGGAGGCTATTTTATAGATGACATCGCCGAAGTCAAGGATCGGTAGGATGGTCCGTTTTACATAGGGTATGTTTGGCAGCATGAGTGAAGGAAGCTTTGTTGCGAAATAGGAAGCTGATTCTAGATTACATTTTTGATTGGAGAGGCTTAATGTGAGTCTGGAAGGAGAGTTTACAGTCTAGCCAGACACCTAGGTATTTGTAGTTATCCACGTATTCTAAGTCAGAGCCGTCCAGAGTAGTGATGCTGGATGGGCGGGCAGGTGCGGGCAATGATCGGTTGAATAGCATGCATTTAGTTTTATTTGCGTTTCAAGAGCAGTTGGAGGCCACGGAAGGAGAGTTGCATGGCATTGAAGCTCGTCTGGAGGTTAGTTAACACAGTGTCCGAAGAAGGGCCAGATGTATACAGAATGGTGTCGTCTGCGTAGAGGTGGATCAGAGAATCACCAGCAGCAAGAGCTGTTGATGCTCACTCATTTGGTTGTCACCTGTTCTAGTAGCAGTAGAAGGACAGTCTTCCTGCAAATCACCTGACAAAGAGGATGGTGCCAAAAGTACCAAAAGGAAAGTGTGGTGTTCCTTAAATGGACATGGCTTGGATTTCCCCTTGTAGATTAAAGGTATTTAAAAGGGGGTTTACATTCAAAGGAACAGAAAGAGAAACTCTATGGTTGAGAAGAGTAGATTTGACATACGTACTCCACCAGTAATAATGGCAAATGCACACCAATTTCCAAAGGACAAGCGTGCCGGGGTTTAACATTTGAGATGATACGGTCTGCCGTTTACTCCAAGCAGCACAGAATGAGACTGCTTCTACAATGCCCCTCGTATATTTGGAATCTATAGTGGTTACTACTGATTAATATGCATTTAGAGGAAATATTAGCACACACTGCCACAACACCATAATCACGTAACATTCTTCAACTGGTCGTTCAGAACAGCACCGTTTCCGTTTAATTTATTATGCTCACTGTAGTGTCCTGCTGAATGCGGCTCTGGCCAAACCGACCGTCGAGCAAATACACTAATTAAAGGGTCTTCTCTAGTTACCACAATCAGAAAATCATAAACCCCGCCTATTTCTACAATTTTGATAAAAATGTAATTTGAACCTTTAACACCAACATTAACCCTGACCTTAACCACACCGCTAACCTTATGCCTAACTCGTGTTACCCCAGACACTTTGTTGATAATAGTTGTGATCGAATGGGAAATAAGGACCTCCCCTTCTGGACCTCCCCTATTGATTTAGTATAAATACAGTTCAAGTTAAAAGAGGAACATATGAGGTTGATGAGTACTCTTCACAAACCCTCTGCAAAATGGCAACGGCACAGCTACAATGGCCAATGGTAAGGCTTGTTTATTTACGCACCGGTACTTCCACACTATAATGTCATACTGCCGTGGTTGGTAACATATTTTAGTATTGTTTCGAGTAAAACATTATTTTTTTTAGAAGAGATATGTATTGGTCATCAATGTTGAAAATGTAAGCACTATTTCTTGTGCCCAAAAGTAAAATGTGAGTCAGAGGGTTTTTCTTTTATCATTCACAATTCTTCATCATGATATCGACTGTAGGACACAGTAACAGAAACTGAAAGCAGGCATAGTGGAGGGCATGAAATAAGCAAATGTGTGGCATTTCCCATCATTGTTGTACATTGCAAAAGTGATGTTCATTGAAGTAGAATGTCAGAAAAGAATGAAGAGGATGAAGAACCTTGACATTATTGATGATATAGCCAGTATTTACAGTATGCCATATCTCTCTCCTCTCACACACACACTCTATTCCTCTCTCTACCCCCCTGTCTCTTTCTCTCTCCCTGTCTCAGGCCTTACCTGTTAGACTCCACGATTGCCCCAGAGGAGACCCACCGATCCCTGTTCCGTACGATCCAACATTCCTGAACGCAACTCACGCCTCTCTACTGGTTGTCCAAGACCATAAACCGAACCGAGCATCCCGTGTAGCTGTCACCGTGCTCAGCGGCTCAGACGGCAAAAGAGTCCCATTCGTCCTCAAGAGCACAGACACCATCGGCAAACTTCAGAGGAGGTTCCTACAGAAGCGGCCTGATCTGACGGGAAGCCTGAACCTCGCATACAACGGCAAGCCCGTCCAGAGGCACCAGAGCCTGGGAGAGCTGGGGGTGAAGAATGGGGCTACCTTCATCACCTTTCTGAGGTGTCTTGGAGGTTAGATGTGGAGCAATAGATGTGGAGGAGGGCTGTTCCCGTTCGTCTATCCCTTGGCATATAATATGAACAATATCTGTTGAATTAGTGATCTATAAAGCATAATTGCATTAGCCATATCAGGGGTTCTTTTTGCACTACACGATAGATTCTTTATTGATTAAAATACCAACCAAAGCGATGCTGTAGCCTATTGAGGGAGAATGCACAATGAATAATATAATTGCATTTCTGTCCTTTCTTTATTTTAAACAAGCTATCCAGTATTTCCAAACTTTTATGAAATATGATCTATTTGTTTTTCTTCCAGAAAATGGTAATGAAGTATGTTAAAAAGCAGATTTTCTGTGTTGGAATGGTGTGGGCGTATACCGTTCACAAAAAATAGGAACGAAAGAAGACCACTGATTGGCCAGATTATCCTCCTCAGGTTGATAACGTCCTTTCTACAGGATGAGGAAATACCAAACGTTTTTTAAACGGCATGTTTGAGATACAAGTTTGAGGTATGGTTTTTAAAGTGTTTTTCCCCCCTCCAATTTATGCTTTGACCACAAAAGCAATTATTGGAAGAATGAACAGCATTATTTGGGTATGCGTTAAGAGAAAACAAACTTTTAAAAGTGAGTTTTTCACTGGGCAGTTGCTTTAACTCAACCCAGCACAGCCAGAAGAGGACTGGCCACCCCTCCGCTCTAGGTTTCTTCCTAGGTTCCCGCCTTTCTGCATTGCTTGCTGTTTGGGGTTTTAGGCTGGGTTTCTGAATAAGCACTTGGTGACATCGGCTGTCTAAATGCATTTGATTGATTGACTGATTTAACTGTCTTGTTTTGCTGGTACTAGCTAACAAAGTGAACTATAAGCCGGTCACCAATCAATTTGAATTAGTTCACCACGTTAAATGCACCATTTGTGAGGTTTTACTGATAATTTTGATAAACCATTGTCATTTAAGAGTGGGCTACTACTGTATCTAAAATAGTTTTGTACTGATTTCTTACTTTATTGTAAAAAAATATAATGTGCAATATAATTTTGTTTTCAATGACAACCAATGACAATAAATTATGTTTAAACATATATATATATATTTTATTCACCCTTAAATAAATACCTACATATTTCAAGTGTATGCCATCTGTGTTTGGTGACATTTTCATGATTAAACATTGGCCAATAACTGGTTCAGAAAATAAATGAACCACACTTGTTGCCACATCGACCTGAGCTAGAGTAGGTGCTGGTGGCTCTAATGATCTGTTGATGCTCACTCGTTTGGTTGTCACCTGTTCTAGTAGCAGTAGAAGGACAGTCTTCCTGGAAATCACCTGACAAAGAGGATGGTGCCAAAAGTACCAAAAGGAAAGTGTGATGTTCCTTAATTGGACATGGCTTGGATTTCCCCTTGTAGATTAAAGGTATTTAAAAGGGGGTTGTACCTGCAGACTACAGGTACAAAATACATCCTTATCTTCAAAGGAACAGCAAGAGAAACATATATGTTTGAGAAGAGTAGTTTTCACATACTCACTCCACCAGTAGACAAATGTACTCCAATGGCCAAAGGTAAAGGTGCTGGGGTAAAGGTGCTTAACATTTGAGATGATATTGTCTGCAGTTTGCTCCCTGTCTGCACAGGAGAAGCCTACTTCCGCCTTTCGCAGAGTTTGAAACTGGATTGGTTGCTACTGATTAATATGCCCTTAGAGGAAATATTAGCACACACTGCCACAACACCATAAATCACATAACATTCTTCAACTGGTCATTCAGAACAGCACAGTTTCCGTTGAATTAACGCTGCACACCGTAGCGTCCTGCTGAATGGGGCTCTGGCCAAACCGACTGTTGCGGAAGTGCACTAATTAAAGGGTTGCCAATTTTAAACCTAACCTTAACAACTGACTTTAACCACGCTGCTAACCTCATGCCTAACCCTAACCTTAAATGAAGATCAAAAAGCAAATGTTTGTTCACACACATTTTTCTGATATTGCCAGTTTGGACTTTGTGGCTATGGTAACTAGTGACAACCCAATTTCACATGTGTAATATTGTTTGAGACATCAGCTAGCCAATTTTTGGTTTGTTTTTATCAGATCAAATCCTCAAATAATAAGCTGTCTTAACCACACCATCTACCCGCCTTGGATGTATACATCTATATTAGCCCAACAGCCGGAAGATGGTGATAGTGAGTCCTTTCCTCTTACCAGACATAGGAAATGTATGCAGGCGGCTATACACTTGTATCCCCCGCGGATCGGTTTGTACATAAAACATTCTCCATTCAGGCTGCAAAGAATCAATTTCCTCCTTAACTCAATTTAATGGCGTGAAGGCATAAAAAAATGTGTAAAATATGCATATTTTCATTATGCTAGTCTTGGAGGTTGCCACAGTATGTTTTTTCACCCTGGTCTTAGTGGCTGAACGTGAGTTGCCTTAGTGACTGCCCAAGAAACCATCCAACAACACTGTAGGCCTATTGGAACTAATCAAAAATAGGAATTTTACAAGTAATTCACTACAAAAATATAGTCTATTTGGACAGGGCACAATTGCTCCTGGAGCTGCAACTTCGACGTTGATGGTAGGAGTGGTTTTGCCAAAAAATCATGGGAGTTTGAGCCTTAAATAACAGGAAAATATTGGAATAGGTTGTCGTAGAATATAATTCTACAGGTTTTTGAGTCTCTATTTAAAATATATATTTGCCGTTAGACAAAGACAACCAGAGCATCATAACGCAAGGGGTTTCAATAGGATCAGAAAAAAATAGTCATCTTAGGGATCTTAAGGATCCTACTTGAAATCATAAAATTAGACTGAAACTGTGTAGGACCTCACTAGATACTTTAGAACATCACCCCAAATGTTACAAGTGGCGGAGTTGCCCTTGAAAAGTATACATTTGATCCCATGGATCTTCAGTCCTTGCATCCATAGCTTTGTCGATCAAATTTGAGTGGCAGGGCGGCAGTTTTTGTTTCCCAAACGCAGACTTTAAATGTACAGCATCCTTGATTTTGGGAACACGAAAACTGCTCATAAATGTGTCGTGTTTTGTTGTTATTGTAGGGAAGGCAGCTTCCTTGTTTGTCCTTGTTATTTTTGGCAAGTCACCCTCCCTCTCGTCACAATGAGACATAGGTATGACAGGTACTGTATGTCTTTGATTCAGAGAGACAGGTGTGGTTCTGCGGAGAGCCACCTTAACGTCTCGTACCTTAGGGCAATATCACATTTGTCGTCAGGCAATATGGATTGCCCCCACACATGGAGACTGGATTTCCATACCTGCAGCACCATGCTTGCCCCCCGAAGCATGAATGGAATAAAAGAACAGGGGCCCAGCTTCAAACCAACCCCTTATCATCAGGCAACTTGACCTGAAACGACCCTTACCACCAGACAACTGAATCTATTAATCATTGTAGTAGATGGAGTTTCTTCTGTACTACACTGGTATATTCTTGTGAAATTTTTTTTTTTAAGTAGTGGTCAGGTTAGAGTCTAGTTTGAAGCGGGGTCAGGGTGGATGTGGGATGATAAGCAGGCTATGTGCATGTGGAAAGGAGGGAGATGTAGAAGGGGCTTCCTTTCAACATCTGCAAGCCTAGTGGGAAAGGGTGACGTGTAACGGTTCTCTTCTTCCTCTTCCTCTGAAGAAGAGGTGTAGCAGGGATCGGACCAAGACGCAGCGTAGTTATCATTCATGGTTCTTTTAATAACGAAAACTATACATGAAATAGACTACAAAACAAGAAACATGAAAACCCGAAACAGTCCCGTGTGGTACAAACACTGACACAGGAGACAACCACCCACAAAACCCAACACAAAACAGGCTACCTAAATATGGTTCCCAATCAGAGACAATGACTAACACCTGCCTCTGATTGAGAACCATATCAGGCCAAACATAGAAATAGACAAACCAGACACACAACATAGAATGCCCACCAAGCTCACGTCCTGACCAACACTAAAACAAGGAAAACACACAAGAACGATGGTCAGAACGTGACAGTACCCCCCTCCCCCAAGGTGCGGACTCCGATCGCACAACCTAAACCTATAGGGGAGGGTCTGGGTGGGCATCTGTCCGCGGTGGCGGCTCTGGTGCTGGACGTGGACCCCACTACATAATTGTCTTAGTCCACCTCCTTAGCGTCCCTTGAGTGGCGACCCTCGCCGCTAACCTTGGCCTAGGAACCCTAACAACGGGCCCCACTGGACTGAGGGGCAGCTCCGGACTGAGGGGCAGCTCGGGACTGAGGTAGCTCAGGACTGAGGGGTAGCTCGGGACTGAGGGGAAGCTCGGGACTGAGGGGAAGCTCAGGACTGAGAGGAAGCTCAGGACTGAGGGGCGGGAGCTCTGGCAGCGCCGGACAGGCGGGAGACTCCGGCTGCGCTGGAGAGGAGGAAGGCTCTGGCAGCGCTGAACTGAGGAGCTCTGGCGCCTCTGCAATGAGGGGCTCTGGCGCCTCTGGACTGAGGGGAAGGGAGCTCTGGCAGCGCCGGACAGGCGGGAGACTCCGGCTGCGCTGGAGAGGAGGAAGGCTCTAGCAGCGCTGGACAGGCGAGACGCACTATAGGCCTGATGCGTGGTGCCAGCACATGTGGTACCTACATGGACAACATTACAACATTGACCACCACTGTCCCATGCACCAGGAGACTGCTCAGAAAACTCGAGGAGAACATCAGCTGGGCCCGTATGAAGATTAAACCATCCAAGTCACGCAGCATCTCGATTGTGAAGGGAGTACTCTCTGACCTGAAATTCTTCATCGGAGATGACCAAATCCCAACAGTGTCTGAGCAGCCGGTAAAAAGCCTTGGAAGGTGGTATGATGCAAGCCTGAAGGACAAAGACCAGGTGCAACAGCTGCGCAAAGACATCAGTAGTAGCCTACAGTCCATCGACAACACCCAGCTACCTGGAAAGTTAAAGGCCTGGTGTCTGCAGTTTGGTCTCCTACCCCGGGTATTGTGGCCCCTAGCAGTGTATGAGGTTCCAATCTCAACAGTGGAGAAGATGGAAAGAGGAGTCGCAGGCTACTTAAAGAAGTGGCTCGGAGTTCCACGATGCCTTACCACCATAGGCTTCTATGGAGATGGTGTCTTCAAGCTGCCCCCCACTAGTCTAACAGAGGAATTCAAGTGTGCAAAAACCAGGCTCCAGATGACACTGAATGAATCTCGAGACCCAGTGGTGAGCAACAATGCGCCGACCTTGGCAACTGGGTGCAAATGGAGGCCAGGAAAAGCAGTCCAGGAGGCAACAGCAGCCCTCAGACATGCTGACATTGTGGGTCATGTTCAGCAAGGGAGAGGAGGCCTTGGGCTAACTAGCCGTGATGCTTGGAGTAAGGCCACTGCACCAGAGCGGCGGAAGATGGTAGTGCAGGAAGTACACCATCAGGAGGAGGCTGCAAGGTGGGCCAAGGCAGTCTCTCTTGCCAAACAGGGACAGTGGGACAGTGTGGAGAAGAGGAAGATCAGCTGGAAGGATCTGTGGGCCATGAAAGCGAGACAGTTGAGCTTTTCCATCAGAGCAACATATGACGTCCTTCCAACACCAGTTAATCTTCACCAATGGTATGGTGAAGATCCGGACTGTGCCCTCTGTTCCATGCCAGCCAACCTCAGGCACATTCTCTCAGGGTGTAAAACAAGCCTCACCCAAGGACGCTACACTTGGCGTCACAACCAAGTCCTTAAAAACCTTGCATCCGCCCTGGAGGACAAGCGAGCTGCCACCAACTCCCTATCACCCCCAGCAGCATCACACCCCTTACGGACGACCTTTGTCTGCGAAGGGGATAAACCACTGAAGAGCGGCTCTACACCATTAGAGCGAGACTGGAAAATGCTAGCTGACATTGGTCGGCAACTTGTGTTTCCTCCGGAGATCGCAACCACCACCCTAAGACCTGACATGGTGCTCTGGTCCCGTTCGCTCAAGAAGATCTTCATCATTGAGCTCACAGTACCCTGGGAGGACTCAGTAGATGAGGCTTATGAGCGAAAACATCTGCGCTATGCCGATCTAGCTGCCGAAGCACGGCATCATGGCTGGAACACAGAAGTCCGACCAGTGGAGGTGGGCTGCAGAGGTTTTGTGGCAACATCTACAACCAGACTGTTTAGAGACCTGGGAATTAAGGGCCAGAGCCAGCGTTCGGCAATCAAAGCTGTATCGGAGGCGGCAGAAGGCAGCAGTCAGTGGCTCTGGATGAAGAGGAAAGACCCCAGCTGGGCCCCGAAGTGAGAGGGCCAGGAGGTATTGCGGTCAACAATGCTTGACTCAGGGGGGAGGACGCCCCTGCCATGCATAGTCCCATGGGATGTTGGCTATCAACAACAAGGCAACTCCTATGACTAATTGGGAATGGGACGCAAGCGTAGGATTGATCACCCTGTCGCTGGCCGCCTTTGGGAAGGGTGTATAGTGTGAAAGGCCGAAACACCCTAGGAACCAAAGGTACACTACTGACGATGCGCTCCACAAATTTCACCAGGCTCACTGTTCATGAACTCTTGGAAGTGCTTGCACAAAGGATAGTAACATCTCATCCTGTATTCTTGGAATCTTCCTTTCCTGTGGCGGTCCTCACAAGAGACCGTTTCATCATTGTGCTTGATGGTGTTTCCGACTGCACTTGAAGAACATAGTAAGTTCTTGAGATGTCCAGCATTGACTGACCTTCATGTCTTAAAGTAATGATGGACTGTCATTTCTCTTTGCTTATTTGAGCTGTTCTTGAGACTTTTATTTTGTCAAATCAATTCTCTGTAATTATTATTACTTGATTAAACAAATCATGTAAATGTAATTAACTAGGACATCGGGGCACCAAGGAAAATCAAGGAAAATCTTCAGATTCAGACTTTTCCTAATGTAACTCTTCAGATATTTTAATATCTGATCAATTAGTCTTCATAATAATGACTTATTATTTACCTCATGTCAGTCTCATTCCAAACGTCGCAAATTGTTCGTTATCTGCACGAACCCAGCCTTTACTATGAATCATCCATACACCAATTGGCTCAATCATTCATTTACCAACTAACTAAATAATCACAGAAATGCATAAACAAACAACACTAGATATGTTACTAATAAATTATAGGGAAGGTTCCCTAGTGGGCTAAGCTGATATGACGGCTTGGTGCACGAAGGGAAGTGAGTGTGAACTGTGCGAGAGCGGGAAAGACAAAAGGGGTCACTACACACACAGTTGATAACTATATAAATTGAAATGCTAATCCTTTGCACCTGAACGCTCACTCATTTGGGAATAATTGCAATCAATATAGTTTTACGCCCATGTGTCGTCGGGATCTCTGTTGGAATCGTCAGTCCGTCTGCTGGACAGTCAGTTCATCCGAGTCTCTTTCTCTCTGTCACGCCCTGACCTTAGTTATCTTTGTTTTCTTTATTATCTGATTAGGTCAAGGTGTGAAACGGGTGGTTTGTGTAGTTTTTGAATTGTCTAGGGGTTTTGTATGTTTATGGGGTTTTATATTCTAGGTGTTTATATGTCTATGGTTGCCTAGATTGGTTCTCAATCAGAGGCAGCTGTTTATCGTTGTCTCTGATTGGGGACCATATTTAGGTAGCCATATTCCTTGGATAGTTGTTTGGGTTGTTATTCTATGTTTAGTTGCCTGTTTGTACGAGTCATATAGCTTCACGTTTTGTTGTTTTGTATAGTTTTGTTCAGTGTTCGTTCTTTCATTAAAAGAGTTATGTATGCTTACCACGCTGCACCTTGGTCTCCTCATTATGACGATCGTGACACTCTCTCTCTCTCTTTTTCCCTGAAGATCAAAGTCTTTCGTGGTTACAATGAATACTTCAGAGTACCATTCAGAAATGTTCTCATAGAATAGATGTTTCGGCGGTTGTCGGTAATAGCATCCCAGGTTTACATAATTTATGGCTGCAGACTAGTAATTAGTATCTAAGATTTGCTCTTATTCCGTCGGGATCGATAGTCCCAGAGGTTAACCATATATTTTCAGTGAAAGTTAAGCCCCTGTAACGGATGTGAAACGGCTAGCTTAGTTAGCGGTGGTGCGCGCTAAATAGCGTTTCAATCGGTGACGTCACTTGCTCTGAGACCTTGAAGTTGTAGTTCCCCTTGCTCTGCAAGGGCCGCGGCTTTTGTGGAGCGATGGGTAACGATGCTTTGTGGGTGACTGTTGTTGATGTGTGCAGAGGGTCCCTGGTTCGCGCCCGGGTATATGGGCGAGGGAACGGTCTAAAGTTATACTGTTACACCCCAAATAGAGCTGATTCCCTGTGGTGGTAATGACGAACTGGACGTTGCTGCAAAATCATGTTGGATTTGATATCGAATCATGCATATGAGGCAAGGCCGGGAACATACAAGTATACAGTGCCTTGCGAAAGTATTCGGCCCCCTTGAACCTTGCGACCTTTTGCCACATTTCAGGCTTCAAACATAAAGATATAAAACTGTATTTTTTGTGAAGAATCAACAACAAGTGGGACACAATCATGAAGTGGAACGACATTTATTGGATATTTCAAACTTTTTTAACAAATCAAAAACTGAAAAATTGGGCCTGAAAAATTATTCAGCCCCCTTAAGTTAATACTTTGTAGCGCCACCTTTTGCTGCGATTACAGCTGTAAGTCGCTTGGGGTATGTCTCTATCAGTTTTGCACATCGAGAGACTGAAATGTTTTCCCATTCCTCCTTGCAAAACAGATCGAGCTCAGTGAGGTTGGATGGAGAGCATTTGTGCGCACTGAATGCTCTGAGAGGGAAACACTCTGACTTTGCAAACGGATAATCTGACAACACTCTTAATTTATGAAAGCCCAGAGCGCACTCTGAGAGCCCTCTGGCACTCCAGAGTCAATTTACTAACGCACCCGAAATTGGATGAACCTGAGCTCCATTTGGAGTGTCAGAGCAAAGGAGTGTGAATACTTATGTGAACCTCTGCATTTCATTTTCAATACACTTCTAAAAACATGTTTTCACTTTGTCGTTATGGGGTTTTGTGTGTAGGTGGGTGAGATTCTTTTTTATTACATCCATTTTTGAAAAACACAACAATTGTGGAATAAGTCAAGAGATAGGAATACTTTCGGGAGGCCCTGTAGCATATACCATGAACATTTTTGTGCTTGGGTCTTTATGTTTCCCAACTTTTATTGATTGTCATATGTCATATGTCTATCTTTCTGCCTTGATGTGATACATATGACACAGCTGAACTTTTACTGTGTTCATTAGAGACAGACACTGGTTTTGGAATGTCAGTAAGGCCTCTCTCTAAAATTTCAACTCTTTCAGAGAACCAAATAGACACACAATTGGTGAAATCAGGGTGACTAAACAATGGTCGAGGTGTGTTAAAAGCCCCCCCCCCCTCATGATTATAGGAGATGAACAATGAAATATGTAAGCAGAATACACATTTATATCTGAAGGGAGTGATCTGGTGTGACCCATTTGTATGGTCTCTTGATGACAGATTTCCTGTCACAAATACCCAGCCCAAGACTGATATGTGGTAACATATTATAGCCACAATCTAAAATGTTCATTCATTTAAAAAAAAAAATAATAATAATATTGATGAATTTAGACATACCTGTCTGAACCTTATCATGACCATTGTCTATGTCTTTGTTGCCATTGTAAACAAAGAATGTCCTGTTTAGCTTAAACCCTTTTAGTTCATTCATTTTGAACTTTGGTAACTCAAGAGGGATGTGCATGTCTTTTCATTTAATTTCTTAATTAGTACAGCGAAGCTAATGAAACCAGCGTTTCCTTCATTCATTCAAAACATGGTTCATGCTGAATTATAAAACAATATTTCACATCAACAAATGTTAAAAATCAAGGCAGTGCAGTAAGTAGAAGGAAAGCTACCCATATTCAGATTTTTACATTATCCTCAAGGTGTTCAATATTGTCATGTTCTCCATAGCAATTCATCTTTACAATGTACATATTTGGATAATTAATATGAATTAATGCTATACACTTCTATTAAAAACTGTTATATAATTGGATTGACTGGCAAGTTGCGCTGTCGCTGTGGTCATCAGTCTCAATAGTAATGAAGCAGGTGTGACAATACAACCAGAAAGATTGTGAGTAGACTTGAAGCTGTGGTTGGTGTCCCTGTAAGAACACAGAAGTTAACTCATAAAAATGAACCCAACATAGAGTGCCATGTGTGAATGTTGAGAGTGATGACAATGACAAGATTCGGCAAATGATGCATTTTTCTTACCTGCAGTAATGGAGGTTGCATCAACATTGAGGATGGTGTTGTCCTGATACACAGCGTCAATAAATTCTTGCCTTACAGTCGATGCACTGGGAACCACTGTCGAGTTCTTGAAAATAAGGGCCAATTTGGCAATAATTGAGCCATTCCTGTAAACAAAGAAATAAATACATCTTTTGTTTTTCTTTTCAGGGCAGTGTTCTTTATGTGTTATGTGTTATTCAAACTTATTTGTAGATAGTTGTATTTGAATGAAGACATTCATAGACTTACAGAAAACAATTATTGTTACTTACGTGAACTGAATAACCCTACACCTTAAGTATGTTAAAGGGTGAACCTTTTTGTAAACACGACCCACCTGTGGGGAAAAATGTATTAGTATCAATAATTTCAATCAGTAATTAAAGCAGGAAAGTCAGTGTCATGGTGTTGAAAGATACGCTGATTACCTCTTTGGTAACATTTGCTGCAAGTTCCTGATATGCTGATGTGGAAGAGTCAGAATACTCATTGAGGAATGCACGGATCATTCTGAATCCTAATCCCACTGACCCCTCATTCGCTGTCGGTGCTGCTGTTGAGTCTGTGGTTGTGGTGGTTATGGGTGGAATGGGAGTTGTTTGTGCGACTGTGGTTGAAGTGGGTGCAATTGTATTTGTTGCCGCAGAAGCTGTGGTTGTCTTAAAAGGAGCTGTGGTTGTTGTAACGCTAGCTGTGGTTGTAGTTGGAGAAGACGTAGTTGTGGCAGAAGCTGTGGTTGTAGTTGATGCAGCTTTGGTTGTTGTTACAGCAGCTGTGGTTGTAGTCGAAGCACCTGTGGTTGTTGTGACCACAGTTGTGCTAGTCGTCATGCCAGCTGTGGTGGTTGCGGGGGGAGCTGTGGTTGTTGTAATGCTAGCTGTGGTTGTAGTTGGAGAAGACGTAGTTGTAGCAGAAGCTGTGGTTGTAGTTGATGCAGCTTTGGTTGTTGTGACCATAATTGTGCTAGTCGTCATGCCAGCTGTGGTGGTCGCGGGGGGAGCTGTGGTTGTTGCGGGGGCTTTAGTTGTTGGGTTTTGGGCATTCCCTGATGCTGTTGCAAATGAAAAAGCATAGATTTTAGAATATATTTTCGAATTTCGACATGATCTACAATTTAAAGACTAGAGAATGAACTTACCTACAATCAGAAGAAGGACTATGAGAATTTTCCTGTTCATTTTTTAAACAGTTTTCTTTTTAGTCTGTAGTCACAGAGAGATGGGCACACAAGATTAATGTAAAGATAAAAGACAAATAGTTACAAACAGAATGACATTGACAAACATAACATCAATTGGAATATTGTGGAAAGAGATCACAATCACAATGTCTGATTTTGTCCCTGTTTTTGTACAGTGTTGTTGCTAGGATTGAATATTTGACTAATTCACAGTTGTATTTTAAAAGTTATTCATTAATATTTTGACCACTATTTATTCATACAGGAAGTCCAATTAAGATCAGAAGGCATCTATTTTGATGGAGACCTGGCATATATGGCAGCTCAATAAAAAAATGGATATGCAGTACAGTGCATGTGTTTGTGTAAAAACTGTAAATGTATAGATTTCCTGCCAAATTTGCAAATGTACAAATGAGAATGGTATCTTAAGATGTACTGTTTTTACACATTTACCACAACACATGCACAGCAAAAACATTAATATCAGTGACAACACTTACCACCGTCACATTAAAACAAATGTAGCCATTAAGAGTGAAAACGGTTGCACACTTCCTGCGGCAAGCCGGCAACAATTGCCTTGAATTCGTCTATCAGGTCAAAGCATTGCAGTTTTAAGGAGTTCTTGAAATTATTCCAGGACCAAGGTAAAAAGTTCTGGTACCTGGATTAAGAACTTCACTTGAGATGATAAGAACATGGTTGACTGAGTTCAAGGAACAGAGTTAGAGAGGAAGTTGACCAGTTATTGCCTTGTCAATGAAGATTGTTCTGACAAAATTGCACCTTTACAAACACAAACTAAAACTCTGATCACAATGAAAAGACACGTAACACAATAATTGAACACCACACTTACCCCACAAAAAATGAATGGGTTATGGATGTCGTTTTTTTTTTAATAGCACTCCTTTACTGTCCTTGCTGTTCAGCGATTCTTTTCAGTTGTAATGTTGCAGCTGAAATCTTCTGAAAGCTCAGTACTCTTCCAATGGTGCACCTCCAACCTCTACTTAGCTCCTTCACTGCTAAAGCCTTTATAGCTTAAAGAACAACCTCGATGACATCATTAGGATGAATGTTGAGGTGCAAAGGAAAATGTTTGTTCACGACAGCACGTTGGAAAAGGGTGTGTTGAGGTGTGTCCTGTACTAATTATCTTTTGAAGAAGAGTGAATGAGCTCTCTCCCATGCCATGACTGAATTCCTCATCTAGCCGTACACGGAGACACATACCTGGACCTGATAGATGTTGCAATTGTAATGGATTGTAATACATAATGTAATGTACTCTATTACATCATGATTGTGATAAATGTATTGTGTTTTCATCAGTCTGAGTTTCCCAACAAAATGCCAGAACCACAAACATACAAGATTATTTTGCCAATGGCACACACACATATGTATGTGCAAACGTGTGCACACAGCCATTGATGACACACAGAATATGCACGCCTACAAACCACATACTTGATCAAGTATACAAAGGCTATCATTATCATGATCTAAGAACAGCTGTGTTATACAAAGTTGAATATGAACTAGAGACGGGCATTTAAATGGAAAATCTATATGGATATCAGTTGCAGTTCTTTCTGATATGATATCGATATGTACAGTTGAAGTTCGGAAGTTTATATACACCTTTTTCAAATACATTTCAATTCAGTTTTTCACGATTCCTGACATTTAATCCTAATACAAATTCTCTGTCGATATATGACTCCTTTCACTGTGGATATCGATACTTTTGTACCTGTTTCCTCCAGCATCTTCACAAGATGCTTTGCTGTTGTTCTGGGATTGATTTGCACTTTTTGCACCAAAGTACATTAATCTCTAGGAGACAGAACACGTCTCCTTCCTGAACGGTATGACGGCTGCGTGGTCCCATGGTGTTTATACTTGCGTACTATTGTTTGTACAGATGAACATGGCACCTTCAGGCATTTGGAAATTGCTCCCAAGGATGAACCAGACATGTGGAGGTCTTATTTTCTGAGGTGTTGGCTGATCCACAGGTACACCTCCAATTGACTCAGATGTTGTCAATTAGCCTCAGAAGCTTCAGAAGCTTCTAAATCAGAAGCTTCTAAAGCCATGTCATAATTTTATGGGATTTTCCAAGCTGTTTAAAGGCACAGTCAATTTAGTGTATGTAAACTTCTGACCCACTGGAATTGTGATACAGTGAATTATAAGTGAAATAATCTGTCTATAAACAATTGTTGGAAAAATTATAGATGTCCTATCCGACTTGCCAAAACTATAGTTTGTTAACAAGAAATGTGTGGAGTGGTTGAAAAAGGAGTTTTAATGACCTAAACTTCCGACTTCAACTGTATATATAAAGCGCATTCGGAAAGTATTCAGACCCCACATTTTGTTATGTTACAGCCTTATTCAAAAAAAGAATCCCTCATCAATCTACACACAATAACCCATAATGACAAAGTAACCCATAATGCACAGTAACCCATAATTGTCACAATCTTCCTCCTCTTCATCTGAAGAGGAGAGGCGAGAAGGATCAGAGGACCAAAATGCGGCGTGGTATGTGTTCATGATGAATGTTTAATTAAAGAAAGAACTCAACACTGAATACAAAAACAATAACCAAATAAAGACCGTGAAGCTATCATAAGGACTGTGCTGACACAAGCAACAAACATAGACAATCACCCACAAACAAACAGTGCAACACAGGCCACCTAAGTATGATTCTCAATCAGAGACAACTAATGACACCTGCCTCTGATTGAGAACCATACTAGGCCGAAACATAGAAATCCCCAAATCATAGAAAATCAAACAGACTGCCCACCCCAACTCACGCCCTGACCATACTAAATAATGAATACAAAACAAAGGAAATAAAGGTCAGAACGTGACAATAATGCACAAAGTAGATATTATTTAATTTAATTAACAAAGTCAATCAATTTCCCTGTGTGAAAAAGTAATTGTCCCCTTACACTAAATAACTGTTTGTGCCACCTTTAGCTGCAATGACTGCAAAGCATCCCCAAACCATCACACCACCACCACCTTGCTTGACCACTGGTATGAGGTGCTTACTATGGAATGCAGCATTTGGTTTCCGCCAGGCAAAAAGTTGACTCAAGTTTGCCAAAAAGCATCTGGAAGCACCTTGTAATATTCTACGGACAGATGATTCAAAAGTATAACTTTTTGGATGACATGGGTCTCTATTATGCCTGGTGAAAACCAAACACTGCATTCCACATTAAGAACCAAACAGTGAAGCATGGTGATGGTGGTGTGATGGTTTGGGGATGCTTTGCTGCCTCGGGACCTGGACGACTTGCCTTAATGGAAGGAACCATGAATTCTGCTGGGTCTCAGATAATTCTACAGGAGACTGTCAGGCTATCCATCTGTGAGCTTAAGCTGAAGCCAGACCTAATCCCAATTGCGATGTTGTGGCAGGACTTGAAATGAGCAGTTCATACTTGAAAACCCACAAATGTCGCTAAGTTACAGAAGTTCTGCATGGAAGAGTGTTCCAAAATTCCTCCACAGCGATGTGAGAGACTGATCAACAACGACAGGAAACATTTGGTTGGAGTCATTGCACAACCAGTTGTTGAGTGTAAGGGGGCAATTACTTTTTTCACACAGAGGCATTGGGTGTTGCATAAGTTTGTTCATGACATTTTATAAAATAAGTATGTAATTGTGGTGTTATTTGTTCACTCAGGTTCCCTTTATCTAATAAAAGGTTTTGGTTGAAGATCAGATAACATTCAATATCAAAAATATGAAAATGTAAAGAAAATAAAGGGGGCAATTTTTTTTCTTCACAGCACTGTATATTGTTTTCATAAAAAACATTGTACCTGTATATGAATACATTTTTCTGTTCATTTTTCTGTTCAGTAAACTGGTTGCTGACTGCCCTTGGGGCCAAGCTTTAATACAATGGGAAGCCCATAAACCAATGATGGCGCATCAGTTAAATATGTTATGTAGGGCGGCTCAGAATTGGCCCATTATCATCCGAGTTAGGGGAGGGTTTGGCAAGGGTAGGCCGTGATTGTAAACGGACTTGCATAGTTAAAAAAGGTTAAATAAAATAGAATAAAATAATGTATTGTGTTCCAACAGCACTTATGTAATATTTTTTAAAACCTTTATTTAGTGGGTTAACTGCCTTGTTCAGGGGCAGAATGACAGCTTTTTACCTTGTCAGCTCAGGGATTCAATCTAGCAACCTTTCTGTTACTGGCCCAACGCTCTAACCACTAGGCTACCTGCCACCCCACTAATCAGACATAGAACAAGGTTAAGGTCATTTGAACAAATTCCAATGTGCTGCATTTTAAGTATACACTCCTCCACACTGTCTAAGGTCTATTTGACCAAGAAGGAGAGTGATGGAGTGCTGCATCATATGACCTGGCCTCCACAATCACCTGACCTCAAACCAATTGAGATGGTTTGGGATGAGTTGAACCACAGAGTGAAGGAAAAGCAGCCAACAAGTGCTCAGCAGATGTGGAAACTCCTTCAAGACTGTTGGAAAAGCATTTCAGGTGAAGCTGGTTGAGAGAATGCCAAGATTGTGGAAAGCTGTCATCAAGGCAAAGGGTGGCTGCTTTGAAGAATCTCAAATATAACATATATTTCATTTTGTTTAACACTTTTTTGGTTACTACATGGTTCCATATGTGTTATTTCATAGTGCTGATGTCTTCACTACTGTTCTACAATGTAGAAAAGAGTAAAAATAAAGAAAAACCCTTGAATGAGTAGGTGTGTACTGTACATATATTTTCCATGTTTACTAATGATAAAGGACAAATATTTTTCTGAGTGCATAGACAGGCATCTCATATAGCCACTGTTAGCGTTGTCTTCTGCCGAATCCATCACCGTTGTTATTTCTTATGTTGTCTTGTCAACTTGTCTCTCTGGTTTTATTTGTTGGATGGTTATGAACTATTATGTTTCCTCCCACCATGTTCTAGTGGGTTTCTTCTAGCCACTGTGCTTCTGCATTGCTTTGCTGTTCAGAGTTTTAGGTTGGGTTTCCATATAAGCACCTTGTGACATCTGCTGATGTAAAAAGGGATTGATATATCAAATTGATTGATTGTATATAATGACAAGATGCTCATGTCTTAACAATGCAAGTCGTTGTCCCAAGAAGGCAGGAATGCAGGAAACATACTTAGGTCAGATTTTGGCGAGACTGAGCCCTTGCACTTCTCCTCTTCCTCTCTGCTGAAACTAGCAAGGAAAACAGTGCACGTCTGTCTTACTATATGCATCCTATGTATCTGATGTTGTCTAGCCAGAAAAGTATAACGTGCCATACTCCTTTTGTCCAGAAGATAGACTAAATGGTCTACATACGGAGACAGAGGGGCGCTGTTTCGCTCACTTGGATGCTTTATCTGAGATGGATGCATCTTTCTGTCGGTGCGTGTCTCGGCCAAATAGATTATCAATTTGGATGGGCAAGGAAACACAGTAGGGCGGGCCAGGCCCCGTAGCCCTGAGGCTATGTGCATCTGGAAAAGAGGGAGATGTGGAAGGGGCTTCCTTTTAACATTAGCCAGCCCGGGGAAAGGGTAGACATTGCATTATTCGTGCATGAAATATATAAATACTCATTGAGTTCAAGAGTCAATTCATATTGACCTTGTCATTTATTGGCCAGAGAAAAGTTCAAGTCACCAGCTACGGCTGACATGTGATATTTTGTATTTTGTGAAGTTTGCTTTTTCCCACAGACATAACTAACTCTGGGTTGTCGCCAAGAGCACATGGTTTGGATTCCTCCCCTTACATTATGTCTCTTTCAAGACAGTGGTCCCAAAGATACACCTCCGTAACTGTTACCACACCCGCCGTTTAATTACATGCGAGTATTTTGACATTCCTTGAGTCTTACCTGCTTGGCGTGCCAGGACGACTTTAAGAAATGTGTAAACGTGAGTCTTTTAAAAACTCTGCTCTAGGTAAGCTGAAACTCAAGGGAGTTTGCAGATGTAATCACAGGGGTCAATAATTTTGCGGACGGATGAAAAACCCCTAATACAAAGATGAGGGAACCAAAGATGAAGTAGCGAGTTTGAATCCTTGTATCTCAGTACTACAGAGGAATAATAAGACAACGAATCGTTTGTTGAATTACTCTACAGTCAACGGGACGACACATACTCCGAAATCGAAGTTTGCCAGACGTTTTCATTTCAGTCTATTCAATGACTCTTTCAGATCTAGATGTAGTGCCTAGGAGTATGGTCTAGGGGTCAATTTGGAACGCATCTTGGCCTAAACTTTGATTTTTGGGTTTAACTATCGCTTTGATGTCACAGGTTTTCTTTTACTGTGTTACAGCCTCATAAGCCAGTGCAAGGCTCGAGTACATGCAAATCTATGCTCCATCGGACGTAACAAATTATCTTGATATTTGCTAGCAATACTGTATCTTTCATTCGTTCATTTGTATGTTCATTCATTGATCAATTCAGTTATGACATTTTTTTCAGTTGGCCTCCCCATTGGCAAAACAACAGAAACACAGCACAAACCAGAATAGTCCCAGGTCTGGATAAAATAATATTTGTTTAGGCCTAGTACCTGAAGTCAATATCCTAAAAAATATACTCTTGGTTACGCCATCGTGGGGTGTGTTCACAACAGACTTGGGAGAACAAAGGGTTTAGTATGTGATGTGTGTGTGTTCCAGTGCTTGTTATTCTTTGACTTTTTTGTTACTGATATGATCTAAGAGCTCTGGATGTGTAGATGTCTGCGACTGTACTGGGCAACACTTATCTGGATAGTCCATCTGTAGGGTCTCTAGAAACTATCAGTAACATTTCAACTAACTATCTACTAAGCTTAGGCCTAACCATAACCTTAACCCGTATTCTAAACCTTATTCTAACCCTAATCGCAACCTTAGCAAGCAGTTGCTTATCAGCAGATATAATTTGCTGATAGAATGACCATCTGTATAGCGTCTACAGATGGACAATCCAAACTATCCAATTAAAGCGTGACCCTGCACTGTCATACAATCATGAGCTGCTCTTACTCTCTTACTGTCTGCATGCATGCATGTGTGTCACACAACCATAGGTTTGATATCGGGGGGTATTCCAGAAAGACGGTTTAACAAATTCAGGACATGTTGAACATTTCCGGGTGCACTTAACCAGACGATGTCCAGGATTTGTTGGTTCCAGGACAGCTAATGGGCAGATACAAAATCAAAAGACAGAGCCCAATATTTCACAAGTCTAGAACAAGAAGCAATTGTAACATTGAATAATGTTTACGTAATTTCTCCCCAAAAAACAGAGGGAGCCTGGCACTGGAAGAAAATTGTATACAGAGTAAATGCTCAAGTGAAGTGGAATGACTGCAATATCCAACAGCCCTAGCTTGCACACATGGGTTATTAGTAATAATGCTTCCAGCTTCATAGAGCACTTTTATTGCAACACTGGTGATGTTACACGTCAAGACAATAGACTACTACAACTTACATATTAGGCTATGTCACAATTGTAATGGTAGGCCCATTCCATAGCCTATGGAGGATTAATAGTTATCTATTGAATTCATAGTGCTTTTTAATGACACGGGCAGCAATGTGTTATGTGTTTATTTGCAACCCCATGGGAGCAAAAATAACCTGGCAGCAGATCAAAACTAAATGCAAGAACATCATACATACAGGTAGGGGTATTAAATGATTAGTTACGGGTATTTCATGGAAATCAGATTGCTCCCTGACCTGAAAGTGTCACCAACTTCATCAGGGAAATGACCGGACCAAGGTGCGGCGTGGTGAGCGTACATTTTACTTTATTAAGAACGTCGCCAACAAAACAACAAACACCCAGGAGAAAAGCCAGGAGAAACTGTTACTCATGTTCTCCCCTGGCCCACAGGCTACTGGTAAGTAAACATCTGACTATCACATAAAAGGATGTAACTTGATATTTAAAGTAATCCTATTCTTTGATTTATCTAAATGTCAATTTGGCTGATTATATGATTGATTGTGCTGTAAAACGATAACGTTCCAAAAGAAAAGCTTCTTAATGACCTCAAAGATCTATTTGCAGGTCCCTTTGTAATGTACGGCAAACAAAAGAAGAGACCTGTACCATGTCAGATACATGTAGAGTTGCAATATATTCAATTTTGAGTTTGCATCCCAATATTACACTTTATATACATCCACATAGATCTTTCATTTGTTGTACATTTTCTTCCAGTATTATCAATTATAAATTAATAGAGCACATGCAATTGATTTGATGTGCAGCACTTCACAAATATATACACTACCGTTCAAAAGTTTGCGATCACTTAGAAATGTCCTTGATTTTTGAAAGAAAAGCACATTTTTTTGTCCATTAAAATAACATCAAATTGATCAGAAATACTGTGTCAACATTGTCAATGTTGTAAATGACTATTGTCGCTGGAAACGGCTGATTTGTTATGGAATATCTACATGGGAGTAAAAAGGCCCATTATCAGCAACCATGTTCTAATGCCACGTTGTGTTAGCTAATCCAAGTTTATCATTTTAAAAGGCTAATTTATCATTAGAAAACCCTAAAAACTGTTGTGCTGCATAAAGATGCAATACACCTGGCCTTCTTTAGACCGGTTGAGTATCTGGAGCATCAACATTTGTGGGTTCGATTACAGGCTCAAAATGGCCAGAAACAAATAACTTTCTTCTGAAATTCGTCAGTCTATTCTTGTTCTGAGAAATGAAGGCTATTCCATGTGAGAAATTGCCAAGAAACTGAAGATCTCGTACAACGCAAACTGGCTCTAACCAGAATAGATAGAGGAGTGGGAGGCCCCGGTGCACAACTGAGCAAGAGGACAAGTACATTAGTGTCTAGTTTGAGTAACAGACTCCTCACAAGTCCTCAACTGGCAGCCTCATTAATCCGTATGTGCAAAACACCAGTCTCAACGTCAACATTGAAGAGGTGTCTCCAGGATGCTGGCCTTCTAGGCAGAGTTGGAAAAAAAAAGCCATATCTCAGACTGGCCAAATAAATTAAAAGATTAAGATGGGCAAAAGAACACAGACACTGGACAGAGGAACTCAGCCTAGAAGGCCAGCATCCCAGAGTTGCCTCGTCACCGTTGATGTTGAGACTGGTGTTTTGTGGGTGCAATTTAATTGCTTACTTCATGATTCCATATGTGTTATTTCATAGTTTTGATGTCTTCACTATTATTATACAATATTGAAAATAAATAATAAATAAAGAAATACCCTGGAATAAAATAAAACCCTGGAATGAGTAGGTGTGTCCAAACTTTTGACTGGTACTGTATACCTACAGCTAAACGTGTGCTTTCATATAGTTTTTTTTAATCAAATGTGGGTATAAGTGGTATAAGCCCCTCTGTTCTGTACATTACCTTGGACAACTGAACTCTGCAAAGGGACTAGGCTCCAACTCATTCTGCTGAGTTGTCCATTATTTCCAAGGTAATGTACAGAACATTGGCCTTTATCCCTTACTTAACATGATTTTGTATAACTATCCCATCTCTGTTCACTAAAAATACAATTGAGTAGTGAATTCTTTCAATGCCTCACAAAAAAAGGGCACCGATTGTTAGATGTGATTTATTTTTATTTGTAATAATACGCCTATTATCCCTTTGAGCGTGTTGAAGTAATTCATTAGGTTTTGGATGGTGTGTCAATACACCCAGTCACTACAAAGATACAGGAGGATGGAACATGCTCAGGGATTTCACCATGAGGCCAATGCTGATTTTAAAACAGTTATAGAGTTTAATGGTTGTGATATCAGATCTGAGCATGGATCAACAACATTGTAGTTACTCCACAATACTAACCTAAATGACAGAGTGAAAAGAAGGAAGCTTTTTACAGACTAAAAAAATTCCAAAACATGCATCCTGTTTGCAACAAGGCACTTCAGTAATACTTGATTGACAAAAGTCACCTTGTCCAAGAGAGATTTACTGTACATGGTTATCAAAATGTTACGCCAGGGTAAGCCTACACGAAACACAGGCCTTATTTTAAGTGTTTCTAAAATTCCTTATGGGAAAAATGGTTGGTGGAAAAACGATTGGAACCATTTGCCTGTTTGACTACTAGGTTTTATGGGCATTATGACACCTCCGCTGTGGGACTCTATGCTGGTTGTGGAGCGTGCCTGATGCTCTAAGCAGTGGCTTTCTCCAGGCACATCAATGGGTTATATAATACTGTATATGTTTGGATAAAAATAGAAAAATCTATGTACAGTCTGTGCAAATGTAGAGGTAGGGAGGTAGGCAATAAATAGGCCAGTGTCACGCCCTGGTCGAAGTATTTTGTATTTATCTTTATTTATTTGGTCAGGCCAGGGTGTGGCATGGGTTTTTGTATGTGGTGTGTTGGTATTGGGATTGTAGCTTAGTGGGGTGTTCTAGTTAAGTCTATGGCTGTCTGAAGTGGTTCTCAATCAGAGGCAGGTGTTTATCGTTGTCTCTGATTGGGAACCATATTTAGGCAGCCATATTCTTTGAGTGTTTTGTAGGTGATTGTACTTAGTGTCCTGATGTCCTTGGTCTGTGTTAGTTTACACAAATATAGGCTGTTTTCGTTTATTGTTTTGTAGTGTTTGTTTAGTGTGTTTGTAAATAAACATGGATCGCAATCTACACGCCGCATTTTGGTCCGACTCTCCTTCACCACAAGAGAACCGTTACAGCCAGAGGTGAAAATAATTACAATTTAGCATTAATACTGGAGGAATAGATTTGCAGATGATGATGTGCAAGTATAGATACTGGGGTGCAAAAGAGCAAGATGCTAAGTAATAATATGGGGATGAGGTAGATGGGTGTGCTATTTACAGATTGGCTGTGTACAGGTACAGTGATCAGTAAGCTGCTCAGGCATCTGATGCTTAAAGTTAGAGAGGGAGATGACACATATGGTGTCCAGGGCACAACTGGGGGCCGAGGGGGATCTAGAACAAGCCGCAATGGTGAGTGACTTGTTTCTGGAAAGGTGGATGTTTAAAAGTAGAAGCTTGAATTGTTTGGTCACAGACCTGGATAGCATGACAGAACTCTGTAGGCTATCTCTGCAGTAGATTACAGTAGATCACCCCCTTTAGCAGTTCTATAGTGTCAGAAAATTTTATAGTTAGGGATGTAAATTTCAGGATTTTTGGTGGCCTTCCTGAGCCAGGATTCAGACACGGCTAGGACATCCGGGTTGGCAGAGTGTGCTAGGGCAGTGAATAAAACAAACTTAGGGATGAGGCTTCTAATGTTAACATGCATGAAACCCAGGCTTTTACAGTTACAGAAGTCAACAAATGTGCCTGGGGAATGGGAGTGGAGCTAGGCATTGCAGGGGTTAACCTCCACATCACCAGACGAACAGAGGAGGAGTAGGATAAGGGTGCGGCTAAGGGCTAAAAGAACAGGACGCCTAGTATGTTCAGAACAGAGTGTAAAAGGAACAGATTTCTGGGTGCGGTGGGAAAGATTCAAGGCATAATGTACACTATGGTAGGATGTGAATACAGTGGGGGTAAACCTGTGCATAGAGTGACGATGAAAGAGATATTGTCTCTAGGAATATCATTTAAATCAGGTGATGTCACCGAATGTGTTGGAGGTGGAATTAAAGTGTTCATTAAGCTGTATTGAGCAGGGCTAAAGGCTCTACAGTGAAACAAGGCAATAAAGACTAACCAAAACAGCAATGGACAAGGCATATTGACGTTAGTGAGAGGCATGCGTAGCCGAGTAATCATGGGAGTCCAGTGAGTGGCTTCAGGCAGCTAGAGGGCTGGTGCTAGCAGCTAGCAGAAGGGCCTTAGAAGGATGTAGCAATGGAAGAAAGTATGTTGTGGCCCACTCGTGCTGAATATGTCGGCAGACGGATCAGCAGGGCTCCCTGTGGTAAACCAGGCCAATTGGCAGAATAGGTATAGTTGCCAAATAATTTGTCTGATGGGCCTCTTAAGCTAACAGTCCGGTATGCTCTAGACAGCTAACGTTAGCGGGCCGCAGCTAGCAGTGCCACGGAGCCAGTTTGATTACCCCCTCGAGCAGATTTTGTCGGTAGTCCAGTTAAGGATCAGTGAGGTTCCGTGCCCCGTACCGGCAGTCGAAGGGGGTCTGGGACAGTTGGCAAAAAGGGTATTATAGCGCAGGAGTGGCTGTTGGGCTTCTTCTGCTAGCCGGGATATGGGCCTAGCTCCTGGCTAGTTGGTGCTAGCATCGGGACAGGGACGTGACGCTCAACCAGAAATAGTCACTCGGGTTGCAGCTAACCACTGTCTATGATTTTGTCGCCATTGTACATAAATGGTCTGTTTAGCTTAATGTATATATGGTTAGAACTCAAACTCAAAGTAAATGAAGAAATCTTATCACAAACTCAATACAAACTTGACGAAAAACTCAAAGGGAGGTTATACTGCTACACAAACAAGTTATCAGCATGGTTGGTTCCTGTATGTGACTAACACCACACCAGGCTTTTTACCTTGACACTCCTAGTTCCCAGAGCAATGTTCTGGGCATACTGCCAAATTGCTTATGAGTGACAGTGTGGTTTCCTCTGTTAAGGGATTTTTAAAAATCAATAATGACTAAATGAGGTATACGGCACTATAACTGGCAAGAAGAATACCCTGTCTTTCTTGTGTTAAATAATGTTTGTTCATTAGGAAGGGGTTCTATGGCATGTACCTAGGAAGAAAAGAATGTATGTGGAGATAAGAGAGGACAGGGAGAGCTCCTCCAGAGTTCTAGTGTCTGGGAGAGCCTTGAACTGTCAGCTGAGGGTTTATAAACTGTGATGAGACTCATGAGAAAATCCCTATGTTGGTGTGTATGTATGTGCGTAGGTTAGGATGGTAAAGGGAATGTATTTGTGAAAACTTGAGAGCTCTTGCAAATAAATCTGCATCTGATTGATTGTGAGCTGGGAATTCTGTCTGTTTTATTTAAGACCAGAACTTTACAACCTCTGGGTATCAGACAGATAAAGATAATTGGAATTTATGAACATTGATTACAAAATTACTTACACACAGAAACATTTCCATCAAAGGTTGCTCATAAAAATTGCAACCCTTTCCACAGTTTTCTACATGGAACATAAAAATAGTTCTACCTGGAACCAAAAAGGGTTATCCTATCGGGACAATGGTAGAACTCTTTTTTTCCCATAGAAATAAAGTGATATTTGTGCTCTGTGAACAAGGCATGACATACTGCAGATTCAGTTGGCAAACAATAATTGATAGAATTTTTATTATTTCTTTATGTTGGTAACTTTTAAAGGGGTGTGAATGTCTTTTCAGGTCATGGATTGCATTGAATTGAATCTCTTAATGAATACGTTACAGGAAATGAAACCAGCCGTTTTCTTCTTTCAAAGTGGATAATACTGAAATACAAAACAATATTAAATACACATTTCAGTTACAATAAATGTTACACAATGTTAAATATGAAGGTAGTGCAATAAGTAGTATAACTACCCAGATTCACAGACTTAAATTGTCAATACTGCTGTTATTTACTTTGTCAACAAGCTGCTCAATGCTCTCCTGTTGTCCATAGCAATTCATGTTTACCCTGTACATTTGTGGATAATAAATAACAAAGAATATTATTTAATTATATGATAATATTAAACATGATTCGATTTTCTGGTAAGTTGCCCTGTCACTGTGGTTCAGTCTATGAGTATTCGTGAAGCAGTTGTGACAATTACAACCAGACAGATTGTGAGTAGACTTGTCTTGTAGCTTATTCCACTGGAGGCAGAAGCTGTGGTTGTTGCAACAACTAATGTTGTTGAAGCAGCTGTGTTTGCTGTAGGACCAGCTGTTGTTGTTGTTGTTGTGGTGGCTGTGGTAGTTGTGGCAGTTGTAGTTGTCCCTGTAAGACCAAAGAAGTTAACTCATAAATACTATACCAATACTAGAGATGTGACGTGTCAATTTTGAGAGTGACGACAATGACAAGGTCAGCAGTGATGGCTTAACTTACATGCAGTAATGGAGGTTGTGTCAATGTTGAGGAAGAGGTTTCCGTGAGACAGAGAGTCAGTCAATCCCTGCTCTGCACTCGTTGCATTGGGAACCACTGTCTGGTTCTTGAAAATAAGGGTCATGTTGACAATAATTGAGCCACTCCTGTAAACAAAGAAATTTGTTTTTCTTTTCAGGTCAGATGCTTAAAAATATATTTCCCCCAAAAATATTTTAAAAACAAAACAATATGTATTGTAATTGTGTTCTAATAGTTCTTTATGTATTATTCAAACTTGTTATATCACTTATTTCTGGATCATTGAATTTGAATGGAGACATTCTGACTTACAGAAAACAATGAATTGTTACTCACGTGAATTTAATAATCCTACACCTAAGGTATGTTAAAGGGTAAATTATTTTGTAACCACGATTCACCTGTGAAAAAAGTATTTTATTAGTATCAATAATTTCAATCAATAATTTCAGCATTGAAGGGAGAATGTTGTTCAAAAAAGTGCTGATTACCTCTGTGGTAACATTTGCCACCAGTTCCTGATATGTTGTTGTGGAAGAGTCAGAATAGTCACTTAGGAATGTACGGATCATTCTGAATCCTAATCCCAGTGACCCCTCATTTGCTGTCGGTGCCGCTGTTGAGTCTGTTGTTGTGGTTTCAGTGGCTGTGTTGATTGTTGGAGCCATTTTGGTTGTCGTTTGTGCAGCTGTGGTTGTTGTGGAAACCGCTTTGGTGGTTGTGAGAGCAGTTGTGGATGAAGTTGGTGCAGCTGTGGTTGTCATTGCAGAGGCTGTGGTTGTAGTCGAAGCAGCTGTGGTCATTGAGGCAGCAGAGGTGGTGGTGGTGGCAGCTGTGGTTGTAGTTGCAGCAGCTGTGGTTGTCGTGGCAGCAGCAATGTTTGTCATGGTAGCAGCTGTGGATGTAGTGGAAGCAGCTGTGGTTGTTGTGGCAGCTGCTGTAGTAGTGTTGGCTGCTCCGGTGGTTGTAGTTTGAACAGCTGCAGTTGTTGTGGCAGCAGCAGTGGTTGTGGTTGCGTCTGCAGTGGTTGTGGTTGGAGCAGCTGTGGTTGTTGTGACAGCAGCTGTGGTTGTCGTGGCAGGAGCTGTGGTTGTCGTGGCAGGAGCTGTGGTTGTCATGGCAGGAGCTGTGGTTGTCATGGCAGGAGCTGTGGTTGTCGTGGCAGGAGCTGTGGTTGTCGTGGCAGGAGCTGTGGTTGTTGGCAGGAGCTGTGGTTGTCGTGGCAGGAGCTGTGGTTGTCGTGGCAGGAGCTGTGGTTGTCGTGGCAGCTGCAGTAGTTGCAGTTGGACCAGCTGTGGTTGTCTTGGCAGCTGCTGTAGTAGCTGCTGTAGTAGCTGCTGTGGTTGTGGTGGCTGCTCCGGTGGACGTAGTTTGAACAGCTGTGGTTATCGTGGCAGCAGCTGTGGTTGTGGTTGCATCTGCAGTGGTTGTAGTTGGAGCAGCTGTGGTTGTTGTGGCAGCATCTGTTGTTGTTGTGGCAGCATCTGTTGTTGTTGTGGCAGCAGCTTTGGTTGTTGTGGCAGCATCTGTGGTTGTGGTGGCAGTAGCTGTGGTTGTTAAGGGGGCATCTGTTGTTGAAGTTGGAGCAGCTGTGTTTGTTGGAGCATCTGCTGTGGTCGTTGTGGTAGCAGCTGTGGTTGTTGTGGTGATAGCTCTGGTTGTTGTGATGATATTTGTGGAATCAACTGTGTTAGTGGTAGCAGCTGCTATGGTTGTTGTGGCAAAAGCTGTGGTTGTCGTGGCTGCAGCAATGTTTGTCATGGTAGCAGCTGCTGTAGTTGCTGCTGTGGATGTTGTGGCTGCTCTGGTGGTTGTAGATTGAACAGCTGTGGTTGTCGTGGTAGCAACTGTGCATGTGGTTGCATCTGCAGTGATTGTAGTTGGAGCATCTGTGGTTGATGTGGCAGCAACTTTGGTCGTTGTGGCATCAGCTGTGGTTGTTGTGGCAGCTGCTGTAATAGCTGCTGTAGTAGCTGCTTTGGTTGTGGTGGCTGCTCCGGTGGTTGTAGTTTGAACAGCTGCAGTTGTTGTGGCAGCAGCAGTGGTTGTGGTTGCGTCTGCAGTGGTTGTGGTTGGAGCAGCTGTGGTTGTTGTGACAGCAGCTGTGGTTGTCGTGGCAGCAGCTGTGGTTGTGGTTGCATCTGCAGTGGTTATTGTTGGAAAAGCTGTGGTTGTCGTGGCAACAGCTATGGTTGTTGTGGCAGCTGCTGTAGTAGCTGCTGTAGTAGCTGCTTTGGTTGTGGTGGCTGCTCCGGTGGTTGTAGTTTGAACAGCTGTGGTTGTCGTGGCAGCAGCTGTGGTTGTGGTTGGAGCAGCTGTGGTTGTTGTGACAGCAGCTTTGGTTGTAGTCAGAGCAGCTGTGGTTGTTGTGGCAGGAGCTGTGGTTGTTGTGGCAGGAGCTGTGGTTGTTGTGGCAGGAGCTGTGGTTGTTGTGGCAGGAGCTGTGGTTGTCGTGGCAGGAGCTGTGGTTGTCGTGGCAGCCGCTGTGGTTGTCGTGGCAGCCGCTGTGGTTGTCGTGGCAGCAGCTGTGGTTGTCGTGGCAGCAGCTATGATTGTCGTGGCTGCTGCAGTAGTTGCAGTTGGAGCAGCTGTGGTTGTCTTGGCAGCTCCTGTAGTAGCTGCTGTAGTAGCTGCTGTGGTTGTGGTGGCTGCTCCGGTGGACGTAGTTTGAACAGCTGTGGTTATCGTGGCAGCAGCTGTGGTTGTGGTTGCATCTGCAGTGGTTGTAGTTGGAGCAGCTGTGGTTGTTGTGACAGCATCTGTTGTTGTTGTGGCAGCATCTGTTGTTGTTGTGGCATCTGTTGTTGTTGTGGCAGCAGCTTTGGTTGTTGTGGCAGCAGCTTTGGTTGTTGTGGCAGCAGCTTTGGTTGTTGTGGCAGCAGCTTTGGTTGTTGTGGCAGCAGCTTTGGTTGTTGTGGCAGCAGCTTTGGTGGTTGTGGCAGCAGCTTTGGTTGTTGTGGCAGCAGCTTTGGTTGTTGTGGCAGCAGCTTTGGTTGTTGTGGCAGCAGCTTTGGTTGTTGTGGCAGCAGCTTTGGTTGTTGTGGCAGCAGCTTTGGTTGTTGTGGCAGCAGCTTTGGTCGTTGTGGCAGCCGCTGTGGTTGTCGTGGCAGCAGCTGTGATTGTCGTGCCTGCTGCAGTAGTTTCAGTTGGAGCAGCTGTGGTTGTCTTGGCTTCAGCTGAAGTTGAGGTTGGTAGAGCTGTGGTTGTAGTCAAAGCAGCTGTGGACGATGTGACAGCAACTGTGGCAGTTGTTATGCCAGCTGTGGTGGTCGTTTTGTCAACTTTGGTTGTAGTGGAAGCAGCTGTGGTTGTTGTTGGAGAAGCTGTGGTTGTAGTTGCAGCACCTGTGGTTGTTGTGGCAGCTGCTGGGGTAGCCGCTGTGGTTGTGCTGGCTGCTGCGGTGGTTGTAGTTTTAACAGCTGTGGTTGTCGAGGTAGCAGCTGTTGCCATCATTGTGTCTGCTGTGGTTGTAGTTGGAGAAGCTGTGGTGGTTGTGACAACATCTATGGTTTTTGTGTTAGCAGCTTTGGTCGTAGTCTGAGCAGCTGTGGTTGTTGTGGCAGGAGCTGTGGTTGTCGTGGCAGCAGATGTGGTTGTCGTTGCTGCTGCAGTAGTTGTAGTTGGAGCAGCTGTGGTTGTCGTGGCTGCAACTGTAGTTGTAGTGGGTACATCTGTGGTTGTAGTCAAAGCAGCTGTGGTCGTTTTGGCAGCAAATTTGGTAGTTATGCCGGCAGCTGTGGTTGTGGTTGCATCTGCTGTGTTTGTAGTTGGAGCAGCAGTGGTTGTTGTGACAGCATTTGTGGTTGTTGTGGCAGCATCTGTGGTTGTAGTAGCAGCAGCTTTGGTTATAGTCGGAGCAGCTTTGGTTGTTGTGACAGCCACTGTGGTTGTCGTGGATGCTGCAGTAGTTGTGGTTGGAGCAGCTGTGGTTGTAGTCAAAGCAGCAACTGTGGTAGTTGTTATGCCAGCTGTGAAGGTCGTGGTGGCAGCTGTGGATGTAGTGGAAGCAGCTGCGGTTGTTGTTGGAGAAGCTGTGGTTGTAGTTGGAGCACCTGTTGTTGTTGTGGCAGCTGCTGGGGTAGCTTTTGTGGTTGTGGCAGCTGCTGCGGTGGTTTTAACATCTGTTGGTGTTGTGGCAGCAGCTGTTGTCATTGTTGCATCTGCTGTGATTACAGCTGTAGTTGTAGTTGATACAGCTGTGGTTGTAGTCAAAGCAGCTGTGGTCATTGTGGCAGCAAATGTGGTAGTTGTTAAGCCTTCTCTGGTGGTCGTGGCGGCAGCTGTGGTTGTGGTTGCGTCTGCTGTGTTTGTAGTTGGAGCAGCTGTGGTTTTTGTGACAGCATCTGTAGTTGTTGTGGCAGCAGCTTTGGTTATATTCGGAGCAGCTGTGGTTGTTGTGGCAGCTGCTGTGGTTGTCGTGGCAGCTGCTGTGGTTGTCGTGGCAGCTGCTGTGGTTGTCGTGGCAGCTGCTGTGGTTGTCGTGGCAGCTGCTGTGGTTGTCGTGGCAGCAGCTGTGGTTGTCGTGGCTGCAGCTGTGGTTGTTGTGGCAGAAGCTGTGGTTGTCATGCGTGCAGCTGTGGTTGTTGTGGCAGAAGCTGTGGTTGTCGTGGCAGCAGCTGTGGCTGTCGTGGCTGCTGTAGTCGTTGTAGTTGGAGCAGCTGTGGTTGTCTTGGATTCAGCTGAAGTTGTGGTAGGTACAGCTGTGGTTGTTGTGGTTGTTTTTGCAGTAAACTTGTTAGTTGTTATGCCAGCTGTGGTGGTCGTGGTGGCAGATTTGGTTGTAGTGGAAGCAGCTGTGGTTGTTGTTGGAGAAGCTGTGGTTGTCGTGGCAGCTGCTGGGGTACCTGCTGTGGTTGTTTTGGCTGCTGTGATGGTTGTAGTTTTAACAGCTGTGGTTGTGGTGGCAGCAGCTGTTGTCATGGTTGCATCTGCTGTGATTCTAGTTGTTGCAGCATCTGTGGTTGTTGTGGCAGCAATATTGGTTGTAGTTGGAGCAGCTGTGGTTGTCGTGGCTGCAGCTGTGGTTGTAGTTGGTACAGCTGTGTTTGTAGTTGGAGCACCTGTGTTTGTTGTGGCAGCATTTATGGTTGTTGTGGCAGCAGCTTTGGTTGTTGTGGTAGCAGCTGTGGTTGTCGTGGCAGCCACTGTGGTTGTCATGGCAGCAGTAGTGTCAGTTTGAACAGCTGTGGTTGTCTTGGCAGCTGTTGTAGTAGCTGCTGTAGTAGCTGCTGTGGTTGTGGTGGCTGCTCCGGTGGATGTTGTTTGAACAGCTGTGGTTATCGTGGCAGCAGCTGTGGTTGTGGTTGCATCTGCAGTGGTTGTAGTTGGAGCAGCTGTGGTTGTTGTGACAGCATCTGTGGTTGTTGTGGCAGCATTTTTGGTTGTTGTGGTTGTTTTTGTGGTTGTGGTTGGAGCAGCTGTGGTTGTCGTCAAAGCAGCAGCTGTGGTAGTTGTTATTCCAGCTGTGTTGGTCGTGGTGGCAGCTGTGGTTGTAGTGGAAGCATCTGCGGTTGTTGTTGGAGAAGCTGTGGTTGTAGTTGGAGCACCTGTTGTTGTCGCAGCTGCTGGGGTAGCTGTTGTGGTTGTGGCAGCTGCTGCGGTGGTTTTAACAGCTGTTGGTGTTGTGGCAGCAGCTGTTGTCATTGTTGCATCTGCTGTGATTACAGCTGTAGTTGTAGTTGGTACAGCTGTGGTTGTAGTCAAAGCAGCTGTGGTCATTGTGGCAGCAAATGTGGTAGTTGTTAAGCCTTCTCTGGTGGTCGTGGCGGCTGCTGTGGTTGTGGTTGCGTCTGCTGTGTTTGTAGTTGGAGCAGCTGTGGTTTTTGTGACAGCATCTGTGGTTGTTGTGGCAGCAGCTTTGGTAATATTCGGAGCAGCTGTGGTTGTTGTGGCAGCTGTGGTTGTTGTGGCAGCAGCTGTGGTTGTCATGCCTGCAGCTGTGGTTGGTGTGGCAGCCGCTGTGGTTGTTGTAACAGCATCTGTGGTTGTCTTGGCAGCAGATGTGGTTGTTGTGGCTGCTGCAGTAGTTGTAGTTGGAGAAGCTGTGGTTGTCGTGGCTGCAGCTGTAGTTGTAGTTGGTACATCAGTGGTTGTAGTCAAAGTAGCTGTGGTTGTTGTGGCAGCAAATGTGGTATTTGTCATGCCTTCTCTGGTGGTCGTGGCGGCAGCTGTGGTTGCGTCTGCTGTGTTTGTGGTTGGAGCAGCCGTAGTTTTTATGACAGCATCTGTGGTTGTTGTGTCAGCAGCTTTGGTTATATTCGGAGCAGCTGTGGTTGTTGTGGAAGCTGCTGTGGTTGTCGTGGCAGCAGCTGTGGCTGTCGTGGCTGCTGTAGGTGTTGTAGTTGGAGCAGCTGTGGTTGTCTTGGATTCAGCTGAAGTTGTGGTAGGTACAGCTGTGGTTGTTGTGGTTGTTTTTGCAGCAAACTTGTTAGTTGTTATGCCAGCTGTGGTGGTCGTGGTGGCAGATTTGGTTGTTGTGGAAGCAGCTGTGGTTGTTGGAGAAGCTGTGGTTGTCGTGGCAGCTGCAGCTGCTGTGGTTGTTTTGGCTGCTGGCTGTGGTTGGTTTTGGCTGCTGTGATGGTTGCATCTGCTGTGGTTCTAGTTGGTGCAGCTGTGGTTGTTGGTGCAGCTGTGGTTGTTGCAGCATCTGTGGTTGTTGTGGCAGCAACATTGGTTGTAGTTGGAGCAGCTGTGGTTGTAGTTGGTACAGCTGTGGTTGTAGTCAAAGCAGCTGTGGTCGTTGTGGCAGCAAATGTGATAGTTGTTATGCCTGCTCTGGTGGTCGTGGCGGCAGCTATGTTTGTTGCTACAGCTGTGGTTGTGGTTGCAGCAGCTGTGGTTGTTGTGGGGGCATTAGTTGTTGGGCTTTGGGCATTCCCTGATGCTATTGAAAATTAAAGCATAGATTTTAGAATACATTTTTGCAATTCAAAATGATCTACAATATAAATACCAGTGGCTCAACTTACCAACAATCAGAAGGACTGTGAGAATATTTCTGTTCATCTTTGAAACTGTTTCCTTTTTAATCCATAATCACAGAGAGATAAGATAAGATATAAGATAATTACAAACAGAATGACATTGACACATTTAATATATACTGGAATATTGTGGAAGGAGATCGTTAATGGTAAATGCCCATCAGTATTTTTTGTCTGATATTGCACTGTTGTAAAATGTTATGGTAGGAGATCACTAGTATTTAAAAAAATTTAACCATAATTTATTTATCCAGGAAGTCTCATTAAGGTCAGAAGGGATCTTTTATGCTGGAGACCTGGCTAAGAGGGCAGCTAACAAAACCCCCCGGAAAGATACAGTACAGTGCGGTTAGTGTAAATGTGTAAAAAATGTAAATGTATAGATTACCTGCCACAGTATATCTGTAGATTTACCAACGAGAATGAAATCTTTTAGATGTACTGTTTTTACACATTTACCATAACACATACACAGCACAGCGAAAACATAACTATAAATTACAATAATTACCCACCATCATTATAAAACACATGTAATCATAGAGTTGAAGCAGTTCCACAACTCCCGCAGAAAGTTTGCAACTATAGCCTTGAATTCCTCTTTCAGGTCAAAACACTCTAGGTTTAAGGAGTTCTTGAGATTATTCCGTGACTAAGGTGCCAGAAAGTTAAAAACAGTTCTACTAAAGGTCTGATCTGGCCCTGGTACCTGGAACAAGAACTTCACTTGAGATGATCTGAGATTTAAGAACCAAGGATGACCGAGGTCAAGGAACAGAGAGGAAGTTTACCAGTTATAGCCTTGCCAATTAAGATTAACACATTTTTATGCCAAAAGTTCACTTTTACAAATACACACTACAACTCTGATCATAATAAAAAATATAACACAATAATTGAAAACCACACTTACCCCCAAAAATTATATTGTAGCTGAACTCTGAACTCTGAACTCTCTGAACTCTGAAAGCTCAGTATTCAGTAATGGTGCACCTCCAAACTCTACTAAACTGCTGCATTGCTACAGCCTTTATAGTTTAAAAAACAACCTTGATGACATCATTATGATGAATAAGATGTAAAGGAAAATGTGTGTTTATGTCACCTTGTAGAAAAGAGTGTGCTGAAGTGTGTCCTGTGACATCTTTTGAAGAACAATGAATGAGGCCTCCCCCACGTTATGACTGAGTTCCTAATCTAGCAGTACATGGAGACACACATACCAGGGGTGCAATCATTTGTACAGTTACAAAATGTACAACCACAAAACGAAAACTATTGTTTCTATGTCCCACCCTGTTTGCTGAACCTGTCCAATAGAAATGCAGTTGTAATGATTACACCCCTGGACCCGTTTGTATCAATTGCCATTGATTGTAAGACATAATGTCATCTACTACATAAGGAGTGTGATAAATTGATTGAGTTTTCATCAGTCTGAGTTTCCCAAGGAAATGCCAGAACCACAAACATACAAGGTTATTTTTCCAATGACACACACACATATGTATGCTCAAACGTGTGCACACAGCCATTGATGAAAGACAGAATGTGCACATCTACAAACCACGTATTTGATTAAGTAAATAAAGGCTATTATTATGATAATGATCTAAGGGAAATTAACATTCAATTCTCTGGAAACAGCTCTTGTAGACATTTCTGCAATCATCATGCCAATTGCCCACTCCCTCAAAACTTGAAACATCTATGTCATTGTGTTGTGTGACAAAATTGCACATTTTAGAGTGGCCTTTTATTGTCCCCAGCACAAGGTGCACCTGTGCAATAATGAAGGTGTTTAATCAGCTTCTTGATATGCCACACCTGTCAGGTGGATGGATTATCTTGGCAAAGGAGTAAAGCTCACTAACAGGGATGTAAACAAATTTGTGCAACATTTTGAGCGAAATAAGCTTTTTGTGTGTATGGAACATTCTTTACATGTTGCGTTTATATTTTTTGTTCGGTATAAATGAGCACCTAGTTAAACCCAATACTCACAACGAGTAGCTGCATTTATTTTGCATGCTTTGTTTTTCACTCTCAGTGAAATCGAATGGTCCACAAATGGTTTGTGTTTATTACTATAAAATTAGAGTTTGTATTGCATAGGTGTACAAAATAGGGATGCCCATTTTTCCAGACCTATTTACGCTCTTGGTAGAACCTATAGGCTGTTAGGGAACATCAGTGTACTGTATATCGCCGTTTTAAATCACAGGAATAACTCATCATATTTCCTTTTGAGCTGATCACATTTGGATGTACTTATATGATACGCCAAACTCTGTCCCTCAAGTCCTTAACCTTTTTGAATAATTCGTTTTTTTGTCAAGTTTACGATTAAAGACAAATTATATGGAAAAAATGTGGTTACACAGTCTTTGGCCAAGACAACTGCTAACAAATGCTTCTTCTAGTCACCAATGAGCTTGCTGCACCTTTTCACTGGCAATGTTTCAGCAACAAACTGCTCTAATTCTTCAGTGTTTGAGTGGTACCCTCCACCAACTGCTGTTTTCAGCTCTTGACATACGTCATTGATGTGATTCAGATCTGAACTCTTCTGCTGGCCATTCCAGAGCAGTCCAGTGTTTCATATTGGACCATACCAGGGGTTGCTTTCGATGCGTGTTTGGGATAATTGTCCTGCTGGAAGACCCACAACCTTAAGTTTTTTTTCCATTGCAATTTATTTGAGAAGAAATAGGGAATTATTTAATAACAGTGCATGGATGCCAATATATTTGACCGCAACTTTATACTCTGAGTGCTGTCTTCAACCAACAGGGTCTTGTTGGTTGAAGATATTCGAAGATCTGAAGGAGATCTCAATCCCTGGCTCTGTCACGCCCTGGTCTTAGTATTTTGTGTTTTCTTTCTTTATTTGGTCAGGCCAGGGTGTGACATGGGTTTATTTTGTGGTGTGTTTGTGTATTGTTTTTTTTTTCGTAGGTTTTGGGATTGTGGCTTAGTGGGGTGTTCTAGCAAAGTCTATGGTTGCCTGAGGCGGTTCTCAATCAGAGGCAGGTGATTCTCGTTGTCTCTGATTGGGAACCATATTTAGGCAGCCATATTCTTTGAGTGTTTCGTGGGTGATTGTTCATGTCTCTGTGTTTGTTTTCACAAGATAGGCTGTATAGGTTTTCACGTTCCGTTTCTTGTTTTTGTATTTATCGTGTTTCTTCATCATTAAAGATGTATCGAATTAACCACGCTGCATTTTGGTCCGACTCTCCTACGACGGAAGAAAACCGTAACAGGCTCATCATGGTTTTCTACTTTAAACTACAGCTCTGTGAAAACGTATGGTGTACAAAACCCTCTTGCAATATTGATTTCCTCCACCAGAATAACTGGGCGTGTATCCTTGATTGTCCCCCTGAGTGAAATTGGGTGGCTGTGGATCTGTCTCTGTCCTTAGTATTTTAGTCACACTTGACATCATGGACAACACTGGCCCAATTTTGACGAAACTTGGTTGAAAGGTGTGTCTTGCCATAGGAATATGTCATTTGCAAATGTACACTGATTGGCTCAAGGTTGGGAGCTGCATCATTCATGGGGGACAGCCGGTTTACTGTTTCCTTTAAAAAATATATATATTTTGGGTCTGTTTTTCAGTCATAGCAGTTCAGGATCAATGTTCTCTAAAAACTGCCCCCGCAGAAGCCCCAAAACTGCCTTGCTGCTCTCCCAGGGACTGCTGAGCAGAAATATCAGCCCACAGTGAAAAGAACCAGATTGAACTTTAATCAACTTTCTAGAGCACTGGTCACCAACCGGTCCATCGTGATCAACTGGTCGATTTCCAAGGCATTCCTAGTCAATCGACAAACATTTCTGTAAAAAACAACGACGATAAAGCCTTGTGTTACTATTATTTTTATTTATTTGTCTCGAGTTTTTGTGGTAGTTGCACATTAATCAGCTGTCCTGCGTGCCGGGTAGGTGAACAGTTTTGAACCACTTCATGTGTCTGAAAGTACAATCTCTGCCTTCCCAGGGGGGCCCAGAGAGCAAATCAAGTGCATTATAGGTTACCGCAGCCCAATCGGATGGTTCAGATCACTTATAAGCCATACAATGTGCGTTCTTCCTATTTCCACTCAGCACTACAACAAGCACTGTGCAGCAATGAATGAGTAGGAAAGTGTATCTACAGGCTTGCGTTGTTATTATTGGCGGCTTGTGTCTTTTTTAATATCGAGGAATATTTCACTTTCTCTGTTCATAGGAGTAACAACATGAATGTGTGCATGAGGCAGAAATAATGTGGTGTGACTCAAGTTTTAAAATCAGCTGGAAGACGGTGTCCCTTTTTGGTCGGTGTCCTTCGGAAAGTATTCAGACCCATTGACATTTTCCACATTTTGTTACGTTACAGCCTTATTCTAAAATGCATTACATTTATAAAAATCCTCAGCAATACCCCAAATGACAAAGCAAAAACAGGTTTTTAGAAATTTTAGCAATACATTTTTACCAGAAATAGCTTATTTACATAAGTATTCAGACCATTTGCTATGAGACTTGAAATTGAGCTCAAGTGCATCCTGTTTCCATTGATCATCCTTGATGTTTCTACAACTTGATTGGAGCGCACCTGTGGTAAATTCAATTGATTGGACATAATTTGAAAAGGCACACACCAGTCTATAAGTCCCACAGTTGACAGTTCATGTCAGAGCAAAAAACAAGCCATGAGTTCGAAGGAATTGTCCGTAGAGCGCCGAGACAGGATTGTGTGGAATCAGGGGAAGGGTACCAAAACATTTCTGCAGCATTGAAGGTCCACAAGAACACAGTGGCCTTCTGGAAGTGACCAAGAACTGATGGTCACTCTGACAGAGCTCTAGAGTTCTTCTGTGTAGATGGGAAAACCTTCCAGAAGGACAACCACCTCTGCAGCACTCCCCGGCTCAGGCCTTTATGGTAAAGTGACCAGACGGAAGCCACTCCTCAGTAAAAGGCACATGACAGCCTGCTTGAAGTTTTCCAAACTCCAAGCTCCAAAAAGGTGCCTTTTGGAAAACTCCAAGCAGGCTGTCATGTGCCTTTTACTGAGAAGTGGCTTCCAGACCATGAGAAAGACCATGCGAAAAAGGATTATCTGGTCTGATGAACCCAAGATTCAACTCTTTGACCTGAATACCAAGCGTCACGTCTGGAGGAAGCCTGGCACCATCCCTACAGTGAAGAATGGTGGTGGCACATTATGCTGTTGGGTGTGTGTGTGTGTGTGTGGTCAGAGGCAGGGATACAAGTCAGGATCAAGGCCAAGATGAAGGGTGCAAAGTACAGAGAGTTCCTTGATGAAAACCTGCTCCAGAGCATCCAGGACCTCATCCTGGGACGAAGGCTCACACAGCCAAGACAACGCAGGAGTGGCTTCGGGACAAGTCTTTGAATGTCCTTGAGTGGCCCAGCCTGAGCCCGGACTTGAACCCGATCAAACATCTCTGGAGAGACTTGAAAATATCTGTGCAGCAACACTCACCATTCAACCTGACAGAACTTGAGAGGATCTGCAGAGAAGAATGGGAGAAACTCCCCAAATACTGGTATGCCAAGCTTGTAGCGTCATACCCAAGAAGACTCAAGGCTATAATTGGTGCCAAAGGTGCTTCAACTAAGGTATGAGTAAAGGGTCTGAAAACTAAGTAAATGTGATATTTCTGTCACGCCCCGACCTTAGTTCCTTTTTTATGTCTCTATTTTGGTTGGTCGGGGTGTGAGTTGGGGTAGGCATTCTATGTTGTTTTTCTATGTTTTCTATGTGTTTGGCCTGGTATGGTTCCCAATCAGAGGCAGCTGTCTATCGTTGTCTCTGATTGAGAACCATACTTAGGTAGCCTGTTCCCACCTGGTGTTTGTGGGTAGATGTTTCCTGTTTTGAGTTGTGTCACCTTTCAGGACTGTTTCGATTATCGTTGTTTCACTTCGTTATTTTGTATTTCGTGTTCAGTTTTATTAAATTAACATGGACACTTACCACGCTGCGTTTTGGTCCGATCTTTCCTATTCCTCAGATGAAGAAGATCGTTACAATTTCAGTTTTTCTTTTTTTATAAATTAGAAAACCTCTTCTTGCTTTGTCATTATGGGTATTGTGTGTATATTGATGAGGGGATTTAAAAAAAAATCAATTTAGAATAAGGCTTTAACCTAACAAAATGTAAACAAAGTCCACATAATTAAAAAAAAACATAATAAAAAAAAATGTCCCGAACAACATTGCATTGGCAGTGCAATTCAAGCAAAGCTAATAAGATATTTACTACAGTACCGTTTTTAATTGGTTAATGTTGCATAGGCTTACGTTAAGTCATGTTAAAATGAAATCCGAGCGGTAGATCTCAGCTTGCGTTTTGACTCAAAGTGATCTTAACTCAGAAAATGTTGGTGACCACTGTTCAAGAGTTTTCCCTGTTAACACTATCAACGTTTTCCTTAACTGTGGCAGTTTTGATCGAATTAATGCAATATTAGCCACTTTCAATGCATCATATCGAAACAAAATGAACTATGCAAGGTATTTTGTTGGCAGCAGAAGCATTCGGAGTAGAATTATATTGTATTGACACACACTACTAAGCCTGTACTCTACACAGACACGTGCCGCATAAACAATCTGAGCTGCAGTCGGCCTATGTGCAAATAGAACATTGTCATATATTGATCTGTGCCATTTACTTTGAACTGGATTGCGTTTACAGCATGAGCAGTTGTGATGCGATGCAATTGTTTTGAGATCAAAAAGAGAGCTGTATGTAGCCATGTGTGCATATTTTGTTCATATCCTTTGGTAGTTGGTGAGTTATTAGCCCAGTTGTAGATCATTGAAATCAGCAATAGGGGTGTGATTGCTTCCGACAACAGCACAAAACGTATACAATTCTACACCTCCTTGAAAAGCAAGTCAAGCAAAGAGTTTTTTTTTGTCTTAAATGGGCCGTGTTGTATTTTGAGACGGGCTTGAATAAGCTAAGTAGCCAGTAGGCAGAGGGTAGCATAATTTGTCTGATTCTCTGTAATAATGTCATGAGAATAATAATGCATTTTATTTTGTAAAGTGGTTTCTTGCATCAAACAACACAACAGCATTTTCAGTCACCTTGTCTGAAGAACAAGTGGATAAACAGGTTAATGTCAAGCCCTGCATGTTTTTTTTCAAAAGTCTCATTGAATGTGGACCTACGTCGAACATCACACTTTGGCTGCTACTGTAGGCTGAATGATCGAACAGCTATTTCCATGTTAATTGTTTTGGGGTGCATTTTCTCCATTGTTTTTGATGGTAGGCCACTCTGGTAGGCCTGCATTATGTTCAAATAGCCACTGTAGCCTACACGGCCACTGTGAAAACTTAAAGCAGGTACAGACTCAGTGTTCACAGTAAACATGCCCTGGAAGTTGTACAGAATTTTCACAACCCGAGTTGCCCTCAGCAGACCTGAAATATGGTCTGTCAGAAAAAATTAGGGGGAAATTGTTCAGGACCCCTGTCTAAATAAATGTAAGCATCCAAGCCTGATGGCATCAATAGAGTAGTGTGTTGATGGATTATAAAGGTAATTTGATGATTGTCCCCCACAATGAAATTGGTGAGGGGACTGTGGTTCTGTCTCTGTCTGTTAATATGTTCGTACCTTAATCACATGCAATAAGGATCAATGTAACAAATGTTATTTTGCTGAAATAGGAATGTAAGTGCATATGTCTTGGCAATGTTTAACTGTGGAAGCTCTTTGGAAATATATTGTTGATGTTTTAAGACAAATTCTAAGTAAGATCCTTGCAACTTGACCTGCTGTTATGCTCTTTGGTTACAACCCACTTTAAAAAAAAGTATTTTTAAGAAAAGCAACTCATTTGAGCTGCTTCAACAGATGTGAAAAAAACTATTCTCAAGAGATGGTTTAAACCTTATATTGTATTGTATAAATATTGTGTATTAATGTTCAATAACATTTGTATATTAGAGAGGTCAACATAAAAAATGAATGGACCCTGTGTGGAGACTAATCTGTTTCAGGATGTCCAGAGTCATCACCTTTAGTGTATTTGGCTGCTTTTATAGGCTTCATTTGTATGCTTTGTTTGTATGTTTGTGTATTTTTTGCAGTCCTCTTGTGCAGGAATATGTGTCTTAGCACCATCGTGTGTCCCACATGTGTAATTACTCTGCTCATTATAACAGCTGTTTATTTCCCACAGAATACACAAGAACACTATCTATTTTGTGTTTTAGATTCTTGGCTTTATTTATTCCTTGATTTTTTTCTCTTTCATTTGGATGTTTCTCCCCCTGTGTACTGCTTTTATGAACTGCTTGTTTGTTACCTTATACTGAATATACAGTGCCTTCACTGGGGTGGGGGGAGCAATGCAAATAGTCTGGGTAGCCATTTGATTAGCTGTTCAGGAGTCTTATGGCTTGGGGGCAGAAGCTTGGACCTCTTGGACCTAGACTTGGCACTCCGATACAGCTTGCCATGCTGTAGCAAAGAGAACAGTCTATGACAAGGGTGGCTGGAGTCTTTGACAATTTCTAGGGCCTTCCTCTGACACCGCCTGTTATGGAGGTCATGGATGGCAGGAATCTTGGCCCCAGTGATGTACTGGGCCATACGCACTAACCTCTGTAATGCCTTGTGGTCGAAGGCCGAGCAGTTGCCATACCAGGCAGTGATGAAATCCTTTTGAGGATCTGAGGACCCATGCCAAATCTTTTCAGTCTCCTGGGGGGGAATAGGTTTTGTTGTGCCCTATTCACGACTGTCTTGGTGTGCTTGGACCAGGTTAGTTTGTTGGTGATGTGGACGCCAAGAAACTTGAAGCTTTCAACCTGCTCCACCACAGCCCCGTCGATGATAATGGTGGCGCACTGTCACTGGACAGCTCTCGGCTGTTCTTACCTTTGTAGTCTGTAATAAAAAATCCAAACAGGAAGTGGGAAATCTGAGGTTTGTCGTTTTTGAACTCAGCCCCTAACCAATATCCCACTGTGTATTCGATATGTTGCACTTCCTAAGGCTTCCACTAGATGTCAACCGTCTTTAGAACGTTGTTTGAGGCTTCTACTATGAAGGGTGGCTGAATGAGAGGGGATTGAGTCAGAGGTCTGCCAGCAGTCACGTGCTCGTCACACGCATTTCACATGAGAGGTAGCTCTCGTTCCATTGCTTTTCTACAGACAATGGAATTCTCTGGTTGGAACATTATTGAATATTTAAAACAACATCCTAAAGATTGATTCTATTCATAGTTTGATATGTTTCTATGACCAGTAATATAACTTTTTGGAATTTTCGTCCGACCTTTCCACTGGACTTGCATGCACGTTTCGATTTGTTTACCAAACGCCCTAACAAAAGGAGATATATGGACATAAATGATGAACTTTATCGAACAAATCAAACATTTATTGTGGAACTGGGATTCCTGGGAGTGCATTCTGATGAAGATCATCAAAGGTAAGTGAATATTTAAGATGCTATTTCTGACTAATGTTGACTGTGCAACATGGCGGATATTTCTTTTGGCTGTTTTGGGCTCTGAGCGCTGTTCTCAGATCATGCTTTTTCAATAAAGTTTTTTTGAAATCTGACACAGCGGTGTTGCATTAAGGAGAAATTGATCTAAAGTTCCAGGCATAACACTTGAATTTTCATCAACATTTATAATGAGTATTATTGTGAATTGATGTGGCTCTCTGCAAAATCACAGCATGTTTTGGAACTTCTGAACATAACACGACAATGTAAAATTAGATTTTTGGATATAAATATGCACTTTATCGAACAAAACATACATGCATTGTGTAACATGAAGTCCTATGAGTGTCTTCTAATGAAGATCATCAAAGGTTAGTGATTAATTTTATTTATATTTGTGCTTTTTGTGACTCCTCTCTTTGGCTGGAAAAATGGTTGCGTTTTTCTGTGACTTGGTGGTGACCTAACATAATCGTTTGTGGAGCTTTTGCTGTAAACACTGTGGCTGGATTAACGAGAATTGTATCTTTAAAATAGTGCCTAATACTTGTATGTATGAGAAATTTGATTTATGAGATTTCTGTTGATTTTATTTGGTGCCCTACAATTTCATTAGCTGTTGGCGAAGGGTAGCGGAACCCCGTTCCCAGACAGGTCATTGAGTGCAGTTTTAGTGCCAGCCTCGGTCTGTGGGGGTATTTAGACAGCTACGAAAAATACAGATATAAACTCTCTAGGTAGATAGTGTGGTCTACAGCTTATCATTAGATACTCTACCTTGGAGTGGTACAACATTCCACAGGCCACAATCAACAACCTGTTCAACTCTGTGCGAAGGAGATGTGTTGCGCTGCACGAGGCAAATAGTGGTTACACCAGACTAGTTTTCTCATCCACACCCCTACCTTTATTTTTAGGTATCTTTGAACAACAGTAGCATATCTGCATTCCCAGTCATGGAAAATCCATAGAATAGGGCCTAATGAAATTATTTAAATTGACAAATTTCCTTATATGAACTGTAACTCTGTAAAATCCTAGAAAGGATTGCTTGTTGCGTTTATGTATATACAATGCATACGGAAAGTATTCAGACCCATTTACTTTGTTAAGGCCTTTTCAAAAACTGATTAAATTGTTAGTTTTTCGTCATCAATCTGCACACAACACCCCATAATGACAAAGCAAAAACAGGTTTTTAGAATTTTTTGTAAAAGTATTAAATATGTACATAAGGTTTCAGACACTTTACTCAGTACTATGTTGAAGCACCTTTGACAGCAATCACAGCCTCAAGTCTTGTTGGGTATGATGCTACGAGCTTGGCACACCTGTATTTGGGGAGTTAATCCTATTCTTCTCTGCATATCCTCTCAACTTCTGTCAGGTTGGATGGGGAGCGTCGCTGCACAGCTATTAACAGGTCTCTCCAGAGATGTTCCATCAGGTTCAAATCTGGGCTCTGGCTGAGCCACTCAAGGACATTCGGAGACTTGTTCTGAAGCCACTCCTGCATTGTCTTGTGTCATGTCTGGACAATTATTAAATGTGATGACTTATTTATATCAAATCAGGTCTCCAGGATGAATTATGACTGTTATTAAATGAATCATGTAAACATGAATTAACTAGGAAGTCGAGAGTCCATGGAAAATATTGAGATTTACAGTTATCATTTTCCAAATATAACTCTTCAGATATTTTAATATCTGATCGATAGTCCATTCTCATTAATGTATTATTATGACATCTTGTATATTTGCACAAACCCTAGCCTAAATCATGAATCAGAGATATACAAATTGGCTTAATTATTTATTTACTAACTAACTAAATAATCACACAGAATTATATAACGAACAGTAGATATTTGGGTTAATACATGATACAAAGAAAATGTCCCTAGCCGACATAACCGATACGACGGCTTGGTAGACAAAGAAAAGGGATGGGGACTGAGAAAGAGTGGGAAAGACAAAATGGATTCACCTCACACAGTTGGTAATTATATTAATTTAAATGCTAATCCTTTGCACATGAACGGCCGCTCATTCGAGAATAATTGCAATGTATATATTTACACCCGTATGTCATTCTTGTCTACTCTGTTGGAATCCAGTCCGTCCGCTGGAGAGTCAATCGGCAGAAAGTCTCTGGTTGTGTTCATAATGCATACCCATGGTTGTCGCATAGAATAGATGTTTCGATGGTTGTTGGTATGCCCATACTAGACGTACGTAATTTCCAGCTGCAGACTAGTAATTATACGTCTAAGATTTGCTCTTATTCTCTAGTGATCAATAGTCTCAGAGTTTAACAATTTCCAGCCGTGTAGCCAAAACTACAGCTGTATGGTCTAATGGTCTATAGAATTGTAGCCATTCCAAAGTGGGGACTCCACCCCGGTGTTCTCTGACTTAATGTCTATTTTGTAGGAAGTGGGTTTTATACTCTGTGGAAAAAGGGGCGGTTCTATGATGCCTGATGTAATGTCTGGGCTCATGGGGCCACTGACTAGTTAAAACTCTATAACTAAACAAGTATCTCGTTTAGAAGGCCAACATGACATTACATCTTCTCACAAATAGTTCATATTCTATCCTATATTTTACACAACATTCAGGAAGAAAACTAATAACTGAGAAATGTACACTTCCAAAGCTACCGTTATTCTGTGCTTACCGCCCATCCTGATGTCACAAAATTAGACAGCTTCGACAAGATTGTTCTTTAAATACCCACGGGCCATTCCCACATTCTCAAAAATATAACTATTGTCTAATCCTCCAATTTTGTGGAAAAGGAGTTGAACAAAGAAAAGCTCTTTATTCCATAGGTTTATTTCCCCTCTCTTTCTACATGACCAGGGGAGATTGTCTCTGCCAGGAATTTATGACCTGTCGTAAAGTCAATAAATAGCCACAATATACACCCCAAAGGGCCACATCGTGACACTTGGCTGTGTGCTTAGGGTTGTTGTCCTGTTGGAAGGTGAACCTTCACCACGGTCTGAGGTCCTAAGCGCTCACTAGCAGGTTTTCATTAAGGATCTCTCTGTACTTTGCTCCTTTTCATCTTTCCCTCGAACCTGACTAGTCTCCCAGTCCCTGCCGCTGAAAAACATCAGCAAAGCATGATGCTGCCACCACCATGCTTCACTGAAGGGATGGTGCCAGGTTTCTTCCAGACATGACGCTTGGCATTCAGGACAAAGAGTATCTTGTTTCTCATGGTCTGAGTCCTTTAGATGCCTTTTGGAAAACTTCTTCCATTTAAGAATGATGGAGGCCACTGTGTTATTGGGTACCTTCAATGCTGCAGAACATTTTTGCTACCCTTCCCCAGATCTGTGCCTCGACACAATCCTGTCTCTGAGCTCTACAGACAATTTCTTACACCTCATGGCTTGGTTTTTGCTCTGACAATCACTGTCAACTGTATGGCCTTATAAAGACAGGTGTGTGCCTTTCCATATCATGTCCAATTAATTGAATTTACCAAAGGTGGACTCCAATTAAGTTGCAGAAACATCTCAAGGATGATCAATGGAAAAAGAATGCACCTGAGCACAATTTCCAGTCTCATAGCAAAGCGTTTGAATACTTATGGAAAAAAAGGTGTTTCTGACATTTGCAAAAATGTCTAAAACCCAGTTTTTTCTTTTTCATTATAGGGTATTGTGTGTAAATTGATCAGAATTTCTTTAAAAAATATATTTATTCAAAGTAGTCAGAGTTTTTGTTTAATACTGAATTAAGGTGAGGTGCGTAATAGCACAAAATACAATGTTTAGTTAAAATAAATACAAAATAACTGTGACTACAAGGATGATTATTTAAGGGTAAAGGGGACTGAGTAGCAGCAGTTGTTTAAGAAGATCCTACAGATATTTCAGTGTCTCTAGGAATCTTTACCGTCTTCAAAATACATATTATTTATATTTTCATTATATATATTTCATTATATTCAATAAGGCCAAAGGAGGTGTGGTATATGGCCAATACACCACAGCTATGGGCCAATACATATGGCCAATACACCACAGCTATGGGCTGTTTTTAGGCATGCAGAGTGCCTGGATACAGCTCTTAGCCATGGTATATTGGCCGTATACCACAAACCCCTGAGGTGCCTTATTGCCATTATAAACTGATTACAAGTGTAATTAGACCAGTAAAGGTTGTTTTTTGTCATACCCATGGTATACGGTGTGATATACTATTGCTTTCACCAAATCAGCATTCTTGGCTCGAATCAACCGCTCTATAAACAATTATGAATAGGATTTGATATGTGTATTTTGAGGTATGCTATCAAGATGATGATTCGTCTACCGGTATGAGTGAACCAGACATGACATCACAGCCAGGCAGATTGTGAGAAGACTTGTCTTGAAGCATATTCCACTGGAGGCAGCAGCTGTGGTTGATGCAGCAAAAATGGATGTTGTTGTGGCAGCCGTGGCTTTTTTAGTAGTTGTAGCTGGAGCAGCTGTGATTGTCGTAGCAGCAGCTGTGGTTGTTGTTCGAGCTGCTGTGGTTGTGGGGGCAGCAGCGGTAGTTGTGGTGGTTGTAATTGGAGCAGCTGTGGTTGAAAGGGCAGCAGCTGTTGTTGTAGTTAGAGCAGCTGTGGTTGTAGTCGGAGAAGCTGTGGTTCTTGTGGCAGCAGCTGTGGTTGTAGTCGGAGAAGCTGTGGTTCCTGTGGCAGCAGCTGTGGTTGACATGGCAGCCTCTGTCGTTGATGTGGCAGCAGCTGTGGTTGTTGTGGGAGCAGCTGTAGTTGTGTTGGCGGCTACTGTGGCTGTAGTTACAGCAGATGTGGTTCTGTTGGCGGCTACTGTGGCTGTAGTTATGGCAGCTGTAGTTGTGGTGGCGACAGCTGTAGTTGTAGTTGGTGCAACTGTGGTTGTTGTGGCAGCAGCTGTAGTTGTGTTGGCGGCTACTGTGGCTGTAGTTACAGCAGATGTGGTTGTGTTGGCGGCTACTGTGGCTGTAGTTAAAGCAGCTGTGGTTGTGTTGGCGGCTACTGTGGCTGTAGTTACAGCAGCTGTGGTTGAAAGGGCAGCAGCTGTTGTTGTAGTTAGAGCAGCTGTGGTTGTAGTCAGAGAAGCTGTGGTTCTTGTGGCAGCAGCTGTGGTTGTAGTCGGAGAAGCTGTGGTTCCTGTGGCAGCAGCTGTGGTTGACATGGCAGCCTCTGTCGTTGATGTGGCAGCAGCTGTGGTTGTTGTGGGAGCAGCTGTAGTTGTGTTGGCGGCTACTGTGGCTGTAGTTACAGCAGATGTGGTTCTGTTGGCGGCTACTGTGGCTGTAGTTACGGCAGCTGTAGTTGTGGTGGCGACAGCTGTAGTTGTAGTTGGTGCAACTGTGGTTGTTGTGGCAGCAGCTGTAGTTGTGTTGGCGGCTACTGTGGCTGTAGTTACAGCAGCTGTGGTTGTTGTGGCAGCAGTTGTGGTTGTTGTGAGGGCATTGGTTATTGTGCTTTGTGAATTCCCTGATGATGTTGTAAATTAAAGAATCAATTTTAGAATATATTTTAGCAATTTCAAATGATTTACAATTTACAGACTAATGGATCAACTTACCTATAATCAGAAGAAGGACTGTAATAAGTGTTGCATTCATCTTCAAACGGTTTTCTTATTATTCTAATATAACAGAATAAGGGTGAAGTCATTAGGACAACATCATTCATAAGGTAAAAGACAAATAATGACAAACAGAATGACACTGACACATTAAATATAGGAGATCACTATAGTAGTGATTTTCTGGTAATGCACAACATTTGGGATCTATGATTTGCACTTTATAAACAAAGTCATCCATGAGTCCTTTGTCTTGGTATTAATCTCTAGTTAAACTATTGTTTCATAAAAAAATCTTCAAAATATGATTTGTTACACTGTAATTGGGGTGGCAGGTAGCCTGGTGGTTAGAGCGTTGGGCCAGTAACCGAAAGGTTGCTGGGTCGAATCCCTGAGCTAACAAGACAAACTGTCGTTCTACCCCAGAACAAGGAAGTTAACCCACTGTTCCTAGGTGGTCATTGTAAATAAGAATTTGTTCTTCATTAACTTGCCTAGTTAAATAAAGGTTAATAAATAAAATATATGTATTGGGTAGTAATTTCATCCATTAATGTGTATGTTCATTCATTGATACATTTGAGTTATTACACTTTTTGTCAGGTGGCCTCTCCATTGTCAAGACAACAGAAACCCAGCACAAACCAGAATAGTCCCAGGTCTGGATAAAATAATATTTGTTTAGGTCTAGTACCCGAAGTCAATATCCTAAAAAAATTGTAAATAAGAATTTGTTCTTAACTGACTTGCCTGGTTAAATAAGAAATAAATTAAAAACAGACTTACCCCCAAAAATGTGGTTATGGATGTAGGTTTTTCAGTTTACTCCAAAAAAAGGGCTGGCAGTTCAACAATGCTCTTCAATTGTGATGATACACCTGAGTATACACCTGAGTATTGCTACAGCTTTTATAGTTTGAGGAACAGCCTTGATGACATCATTATGATGAAGGTTGATGTAATGGAAACTTTGGTTTTGAGTCACCTCAAAAAAGGTGTGCTCAGTTGTGTCCTATCCTCCATTTCTGCTGAAAATAGTGTCAACTCTCTCCAACTAATGAGTCATTAAGTCCTAATCCTATCCAGCAGGATATGGACCTACACCACACATCCCCGGTCACACTATGTATAAAGTATAACTGATTGTAATATGTAATGTTTTATACACTACTTTGATCAGTAATTGTATGTTTGTTATTCAGATATCCCAAGGCAATTCTAAAACCAAAACAAATGTACATATGCACATGTGAGAACACACACACCCAATGATGACACAGGTTTTTTTTTTAAATTCATGAACAGTATGAAATGATCACTTCATTGGGAATTAAAAAAGATCTACCCATCTTAAAAGGGTTATGGTTTACTCCTCAATAGTGCCTAAGTATGCTCTCCCAGCAGTGTATCCGGCATAAAGCAATTGTCCAGTGTTTCCAGATTTCTATTTAAATATGACCTAGAATTACTTTTAAGAGTGAAATAGTTTTCCTTCCCATAAATGATAGTTAAGTATATTAAAAAGCAGCTTTTATGTGTTGGAATGGTGTAGGTGTACCCCAACTGCAGAATGGTATGGGCGTATACCAGTAAATCCAAAATATTAATGCAAGTAGAACATTTCTGGGAACGTATAATTGGTACAGCATACAACATTGACAACAAATATGACTGACAGGTTGTATGAAAACTTGGGGAATTGTCTTCCACTCTATAGATTCAGAATGCAACTCATTCTATGATTTGTGAAATTCTGAACATACCGTACTGTATTCTCTACACAATCTCCCCACAAAACATTTAGGTACAATCAAATCATTCTGCATTCCTTCGCAACTAATCAAGAGCTGAAAGGATGAACACAACGGGTCAGAAGTATTCATAGAAATGTGATTGCCACATAAATGGCCATTGTGTTGCCCAACAACATCTCTAAAACTAAGAGCATTGTATTTTGTACAAATCATTCCATAAGTTCTAGATGTCAGCTGAATCTGGTAATGAATCTGGTGTTACTTGGTGTTAAATAAGTTGGTAAACTGTCATGGTCAAAACATATAGATTTAATGGTTGTAAAGATGGGGAAAGGTCTGTCTGTAATAAAGAGATGCTCAGCTTTTTTTGACACCACACTCCACAAAGCAAGTCCTGCAGGCTTTAGTTTTTATCTTATCTTGATTATTGTTCAGTCGTATGGTCAAGTGCTGCTAAGAAAGACCTAGTTAAGCTGCAGCTGGCCCAGAATAGTGTGGCACGTCATTGTTCTCAGAGGGCTAATATTAAAACTATGCATGCCAGTTTCTCTTGGCTAAGATTTGAGGAAAGACTTGTTTTTGTATGTTGCACATTCCAAATGGTTTGCATAGTCAACTGACACACACACACTTACCCCACCAGACATGCCACCAGGGGTATTTTCACAGTCCCCAGGTCCAGAACAAGATCAAGGAAACATAGAGTATTATACAGAGACATGAGCGCATGGAACTCCCATCTTATATAGCGCAAGTGAACAGCAAACCTGGTTTCAAAAAACAAATATACTAACACCTCACGGCACAATGCCTCTCCATGTGACCTACTTGACCTACTTTTCCCTTATTACTCATTTGACTGTCTTTTTTTTTCCATTTATGAATGTGTTATTCAATATGTTTCTATGGGCTATGGCAGTAAAGGCCAAATTCTGCTTTTCATAAAAATAATAATAATGTAGAAAAATAAAGTTACCCAAAAATTCAAAATCATGTAGCTAAATTATCCATGATATGACTGTCACGAAACAATTCCATGTTAGTTTAGTAGAACCCCCCCAGCTGGGTGCTTCACAAAATGAATGATCACCTGTTGTTTTAGTAAGAGTAGCAGGACAGTCTTCGTGAAAATCACCTGACAAAGAGGATGAGGCTGGCTATACTCCAAGAAATGGCTTGGCCAAAAATACCAACAATAAACATTGTGGTGTGCCTTAATGGATATGTATACATGAGGTTTACCTTCAGAGATATTTGTCTTTAAATGTAACATATTTGAGTTGAGCATCGACATAGACAATATATATCGCATAGACAATATATATATATATATATATTAATTTATATATTCTGTGTTTACTAATGATTTAGGCCTATGAATACTGATATCAATACAATCACCAGATCAGCGTATACCAAACCCTGGGAGTGCCTACATACTGCCACTATGCAACACTGGCTGTCTACCCTGGCTGCCTATTAGTACCATCTTCACAATTATCTTATAAACCTTCAAAGCATAATTTTGTTTGGCACACATTGTGCTTTCATGACCTTTTAGTCATATATTCCCACTGGCACTCTAAAGTCAACACTCCTCAGATGCTGGCCATGCTTCAATATTTCTCACAGCAACAAGCTATGCGTCATGGTAGGTTGTGTACAGCTACTGCCTTCCAAATTAGGAGATCCCTCTTCTCCCAACCACCTTTCAGAGATTCAGAATCCATCCACATATTCCATTCTAAACATAAGACATACATACACTTAGAAAAAAATGTTTCCAAAAGGGTTCTTCAACTGTCCCCAGAGGAGAACCCTTTTTGGTTCCAGGTAGAATCAAACCAAATCAAATGAATTTATAAAGCCCTCCTTACATTAGCTGATGTCACAAAGTGCTGCACGGAAAACCAGCCTAAAACCCCAAACAGCCAGCAATGCAGGTGTAGAACCACGGTGGCTAGGAAAAACTCCATAGAAAGGCCAGAACATAGGAAGGAACCTAGAGAGGAACCAGAATGTGAGGGGTGGCCAGTCCTCCTCCGGCTGTGCCGGGTGGAGATTACAACAGAACATGGCCAAGATTTTCAAAACAGCAGGTCTGGGACAGGTAGCATGACCGGTGAACAGGTCAGGGTTCCATAGCCATTCCATTCCATTGAAACCGGAGCAGCAGCATGGCCAGGTGGACTGGGGACAGCAAGGAGTCAAGCCAGATAGTCCTGAGGCAGGTCCTTAGAGGGAGAGAGAGAAATAAAGAAAGAGAGAAAGAGAGAGAAAATTAGAGAGAGCATACTTAAATTCACACAGGACACCGGATAAGACAGGAGAAATACTCTGCCTAAACTCTGATTTGGGGTTTTAACTATTGCTTTGATATCACAGGTTTTCATCTATTGTGTTACAACCATGTAATCCAGTGTAAGGCTTGAGTATGTTTAAATCTACGTTCAATCGGATGGAACAAGTTATCTTGATATCGGGGCAGCAGGTAGCCTAGTGGTTAGAGCGTTGGGCAGTTAACCGAAAGGTTATTTGATCGAATCCCCGAGCTGACAAGGTAAAAATCTGTTGTTCTGCCCTGAACAAGGCAGTTAACCCACTGTTCCTAGGCCATCATTGTAAATAAGAATGTGTTCTTTCTGACTTGCCTAGTTAATTAAAGATTAAATAAAATATATATATTGTCTAGCAATTTAATTCATTCATCCTTTCATTTGTATGTTCGTTCATTGATCAATTCAGTTATTACACTTTTTTTCAGTCGGCATTGTCAAAACAACAGAATCCCAGCACAAACCAGAATAGTCCCAGGTCTGGATAAAATAATATTTGGTTAGACCTAGTACCTGACATCAATATCCTAAAAAAAGACTTGGTTACGCCATCGTGGGGTGTTTTCACAGCAGACTAAGGGAGAACAAAGGGTTTAGTATGTGATCTGTGTGTGTTCCAGTACTTGTTATACTTTGACGGTTGACTTCTTATCAAAGCCTTCTTTGTTACTGATATGATCTAAGAGCTCTGGATGTGTAGATGTCTGTGACTGCACTCGGCAACACTTATTTGGATTAGTCCATCTGTAGGTGGTCTACAGACTATCAGTAACATTTCAACTAACACTAGCTCTAACCATAACCTTTACTCTAACCCTAAACTTAACCTATGCCCTAACCAGAAATGTAACCCTTACCCTAACCCTTATTCTAAACCTAACCATAATCTTAGGAAGCAGTTGTTTATCAACAGATAGTTTGTTGATAGTATGAGCGTCTGTATAGCGTCTACAGACGGACAATCCTGACTTTTCTTAACCAGATGAGTAAGTCCAGAATTTCATGTCATTCCCCCAAGACACACTAACCTCTCACCATTACAATAAGGTTAGCATTTTGAAGGGTGTGTGATATTTGTGTGTCTAACTTTCTCACGAGTCATTATTCACGATTCATTCAGGACTATATTTAATCATGGTAGCATCCAAATTAATGTAGAAGTGTTTAGAAACATATTGTATTCTTGTTTACAATAAAAGTGACTCCAAAATGACACCGTACATGATTTACAGTACCATTCATTTCTATTGGGCACAACATAATATGAAGCGCAACCAAAACAAACTGCAAATGCATCCAACAAGTTTGTAGAGTCACAAGTTTGATGTAAAAATTGTGTGCAAATACTAAAGTTTTGACTACTTTAAAACACATATAAGTGAATTTATCCAAATACTGTTGGTCCCCTAAAATGGGGAAGTATGTAAATAAAGTATTGTAATTTCTAAGCGGCTCATCCGATATGGATGAAAATTCCCTCAAATGAAAGCTGACAGTCTGGACTTTACCTCATAGTATCATTTCAAATCCAAAGTGCTGGAGTACAGAGCCAGAACAACAAATGTGTCACTGTACCAACCCTTTTGGAGCTCACTGTATATTACCAGTGCAACGTTTTGTCCGGTTGACAGGCAGCATTTTACACATACCAATAAACAATGTGCGAATGACCAGTGTTGTATTGAGCAGCTTGCTGACCTATGGTGCAGTGGGCAGCTGTAGCCTATCACAGTGTCGCCGGCGGTAGCTAGTAACGTTTCCCTCCTATGATTATATTTCAGGCAAGATGGCAGCCTACACAATAATGAACTCATATTGGTAGCCATCTAGATGTCACCGTGATATAGTCTACTAGTCAATGGGGAGAGCATGAACGGCAACCACACCAGGACACAGTGACCTCCTCAACCCTGTGGGATTCGTTCGGTCGGCTCTCAGCTGGGCGACATATATCATCGGTCATTGTTTTGCAGGCCAGGAGTGTCGGTATACCCTATCCCCGCTAACCATTTTGATGAATTTAAACAACATTGTTCCATACAATACAACAGTATTAGTTAACCTGTTCACTTTACAAGTGGCATGCAAACATTTGGTGGCACAAAACAAAATATGCATGTTGTGAGTCTGGTCAAATAATCTGCGGAATTGTGTAGCAATGTTTTGTTAGTTAGCAAGTGGCTTGAAGTAGGTGTGTCTTGTTGTTTTATTTGTATTTGTTCAATGCCTCAATTGATTTCACAAACTATGTTGGATATATGCTGTAGGTTGGAATAAACCCAAGATGATGAACCCTGAAGATGGAACAAAGTGCATGACAAGGTGGCCCAAAGGAAGCCAGCTTTTCTCAACCCCTCCATTTGCCCCATTCTTCCAAGAGCTCAGAGTTTGAATTAAGACCTCTAGTGAGGTAAGTACACACACACATATACACACACACGACACCAGCTTGACATCTCCCTTGTCACCTGTCTTTTTACCCTCAGAGTAACAGCCCTTGTACTCTCCATCTCCCATTCTATTCTTTCTTTTTCTATGCTTGTCCTAATTAAAGGTGAGAAGAGCTAGCAAATCAGAACTGAGGAAGATTATTACAGAGCCCTATGAGAAACATCTGATGTTGCGCTGACATTCCTGCTCAAACTGTCTCGTTGTGTGTTTCACCGCCTCTGAACCCCCTTACCCTGAATAGTAATAATACTCTCTAATACTCTCTTTGTCTTTCTTCCCCACACCACCCACACAGAGGCACACAATATAGTTTTTAGATTAGATTAGTGTTGTAATGATGCTCTTATTTGGTTAATGTTGTTACCAATTTCAATAAATGGATTTTATTTTAATTTTTAAATTTGTTTTATTTCACCTTTATTTAACCAGGTAGGCTAGTTGAGAACAAGTTCTCATTTGCATCTGCGCCCTGGCCAAGATAAAGCAAAGCAGTTCGAAACATACAACAACACAGAGTTACACATGGAGTAAACAAAAACATACAATCAATAATACAGTAGAAAAATCTATTTACAGCATGTGTAAATGAGGTAGGATAAGAGAGGTAAGGCAGTAAAAAGGCCATTGTATAGCAATTAAACACTGGAATGGTAGGATGTGCAGAAGATGAATGTGCAAGTAGTGTTACTGGGGTGCAAAGGAGCAAGATAAAGAAATAAATACAGTATGTGGATGAGGTAGATTGGATGGGCTATTTACAGATGAGCTATGTACAGGTGCAGTGATCTGTGAGCGGCTCTGACAGCTGGTGCTTAAAGCTAGTGAGGGAGGTAAGAGTCTCCAGCTTCAGAGATTTTTGCAGTTCGTTCCAGTCATTGGCAGCAGAGAACTGGAAGGAGAGGCGGCCAAAGGAAGAATTGGCTTTGGGGGTGACCAGTGAGATATACCTGCTGGAGCGCGTGCCACAGGTGGGTGCTGCTATGGTGTCCAGTGAGCTGAGATAAGGTGGGGCCTTACCTAGCAGACTTGTAGATGACCTGGAGCCAGTGGGTTTGGCGACGAGTATGAAGCGAGGGCAAGCCAACAAGAGCATACAGGTCGCAGTTGTGGGTAGTATATGGGGCTTTGGTGTCAAAACGGATGGCACTGGGATAGACTGCATCCAATTTGTTGAGTAGAGTATTGGAGGCTATTTTGTAAATGACATCGCCAAAGTCGAGGATCGGTAAGATGGTCAGTTTTACAAGGGTATGTTTGGCAGCATGAGTGAAGGATGCTTTGTTGCGAAATAGGAAGCAGATTCTAGATTTAATTTTGGATTGGAGATGTTTAATGTGAGTCTGGAAGGAGAGTTGACAGTCTAACCAGACACCTAGGTATTTGTAGTTGTCCACATATTCTAGGTCAGAACGGTCCAGAGTAGCGATGCTGGACTAACACAGTGTCCAAAGAAGGGCCAGAGGTATACAGAACGGTGTCGTCTGCGCAGAGGTGGATCAAAGAATCACCAATAGCGAGAGTGACATCATTGATGTATACAGAGAAGAGAGTCGGCCCGAGAATTGAACCCTGTGGCACCCCCATAGAGACTGCCAGAGATCCGGACAACAGGCCCTCCAATTTGACATTCTGAACTCAATCGGAGAAGTAGTTGGTGAAACAGACAAGTCAATCAGTTGAGAAACCAAGGCTGTAGAGTCTGCCAATAAGAATGTTGTGATTGACAGAGTCGAAAGCTTTAGCCTGGTCGTTGAATACGGCTGCACAGTAATGTCTCTTATCGATTGCGGTTATGATATCTTTTAGGCTCTTGAGCGTGGCTGAGGTGCACACATGACCAGCTCTGAAACCAGATTGCATAGTGGAGAAGGTCCAAACTTATCATAACCATTGTCTTTTTTTGTTGTTGCCGTTGTAAAAAAATGTCCTGTTCGGCTTGAAATCGATCTTCTGATATTCATATCTCATTCCTATCATAGAAATAAAGTGGTATTTATGTTGTATGTGAACAGGTTGTAGTTGGAGCAGCTGTGGTTGTTGAATGAGCAACTGTGGGTAGTTGTGATGCCTGCTGGAATCGAACCAGGGCATGTAATCATGGCTCTGACATCTAGGGGGCCCCTATTGATTTTGTTAGTCACTCTCACTCAGATATTATTGACATGGCATAAATCATGGCAAAATGTGTAGAATTACAGGAAATTGACTTTATAACTTACATTTTCTCTCTGCCATCAAGAGACAGGCCATTAAATGTTTATGCCATCTGATGACATTTTCATGACAAAATTTTTGCACATAATTTTTGTTAGATCGCCCATCAAAATCTGTTAGTTTAAGGTAGTGATATCTGTTTTCTTGCATGGGCTGCGTTTTAATCCCTCACATCTGCCTATGTTTTCATTCCACATCTGCGGTGGAAAGTGGCAGAGCTACTGAATGTAACCCATAAAAATATATGGAAGTATGGAGGCACTGTAGTTTCACGCCAACAAAATAAAGGGTTCAAAAAGTATAAAAAAACAGTTATTTATTTTTTATGTATATTTCCTGAGCTTTCAAAAATACCAACAATAAACATTGTGGTGTGCCTTAATGAATATGTAGGACATTCCCTATGGCTTTCCACTCTTCAGATTACAGGTATATGGTCGTTAGATACTATACATCAAGTTTCTCTTCAGAGATATTGATGTCTTTAAATGTAACATATTTGAGTTGAGCATCGACATAGACAATATATATATATATAGCATAGACAGCATAGACAATATATATATATATTATATATATTAATGTATATATTTTGTGTTTACTAATGATTTAGGCCTATGAATACTGATATCAATACAATCACCAGATCAGCGTATACCAAACCCTGGGAGTGCCTACATACTGCCACTATGCAACACTGGCTGTCTACCCTGGCTGCCTATTAGTACCATCTTCACAATTATCTTGTAAACCTTCAAAGCATAATTTGGTTTGTCAAAAATTGTGCTTTCACGAGCTGTTACAGTCATATATTCCCACTGGCACTCTAAAGTCAACACTCCTCAGATGCTGGCCATCCCTCAATATTTCTCACAGCAACAATGTTCCATGGTATGTTGTGTAGAGCTACTGCCTTCCAAATGAGAAAATCCCTCTTCTCACAACCACCTTTCAGAGATTTAGAATCCATCCACAAATTCAATTCTAAACATAAGACATACCTCCATACTCTTAGAAAAAAATGTTTCCAAAAGGGTTCTTCAACTGTCCCCAGAGGAGAACCCTTTTTGGTTCCAGGTAGAATCAAATCAAATCAAATTCATTTATAAACACCTTTCTTACATCAGCTGATGTCACAAAGTGCCGAACAGAAACCCAGTCTAAAACCCCAAACGGCAAGCAATGCAGGTGTAGAAGCACTGTGGCTAGGAAAAACACCCTAGAACCTAGGAAGAAACCTAGAGAGTAACCAGGCTATGAGGGGTGGCCAGTCCTCTTCTGGCTGTGCCGGGTGGAGATTATAACAGAACATGGCAAAGATGTTCAAATGTTCATAGATGACCAGCAGGGTCAAATAATAATAATCACAGTGGTTGTCGAGGGTGCAACAGGTCAGCACCTCAGGAGTAAATGTCAGTTGGCTTGTCATAGCCGATCATTTAGAGTATTTCTACCACTCTTGCTGTCTCTAGAGAGTTGAAAACAGCAGGTCTGGGACAGGTAGCACATCCGCTGAACCGGTCAGGGTTCCATAGCCACAGGCAGAACAGTTGAAACTGGAGCAGCAGCACGGCCAGGTGGACTGGGGACAGCAAGGAGTCACCAGACCAGGTAGTCCTTGAGGCATGGTCCTAGGGCTCAGGTCTTCCTGAGAGAGAATGAAAAGGAGAGAGAATTGGAGAGAGCATACTTAAATTCACACAGGACACCTGATATGCCAGGAGAAATACTCCAGATATAACAGACTGACCCTAGCCCCCGACAGATAAACTACTGCAGCATAAATTCTGGAGGCTGAGACAGGAGGGGTCGGGAGACACTGTGGCCCCATCCGACGATACCCCCGGACCGGGACAAACAGGCAGTATATAACCCTACCCACTTTGCCAAAGCACAGCCCCCACACCAATAGAGGGACATCTTCAACCACCAACTTACCATCCTGAGACAAGGCCGAGTATAGCCCAAAAGATCTCCGCCACAGCACAACCCAAGGGGGGTAGGGGGGGTAGAATAACCTAGAATAATTCTGGGTTCCATGTATAACCCTCTGTGGAAAGGGTTCTACATATAACTCAAGAGGGTTCTACCTGGAACCAAAAGGGATCTTCTTTGAACATAAAATGGCACCTTTTTTTCTAAGTGTGCATAGACAGGCCCTCATATAGTCACTGTTAGTGTTATGTCTTCTGCCTAACCCATCACCGTTGTTTTGTTGGATGGTTATGAACTGTTATGTTTCCTCACATCCACCTTTCATGTTCTGTGTAATTACCTACTAAATGTTTCCTTAGTTTGATTAAGTATGCGATTAGTACATCTTCGGACTTTTAAATTAACAGCCATTCATTCTTGAATATAACTTAAATGCTTCATGATAGGGAGAGGGAGGGAAGTGATAGGGAGATGTCAGGGAAGTGCATGACAAAGTTTTTTGTTTGCCACTTATTTTTAGCACCCCGTGAAATCCGTTTCCCGAAGAAACTATACTGAACACAAATGTAAACGCAACATGCAATAATTTCTAAGATTTTGCTGAGTTACAGTTCAAATAAATAAATCAGTCAATTGAAATACATTAATTAGGCACTAATCTATGGATTTCATATGACTGGGAATACAGATATGCATCTGTTGGTCACAGATAGCTTTAAAAAATTGGCCTCACAGTGGGCCTCGGGATCTCGTCACAGTATCTATGTATATTCAAATTGCCATCGATAAAATGAAATTGCACTCATTGTCCTTATCTTATTCTGCCCATACCTTAGCCCCACCATCACCATGGGGAATTCTGTTCACAATGTTGTCATCAGCAAACCGCTCGCCCACATGACCCCATACATACATTTGGTTGTGAGGCAAATTGGACATACTGCCAAATTTTCTAAAACAATGTTGGAGGTGGCTTATGGCAGAGAAACGAACATTCAATTCTCTGGCACCGGTTCTGGTGGACATTACTGCATACCAATTGCATACACCCTCAAAAGTGGAGACATCTGTGGCATTGTGCTGTGTGACTAAACTGCACATTTTCGAGTGGCCTTTTATTGTCGCAAGCACAAGGTGCACATGTGTAATGATCATGCTCTTTAATCAGCTTCTTGATATGCCAAACCTGTCAAGTGAATGGATTACCTTGGCAAAGGAGAAATGCTCACTAACAAGGGTGTCAACAATTGAGATAAACAAGATTTTTGTGCCTCCAGAACATTTCTGGGATATTTTATTTTAAGTCAGGAAACATGGGACCAAATAAAATAAAATCTAATTGTATTTGTCACATGTTCCGAATACAGCAGGTGTAGACCTTACCGTGAAATGCTTACTTAGAAACCCTAAACCAGCAATGCATTTCAAGAAAGAGTTAAGAAAATATTTAGTAGATAAACTAAAGTCAAAATGGTAAAATAAAAAGTAACACAAAAAATAACAATAACGAGGCTATATACAGGGGGTACTTGGGGGTAGAAGCTGTTAAGGAGCCTTTTGGTGCTAGACTTTGGTACTCCGGTACCGCTTGCCATGCGATAGCAGAGAGAACAGTCTATGACTTCGGTGACTGGTGTCTTTGACAATTTTTTGGGCCTTCCTCTGACATCGGCTAGTGTATAGGTCCTGGATGGTAGGAAGCGTGGCCCAGAGATGTATAGGCCGTACGCACTACCCTCTGTAGCTCCTTACGGTCAGATGCCGAGCAGTTGCCATACCATGCGGTGATCAACTGGTCAGTATGCTCTCGATGGTGCAGCTGTAGAACTTTTTGAGGATCTGGGGACCCATGCCAAATCTTTTCAGTCTCCTAAGGGGGAAAATATGTTGTTGTGCGCTCTCCATGACTGTCTTGGTGTGTTTGGACCATGATCATTTGTTGGTGATGTGGACACCAAGAAACTTGAAATTCTCGACCCGCTCCACTGCAGCCCTGTTGATGTTAATAGGAGCCTGTTCAGCCAGCCTTTTCCTGTCCACAATCAGCTCCTTTGTCATTGAGGGAGAGGTTGTTGCCCTGGCATAACGCTGTCACGTCTCTGACCTCCTCCCTATAGGCTGTCTCATCATTGTCAGTGATCAGGTCTACCACTGTTGTGTCATCATAACTTAATGATGGTGTTGGAGTCGTGTTTGGCCATGCAGTCATGGGTGAACAGGGAGTACAGGAGGGGACTAAGCACGCACCCTTGAGGGACCCCAGTATTGAGGATCAGCGTGGCAGAGGTGTTGTTCCCTATGCTTACAACCTGGGGACGGCCGTCAGGAAGTCCAGGATCCAGTTGCAGAGGGAGTTGTTTAATCCCAGGGTTCTTAGCCTATTGTGAGCACTATGCTGTTGAACTCTAAGCTTTAGTCAATGATCATACAGCATTCTCACATAGGTGTTCCTTTTGTCCAGGTGGGAAAGTGCAGTGTGGGAGTGCGATTGAGATAGCGTCATCTATGGATCTTTATATGTTGCGTTTTATTTTTGTTCAGTGTATTTAAATAAAAAACAAAGACAGTCAGGCTGAAAACATTCAACGTTTAGCCAACGTATGAGAATCTATATCAAAACTGCATTGAGTTGGGCCTGAGCTTTAACAGTTTTGTGCACCTCCTTTGTTTTTGAAGGTCTGAAACAGACTGCTGAAATAAGAGTGAAACCACCTTTCCCCCTTAGGACTATACCAAGTCTCACACAAATGGGAAGACTTCACTTCACTTAGTAAGCAGATAAGTTCAACACGATTGCACTGAAATAAAACACCACATGAATTACCAACATTTAGGTAAGTATACCCAACACTTCTGGACTGTAATAATTAGGAAAAACCCTTTTGTTGGCATAATAAATTACAAAAATAGGTAAACTAATCCTGTGTTAAGGTGATCAAGTCACCTTTCCTATAACCACTGCATTTGACCGGCGTCCTTCCACAATGGTGGAAAAAGTATAAATTGTCATACATGAGTAAAAGACTAAAAGTATTTGGTTTTAAATATGCTTAAGTATCAAGAGTAAGTTTAATTGCTAAAATATTCTTGAGTATTTAAAGTAAGTGTAAATAATTTTAAATGACTTATATTAAGGCAGTCCCTAGCTGCTGGGCTGCTCAGTCTGGTCCCTGGGGGTCTGCCATACTGTTGGTTTTCACTCTGGCCTTGGCCTAACACACCTGAAACCAATAATGAATGTTGGGGGGCCAATAATGAATTTAGGGGGCCGTGGACCACTACGGGCAGGACTTCTTAAAGGAAGATGTTGGGGAGAGAGTGGTGGGGGTCGGGCATGCAGGCGGCTTGGGCTGGCTCGTCGGTCTGGCTGAATTTCGATATAGAGGATGTCTTAATAAAGACAATCAAATAAAAGTAACAAATAATTCAACAGCAGCAGTAAAAAACAAACAATAGCTAGGCTATTTACAGGGGTTACCGGTACGGAGTCAATGTGTGGGGGCACCGGCTAGTCGAGATAATTGAGGTAATATGTACAAGTAGGTGGAGTTAAAGGCTGTTTCACATCCGGCCGTGATTGGGAGTCCCTAGGGTGGCACACAATTGGCCAAAGTGACTATGAAAGATAGTCACAAAGTGACTATGCATAGATAATAAACATTGAGTAGCAGCAGTGTAAAAGGAGGAGGGGGGGGGGCAATGCTAGTAGTCTGGGTATCCCTATGATTAGCTGTTCAGGAGTCTTATGGCTTTGGGGTAGAAGCTGTTAAGATGCCTTTTGGACCTTCTGAATCAAAAGTTAAGTCTTTGTACTTTATTTGTAAGAGTTGTTCATTTGCAATGCTAACAGTTAAAGGTGCAAGACAATATTGATTATTTAATTACCATTGATCAAGTTCAGTCTTATCAATCCTCAAACTTATTTTATAATGATCTCTTACTGTAGCTAGATGACTGTGGGCATTACTTTTTGTTGTTCTAAATAGAGATGGCTAGAAGGACCGTGGGTCATATTAGATTGTGTAGAAATGCAGGAAATGAGCTTTAGCTGCCCCAAAAAAGGGGAGGACCCCCAGACCCCGTTCAAGTTATGTCTCCCCCCACTTCTAAAACTAAAGTTGCGTCCCTGCTATGGGCTATTGTATGGCTTAGACCCTTAGTAATTAAAACTAGAATTTGGAACTCATGGATTGTCAGTCCTTCCTTACATAGCATTGTTTATACATTTGAGTGGCGGGCGGTAGTTTTGTTGTATTCCAAATGTCCGACTGTAGCTTTAAATGTTAGTATCCTTGGCTATACAAAAGGTTCTCCGTAAATAAATAGTGTATTGTTATTATTAAGATTGTAGGGAAGCAGCATCCTTGTTTGTCCTTGTTGTTTTTGCCAAGTCACCTTCTCTCTCGTCACCACATACCATATGACAGGTACGTCTTTGATTCAGAGAGACAGGTGTGGTTCTGTGGAGAGGCACCTTAAAGTCACGTAATGTAGGGCAAAGTAACATTTGTTGCCTCCCTGATATGTCCTGTCCCATTTTTGGACTTTTAAATGAACATAGCCATTGATTCATGAATATAACTTATACATGCTGCATGATACTTGTAAACAACAGACCTGGGTTCAAATACAATTTAATTTATTTCAATTACTTTCAAATACATTTCAGGGTAAGTATTTGGATATTTCATGGTTTGAAAGTACAATTAGTTGCATAATGAAAAGGCTACATCCTTGTTTGTCCTTGTTATCTTCGAAACATCACCTATAGGCATGACAGATACAGTATGTCTGATTCAGAGAGACAGGTGTGGTTCTGCCGAGAGCCACCTTAAGTCACATTTGTCGTCAGGTGCCTCCATGATACTGTATGTCCTGTCCCCACCGATGGCGCCTTGATTTGCACACCTATGTTTGCACCACAAACAATAATTTATGAAAGACACAAGCCGGCCATGTGACATTGCGGTACAGGAAGACAGGAAAGTGTCAGGGAAAATATTTACCGTGCCCAGATTCAAACCAATAACTTACCATTAGGCAACTTGACCTGAAACAACTGAATATGTGTTATTGTACTAGATGGAGTTTCTGCTATATAGTTTACACTGATCTAACATCAGCAATGAAAGACACAAATACTCTTCTTCTTACAGTGACAGTTAAGGTTGTCTTCAGTGTTTCTCCACTGTCATGAATTATGTCTCTTTCAAGACCGTGATCGTACAGATACACCTCTCTAATTGCTACCACACTGTCACCCTCCCTTTAGTTATGTACAAGGATTTTGATATTCCCTCTTGAGTCTTAAACGCTTGGTGTGCCATTCTAAGTAAGCATTGCTAAAACTCTGCTTTGGGTCATCTGAAACTCAAGTGAGTTTGCAGATGTAATCATGCAGTCAATTATTTTGCAACAGCTAAAAAATAACAAATCAAAGATGAGGAACCCGAACAAGGACCGAGTTGGAATCGTCGCATCTTAGTACCACGAAGGAATAATGACCTAATTGATAGTTTGTCATTCCATTCCTAATTCTAAATCAAATAATATTTTATTTGTCTCATACTTCCTGAAACAACAGGTAGAAACTAACAGTGAAAGGCTTACTTACGGGCACTTCCCAACAATGCCGAAAGAAAGAAAATAGAGAAATAATAGAAAAGCTAAACATGTAATAATAAATACACAATGAGTAACGACAACTTGGCTACATTTACATCCGGTGCCAGTACTGAGTCTATGTGCAGGAGTACGATGTAGTTGAGGTAGATATGGACATATAACTAGGAATAAAGTGACAGATAATATACAGTAGCAGCAGTGTATTTGTTCAGTCAAAAAGTTATTGCAAAATAGATTAATGCAGATAGTCCAGATAGTTAAATAGTTAGCCAAATAGCTAACTATTTACAGAACTTATGGCTTGGGGTAGAAACCATTCGGGTGACGTTTGGTCCCAGACTTAGAACTCCGGTACCGTTTGTTATGCGATAGCAGAGAGAACAGCCTACGACCTGGCTGGCAATTTTGAGGGTCTTCCTCTGACACCGCCTGGTATAGAGGTCCTCGATGGCAGGGAACTTGGCCCCAGTGATGTACTGGGCCATATGCACTACCCTCTGTAGCACCTTGTGTTAAGATGCTGAGGAGTTTCCATACTAAGCTGTTATGCAGCCAGTCAAGACTCTCAATAGTTCAGCTGAATAACTTTTTGAGGTTCTGAGGGCCCATGCCAAATCTTATCAGCCTCCTGAGGGTGTAAAAAGCGTTGTCTTGCCCTCTTCAGAACTGTGATGGTGTGTTTGGACAATGATAGGTCCTTAGTGATGTGGACACAGAGGAACTTGAAGCTTTTGACTTGCTCCGCTACAGCCCTGTCGATATGGATGGGGGCGTGCTTGGCCCCCTGTAGTCCATGATCAGCTCCTTTGTCTGGTTCACATTGAGGGAGAGGTTGTTGTCTGACACCACACTGCCAGGTCTAGGGGTCAATTTGCATTGCAGCTCGGCCTAAACTTTGATTTTGGGGTTTAACTATTGCTTTGATATCACAGGTTTTCATCTATTGTGTGACAACCATGTAATCCAGTGTAAGGCTTGAGTACATCTAAATGTAACAAATGATCTTGATATAGGGGTGGCAGGTAGCCAAGTGGTTGGACCAGTAACCAGAAGGTTGTTAGATCAAATCCCTGAGCTGACAAGGTAAAAATCTGTCGTTATGCCCCTGAACAAGGCTTTTCCTAGGCCGTCATTGTAAATAAGATTTTGTTTTTAACTGACTTGCCTCGTTAAATAAAGATGAAATAAAAAATATTGTCTAGCAATTTCATTCATTCATCCTTTCATTTGTATGTTCGTTCATTGATCAATTCAGTTATTACACTTTTTTTCAGTTGGCATTGTCAAGACAACAGAAACCCAGCACAAACCAGAATAGTCCCAGGTCTGGATAAAATAATATTTGGTTAGGCCTAGTACCTGACGTCAACATCCTAAAAAAATACTCTTGTTTATGCTATCGTGGGGTGTTTTCACAGCAGACTAAGGGAGAACAATGGGTTTGGTATGTGTGTGTGTTCCAGTACTTGTTATCCTTTGACGGTTGACTTCTTATCAAAGCCTTCTTTGTTACTGATATGATCTAAGAGCCCTGGATGTGTAGATGTCTGCGACTGCACTCGGCAACACTTATTTGGATTAGTCCATCTGTAGGTGGTCTACAGACTATCAGTAACATTTCAACTAACCCTAGCCCTAACCATAATCTTTACTCTAACCCTAAACTTAACCTATGCCCTAACCAGAAATGTAACCCTTACCCTAACCCTTATTCTAAACCTATCCGGAATCTTTGGAAGCAGTTGTTTATCAACGGATAGTTTGTTGATATTGTGAGTATTTGTATTGTGTCTACAGATGGACAATCCAGACTTTTCTTAACCAGATGAGTAAGTCCAGAATTTCATGTCATTCCCCCAAGACATATGTCATGACGTTGCCCTCTTTAGGTACAGCGAACACCATCCCCCGCTCTTTGCTCCATTCAACCAGGCTGCTGTGGTCAGTGAGGTCGTAAATTCCTAGGGCAGTATAGAGAGAGTAAATGTTCATAGAGAACAAAGGAAATCCTTCCACCTCACAGAACTTGAGGTCCGAACAATGTTTACGTTCCAGAGAAGGTATAAAAGATCGGTGAAGAATCCAGCTACGAACTGGTCCGTTTGTTACAACTTGGGGAAGCTCATGGGAGATGTGTGGCCACATTACCATAACGCTGTTTATATAATAGCCTCAGATATGAGGTTTACATCTAATTGTTGTATAAGATGAATGAGTGAGCATGATACTGTTTGTAAAATTGTGTAATGTGATTTTGGACTGTTTAATGAAGGAAACTCCAATTCCCTTTTGAGTTGATCTAAATCAGAGAACTGCCTGTGAGCCCAGTTAGGGTCAGGCATCCAGGGACAGCCCCTTTTCTGCAATTCTGAATAAAACCCTGATTTTTCTCTCAATCACGGGAGGACAATGGTTGTAGACCATTGCTGAATCTTTTAACCATACCACGTGGTTAAACTCTTAGACTATCGATACCGACAGAATAAGAACAAGTCTTTGATATTAATTACTAGTCTGAAGCTAGGAATTCGGTATCATTGAATGCGAATAACGACAACCGCCGAAACATCCATTCTATAACGAATGGATCACTCTGAACAGTCTACTTTAACAGAGAGAGAGAGAGAGAGATAGAGAGAGAGAGATTTAAATCATCTTTATTGGGTCTGGGGCTCCACCACACAATACCACAGTTACACATCAATTAAAAACACAACTTCAATTCCTCCTCCACAGTAACTAAACACAACAGCCTCTGAATACCCCATATACTCAAAAACAGATCAATGTTGTTGACAAGTTTATATTAGGCAAACTCAACCCTTAGTCCCGCTGCCAACATTCCCTCCAGCATTCCCACCACATCCACAGACCCCTTTCCCCGTTCTCAACACAACTACACCCTTTTGACTGAACCTGTACTTTGGCCCAAATATATACAGTTGGGAAGAAAAAAACCTCTCCCAACGTTGAGAACCAATCAGTGATCAGTTCAATCATCCCGACCAACCTGGGACACAGTAAAAAAAGATGTGCCAGAGTTTCAGACTCAGCACAGAATGGACACCCCTCCCCAACAGTAGGGTCCAGGTGTACCAGATGCATGTTGGTGGCTGTAGCTCCATGTATTATCCTCCATTGGAGGTCAGCTGTCCTCTTATCAATAGGCAGTTTGTATAATGATCGCCAACAGCCTTTTGGAGAGGCACCTGAACCAAGCACACCCGCCCACCTCGTCGATTTTACCCCTTCCAGGGAAGAGGCATGGGACACCTTTACACATATTCTGTACATGGCCTTCTTTCCCACCTCCTTGAACTCCCCCAGCTCCGGGGTATCGAAGGAAAGCAGCATCCCCACGGCCTCCTCGATTGCCCCCATTGCAGCACTAACAATCAGTGCAGGGAACACATAATCCAGACCCTCCTTCCACCGATCAGAATTGGAAGTGTCAGTCACATACTGCAGATGAAGCACTGGCAAGGAGTCGCAGACCTCAGCAATGACCTTCATCAATTGGCGAGATGATCGGATCCCCGCTCTTTCTCCCAGCTCCTCCAATGATCTGCTCCTGCTCCACATCAGATGACCCAGCTTGGTACACCCCACGCCTAACAGGCATGAACGTAGGCTAGCTGAACCCAAAACACGGGACTGGATGGCGGTGTTGTGAAAAAGAGGCTCTTTAAAAAGCCACATCCCTGGTGGCGTGCAGGCCTTACGGGACTTGACAAGAACTCTCCAAGCCTGCATAACAGACTCATAAAATGGAGTCAGGCCAGGCAAATCACCCCCCTCCAGCTTTAAGAGGAAAAGGTGCTTGTCTAAGCCCAAACAGCCCGCTCTCCTCATCAATGTGTAGGCTGTTTCGACCCAGCTAGAACCGTCTCTGTACAACAATCTACAACAAGCCATGATTCTAGAGGAAATGTCCACCAGGCCTTGCCCACCCTCGTGCAGTGGCAGGTACAGGGCTGCAGCTTTAATCCAGTGTTGTCCAGACCAGAAGAAATTGACAAGGGTCCTCTAAAGCTCTTGTATCATACTCTTTGGTGGCTGCAAAATCATTAGTCTGTGCCACAGGGTAGAGGCAGCAAGATTATTAGCTACCAGGACCCTTCCCCTATAAGACAGCTGGGGCAGCACCCATTTCCATCTCTACAGTCTGGCACACACTTTCTCCAATACACCCTCCCAGTTCTTTTTCTGAAAGACATCGGAGCCTAGAAAAAAAAGTCTTCATACCATTGAAGCCCCACTGAAGCCCCCCTGGTAACCGTGGAGCGGACCTCGTTTGAAGCTGACCTGCCCATAGGGCTTCACTCTTTCCCCAATTGACTCTAGCTGAGGAGGCCCCCTCATACACCTTTAAAGCGTTTGAGAGAACCTTAACATCCTCACCCCCTGTAATAAAAACTATCACGTCATCTGCATACGCAGACAGTGCTATCGTGGGACCCTTCATTACACCTGGCACAGAGAAACCAGTAAGCTTCGCTCTTAAAAAACAAAGCATTGGTTGAATCGCCAGACTATATAACTGCCCTGAAATTGGGCATCCCTGCCTGATGCCCCTTTGGACAGGGATGGGGCAACTCAAACCACCCCCCCACCTTCACCATACACGAGGCCCCAGCATACAGTAAATTCATCCAAGACAAAAAAACATCCCCAAACCCAAAAGCTTTCATTGTTTTAAACAAGTACTGGTGGTCCACACGATCAAAAGCCTTCTCCTGATCCAAAGAAAGTAAACCCACATTTACAGTTTACAAATGTCTAAAACATCTCTTATCAGAAACAAGTTGTAAACAGTAGAGCAGTCAGGTACACAGTAGGACTGGTCCTTGTGGACCAACAATCCCAGATACTCTTTCAACGTGTTTGAGAGACATTTAGAAACAATTTTGTATTCGGCGCACAGCAAAGCAACTGTTCTCCAATCTTTTATGAGAGCCAAATACCCCTTTTTTGGCAACAGTGAAAGCACCGCACATTGACAGGATACAGGAAGAGAACCCTCATGAAAAGATTCACACACCACTTCATAAAAATCCTCCCCAATAGACCCCCAAAACCATCGATGCCAGGGGCTCGGCCTGTTGAGAGCTGCATAACTGATGTGGACAGCTCTTGCAGTGTAATATCAGAGTCCAATGCGACTTACTGCTCAGGTCCAAATTGAGGAAGACCGCGTAACAACTGTTCAGTACACAGAGAGTCACAATCCTCCGCCTTATAGAGGGCCGAGTAGAAATCCACGACATGTTGACGCATTTCACTGTCATCCGCGGTCACCTTCCCATCAGAGAGACGAAGGCAGACCATCTGTTTACGCTGCAATGTCGACTGTTCTAGGTTTTTTTAAAGCGCTAGAAGCATCCATATCCTTGAGGGAAGCGAAACGAGACCTAATCAAGGCACCCTTCACTCTTCCATGCAGAAACGACCTCAGTTCATGTCTCTTGTCCTGTAAGTTCATGACTAGTCCAGGGTCTTTCTGAGTGAGCAGCTTCAATTCAATAGACTTGATGTCCTGTTCAAGGGCCTTGATATTCTCTTTAACTTCAATTTGAGACAGAGCAGTATACTGTTGACAAAATAATCGTATTTGGGCCTTCCCAACCTTCCACCATTGTCTCAAGGACTCAAAATTCCCTTTTGTAACCCTCCATTTTTCCCAAAACAACAAAAACCTGTCACAAAACATGACATCATGTAACAATTTAACATTAAAATATCAGTAAGGTGATGACCTTCGTGGACAGGACAAGTGAATATCAACAGTAACAATCTGATGATCAGAGAAACCCACAGGAGTAATGGCACACTTTCCAACCCTACTACAGTATTGCTCAGATACATACAACCTGTCTAACCTTGCTGCACTGACACAACCTTCATTCATTTTTAGCCATGTGTACTGCCTATCTTTTGCATTCCTTACTCTCCACACATCAGAAAGCTCAAACTCAGTTAATAGGCCAGACAGGCAAGTGGCTGACCGCAGGTGAGGTTCTTCAGCGGTGCGATCAACAGTAAAATCCACTGTACAGTTCCAGTCCCCCCCTAAAACCATACACCCCTCTTGATCACACTGTCTTAAGGTTTCCTTTATTTGATCAAATATAGAAATACGCTGTGTACCCTCATTAGGAGCATAGACGTTTATTTTTTTTATTTTTTTTAAACCCATAACATCCACCTTGACCAATAAAACCTGACCCTTGACAATCTCTGTTGTAGATACCACAGTCACCCCTAAACCTGAAGAAAACCAGATTGCCACCCCAGCACTGAAATTAGTACCATGACTGAGTACCGACCCTTAGTACCTACATATAGAAAAGAGAAAAGAATAGCAGAAGAAACCACAGAGAAACCAAAGTGAAAAAAGACACCCTATGAAGCATGATCATCATCATTATTTTAATCTTCTCTTAACCTGACCACGTTTCCCACCACCTTTTGCTACTGCAACAGCAGTAAAAGATTTCCTCAAGCGAAACAGCTTCTTCTCACTCAATTGGTCTAAAGCCACCGTCTTCTGTAACATCACAGCTGACCTCACAAACTTATCAACAACAACATAATCTGACAATTTGACAGATTTCCCAAAAGTCTGATCCAGAAACTCATTTACCTCCTCTAGATCGTAAATTGAGTCCTCACCAGCTGCTATCATATCAAAACAGATATCCATATCCTTCTCCTGATCCTCAGCTGAGGCCACAGACAACTGACTCCCCTCTACCACATCCCTTTCAACAATCCCCACTTGCACCCCATCACTCATACCAGGCATCTCCTCCACTACCTGGGAGTCTAGCTCCACATGAACCCCAGCACTTGTAGTGGGCAACTCCTCCAATACCTGGGAGCCTAGCTCCACATGAACCCCCTCCTTTACCCCAGCACTTGTACTGGGCACCTCCTCCACTACCTGGGAGCCTAGCTCCACATGAATCCCCTCCTTTACCCCAGCACTCATACTGGGCACCTGCTCACCTGTCTGAGGAACTAGTTCTTCAGATACATCCTTACCTTCTACAACAATACTTTTCTGCTGCATAACATTTCCCTCTAATACAAGTTGCAACTCCGTGCCCTCAACACGGATAACTTGTTCCTCAGCAACAGGTGCTTGTGGCTGCTCCGGTGAGTCCAGAAACATAAACACCTGTCGCCGAAATGACATAACCTGTTTCAACGCCTGGTGTTTGCAACCCAACGGGACAACCTTAATTGAACTGGCGAACTTCCCAAAGCGCAATAACTCGCGCTCCAATAGCTCATTTGCAATAAACGGCGGTACATTTGAAATCGTTACCCTTGTTGACGGAGAAATGCTCAACCATCCGATCAACAAGACATTCTTCTTTAAGAAATACCACCACCGCTTTATTCATCCGGGATGCATAAGCAACATTCTCGTATCCTACCTTCTCTCCTACGGCGACCAGAAGCTCCTCCACCGTGACAGTAGCTTCAGTAACACACCTAAAGCTGTGCCGAAGTGACAGGGACAGAATCCCCATTCGGGCTGCCATCCCCGCCAAAATCAAGGTAATTTCGATACGAAACTAACTTTTCAAGAAAGATCCCGATGACACACTGAGTGTAAATATATATATTGATTGCAATTGTTCCTGAAAGAGTAAGCGTTATTGTGCAAAGGTTTGCATTTCAGTTGTTATAATTATCAACTTTGTAGTGTCTCATCTTAGTCGACCCCCATCTTCCCTTTTGTCTAACAAGCCACCATGCCAGTTTAGCCCACAAGGGCACATTCTCCTATCATTCCTTGTAACTATCTGCTGTTTGTTTATGCATTTCTGTGATTGTTTAGTTAGTTAATAAATAAATGATTTAAGACAATTGATGTATGGATGACTCATGGTGAAGACTGGGTTCGTGCAGATAACCAACAATTTACTACATTTGGAATGAGACTAACGTGAGGTAAACTAAATAGTTCATTAATTCGAAGACTAATTGATCAGATATAAAATATCTGAAAGATTATATTGGGAAATTATAACTTTGTAATTTGAATATTTTCCTTGGTGCCCCGACTTCCTAGTTAATTACAGTTACATGATTAATCAGTTTGATTGCGTAATAATAATTACAGAGAATCTTTGATAAAAACTAAGTCTTCAATTTAATGATAGTAAAGACACGACACATACTAACTTCTCACCATTACAAAAATGGGAGGTTAGCATTTTGAAGGGTGTATGATATTTGTGCATCTAACTTTCTCACTCGTCATTATTCACGATTCATTCAGGACTATCCTTAATCATGGTAGTATCCACATTAATGTAGAAGTGTTTAGAAACATATTGTATTCTTGTTTACAATAAAAGTGACTCCAAAATGACACTGTATATGATTTACAGTACCATTCATTTCTATTGGGCACAACATAATCTGAAGCACAACCAAAACAAACTGCAAATGCATCCAACAAGTCTGTTGAGTCACAAGCTTGATGCAATAATTTGGTGCAAATACTAAAGTTTTGACTACTTTAATACACATATAAGTGAATTTATCCAAATACTGTTGGTCCCCTGAAATGGAGCAGTATGTAAATAAAGTATTGTCATTTCTAAACGGCTCATCTGATATGGATTAAAATTCCCTCAAATGAAAGCTGACAGTCTGTACTTTACCTCATTGTATCATTTCAAGTCCAAAGTGCTGGAGTACAGAGCCAGAACAACAAATGTGTCACTGTACCAACCCTTTTGGAGCTCACTGTATATTACCAGTGCAACGTTTTGTCCGGTTGACAGGCAGCATTTTACACTTTGTCCAAAGAAGGGCCAGAGGTATACAGAATGGTGTCATCTGCGTAGAGGTGGATCAAAGAATCACCAGCAGCGAGAGCGACGTCATTGATGTATACAGAGAAGAGAGTCTGCCCGAGAATTGAACCCTGTGGCACCCCCGTAGAGACTGCCAGAGGTCCCGACAACAGGCCCTCCAATTTGACATTCTGAACTCTATCGGAGAAGTAGTTGGTGAACCAGGTGAGTCAATCATTTGAGAAACCAAGGCTGTTGAGCCTGCCAATAAGAATGTTGTGATTGACAGTCTAAAGCCTTATCCTGGTTGTTAAATACGGCTTCACAGTAATGTCTCTTATCGATGGCAGTTATGATACCGTTTAGGACCTTGAGCGTGGCTGAGGTACACCCATGACCAGCTCTGAAACTAGATTTCATAGTGGAGAAGGTATGGTGAGATTCGAAATGGTCAGTAATCTGTTTGTTAACTTGGCTTTGAAAGACCTTAGAAAGGCAGGGTAGTATCGGCCTTACGGCCTTCGTCAAAGCTTATTAAAGACCAGTGATACTATCAAGAGCAGTGTGGGGGTTTCCTCTTTTTTTTCTCATTTTATTCAACCGTTACCATGCACCTGCAAAAAGATAGCTCAGATGTGCAAGTGACTTTTAAATTTGGATATACAAATCTATTGTTTTTCTTACTTTAGATTTCAGTGGCAATTTTACAGCTCATAAATAGAGGATAGGCCTAAACAACATTTTTATCTATATTAACATATTGTAAATTGTGGTGGCTTACTTGTTTATTATCTTTTTTTTGCTCCTAAAGTTAAGTAACTTTAGGCTCAAATTTCAACTCTGTCGTTCAGCATACGTAATCTATTTCTTAACCCAATATACGCTGAGTTTACAAACATTAAGAACTCTCATTCCATGACATATACTGACCAGGTGAAAGCTATGATCCCTTATTGATGTTACTTGATAAATCCACTTCAATCAGTGTAGATGAAGGAGAGGAGACAAGTTAAATAAGCATGATTAAGCCTTGAGACAATTGAGACATGGATTGTTTGTGTGCCATGGGCACAATGACTCAATATTAGGAAACTGTTCCTAATGTTTGGTATACTTGGTGTATATACATATACACACTCCATCTTTTTCAGGATATGCAAGACAATCTGTTGTCATCACAATGAGAAACTAGGAACCAGCAAGAGAACATTTGGAGGTAAGATTAATTTTGTAATGTAGAAAAAAATAAAACAATCTATTAAACATTGCCTTGTGCGCTGTAGTTCCCTCTTACTAATGAATGAAGAATATTTACAAAGTCCTGTATCAAATCAACAAAGTCTGCAAATAATTATATTTAGGCATGGTATTTTTACTGGATGAGTGTCACACCCTGACCGTAGTGTTTTTGTTTTCCTTGTTATTTTGGTTAGGTCAGGGTGTGACATGGGTGATGTGTGTTTTCTCCTGTCTAGGGGTTTTGTATGTTTATGGGGCTGCTTCCTTTCTAGGTGTTTATGTAAGTTTATGGTTGCCTAGATTGGTTCTCAATTAGAGGCAGGTGCTTATCGTTATCTCTGATTGGCAACCATTTGTGGGTGATTGTTTACTGTGTCAGTGTTTGTGCCACACAGAACTGTTTCGTTGCCAGTTCATGTTGTTGATTTGTGTTTATGTTGAGTTTTCTTATTAAATACCATGGACACTTACCACGCTGCATATTGGTCCGATCCTTGTTTCACCTCTTCAGAGGACGAAATCTGCCGTGACAATGAGTTGAGGTGAAAGTCCCTTCATTGATATTTTTCTGAGGTTGATACCTTCTACAAAGCCTGAAGTTAAATTACCTATAAATTAACAACATACTCTCAGATCACCATTCAGTTAGCATAGCATGAACCTTTTGTGCATAGGCCTTTATTTCCCACCAAAATATGTTAATCTTTCTGCCTTCATGTGATACGTGACACAATTTTGTGTACATGAGAGACAGACACTGGTTTTATAATGTCTGTAAAGGCCTCTCTCTAATTCTTCAACTCTAGCAGAGAAATACATAGATACACAATTGGTGAAATCAGGGTGACAAAGAAATGGTTGAGGTGTGTTCAAAGCCCTCCCTCAAGACGATAGGAGCTGAACAATGAAATAAGTAAGCAGAACAAAAAATGTTATCTGAAAGGACTGATCTCGTTTATCCCATTTTTTAAGTGTGTTGATAACTGATTTCACAGCACAAACACCCAGTAACATATTACAGCCAGTCTAATATTTTAATGTTATTTCAACATGTGAAATATACCAAACAGATATTCATGAATTTAGAAAAACCTTTCTGGGATAACCTTATCATAACAATTGTCTTTTTTTTTGTTGCCTATGTTTTTGTTGTAAACAAATGTCCTGTTCTGCCTGAAATTAATCTGATATTCATATCATCTCATTCCTGTCATACAACATAAATACCACTTTATTTCTATGTGAACAAGGCATAACAGATGCAGTTGGCACACAATAATAATTATTGAAATGTAACTTAAGGGAAGTGAATGTCTTTTCAGGTAATGGATTGTATTTAATTTAATTTCTTCATTAATCCGGTACAGGAAACGAAACCAGCATTTTCTTCATTCAATGTATAAGTAATAGTGAATTACAAAACAGTATAAATACACCATTCAGTTACAATAAGTATTAGTGCAGTAAGTAGAAGGAATAACTATCAAGATTCTTAAAATCTTGTTGATAATTGGTAGACCAGCTGTCTTTTTTTTTTACATTGTCCTCAAGCTGTTCAATATTCTCATGTTCTCCATAGCAATTAATTATTTCCCTGTACATTTTGGGGTAATAAATAATAATAAATAGTATACAGTTCTAATAATTAATATGATTACATTGTTGGTAAGTTTCCCTGTCACAGTGGTGATCAGTTATATCAGTATTAGTCAAGCAGTTGTGACAACATAACAAGACAGATGAGTAGACTTGTCTTGTAGCTTATTCCACTGGAGGCGGCAGCATTGTTTATTGTTGATTCAACAACAGAAGAAGGTGTGGTCTTAGTGGGGTCAGCTGTGGTTGTGGTTGTAGCAGTAGCTGTGGTTGTGGTTGTAGTTGGAGCAGCTGTGGTTGTTGTTGCAGCAACTGTTGTTGTGGTGGCTGCTGCAGCAGTTGCATGTGTCGTTGTCATGGCAGGATCTGTGGTGGTCATCATGGACATAGCTGAGGTTGTAGTTGGAGCAGCTGTGGATGTTGAATGAGCAACTGTGGTATTTGTGATGCCTGCTGTGGTGACCGTGGCAGCACCTGTGGTTGTGGTGGCGGCACCTGTGGTTGTGATGGCAACACCTGTGGTTGTTGTGACTCCATTTGTGGTTGTAGTTGGAGCAGCTGTGGTTGTTGTGGGAGAAACTGTGGATGTTGCGACTCCATTTGTGGTTGTAGTTGGAGCATCTGTGGTTGTAATGACAAGAGCTGTGGTTGTAGTAGGAGCAGTAGTGGTGGCAGCTACTGTGATTGTGGAGGTTGCTGCTGCTGTTGTTGTAGTCGAAGCAGCTGTGGTTGTTGTGACCGGAATTGTGGTAGTCATCATGCCAGCTGTGGTGGTCGTGGGGGCAGCTGTGGTTGTGGTTGCAGCAGTAGCTGTGGTTGTAGTTGGAGCAGCTGTGGATGTTGTTGAGCACCTGCTGGATGCAGGTTGTTGTCAGCAGGAACTGTGGTAGCTGTGGTTGTTGAATGAGCAACTGTGGTAGTTATGACGCCTGCTGTGGTGACTGTGGCGGCACCTGTGGTTGTTGTGGGAAAAACTGTGGTTGTTGTGACACCATTTGTTGTTGTAGTTGGAGCATCTGTGGTTGTTGTGGGAGAAACTGTGGATGATGTGACTCCATTTGTGGTTGTAGTTGGAGCATCTGTGGTTGTAATGACAGGAGCTGTGGTTGTAGTAGGAGCAGAAGTGGTTGTGGTGGCAGCTCCTGTGATTGTGGTGGTTGCTGCTGTTGATGTTGTCGAAGCAGCTATGGTTGTTGTGACTGGAATTGTGGTAGTCGTCATGCCAGCTGTGGTGGTCGTGGGGTCAGCTGTGGTTGTGGTTGCAGAAGTAGTTGTGGTTGTAGTTGGAGCACCTGTGGTTGTTGTTGCAGCAACTGTGGTTGTGGTGGCTGCTGCAGCATTTGCAGGTGTCGTTGTCATGGCAGGAACTGTGGTGGTCATCATGGACGTAGTTGAGGTTGTAGTTGGAGCAGCTGTGGTTGTTGAATGAGCAACTGTGGTAGTTGTGATGCCTGCTGTGGTTGTGGTGGCAGCACCTGTGGTTGTGGTGGCAGCACCTGTGGTTGTTGTGGGAGAAACTGTGGATGTTGTGGGGGCATTCGTTGTTGGGCTTTGGGCATTCCCTGATGCTGTTGCAAATGAAAAAGCATAGATTTTAGAACATCTTTTAGAATTTCGTAATGATCTACAATTTAAAGACTAGAGAATGAACTTACCTATAATCATAAGGACTATGAGAATTTTTCTGTTCATCTTTGAAAATGTTTTCTTTTTAGTCTGTGGTCACAGAGAGATGGGCACATGATTCATTTAAATGTAAAATACAAATATTTATCAACAGAATGTAATATAAACTTGAATATTGTGGACAAAGATCACTAATGGTAAATGCAGTATTTTTGTCTGTTTGTGTACAGTAAGTCTTGTTTGTGATGTTTCTAATCAAGTGATCCACAACTTCTTTGTCTTGATATTTAATATTTTAATAATTCACATTTGTATTTTTTTTAAACTTTTATTTATTATTTTAACCATGATTTATTTATCCAGAAGTCTTGTTAAGGTCAGAAGGCATATTTTTATTTATTTAAACATGGCTAAGAGGTCAGCTGAATTAAAACACATAGATACGCTACAGTGCATGTGTTATTGTATAATCCGTACATGTATAGACTTACCACTAAATCTGTAGATTTACAAAATGAAAATGTAATCATTCGATTTAGTGTTTTTACACATTTACCATAACACATACACAGCAGAGCAAAACATGAATATGAATAACTGTAATTACCCACCATCAATCATAAAACACATGTAGTCATTAAGAATTGAAACATTTGCACACCTCCTGCAGCAAGTCTGAAACTATAGCCTTGAATTCCTCTATCAGGACAAAGCACTCTAGGTTAAAGAAGATGATTCCTGGACCAAGGGGTCAGATATTCTGATCAGACCCTTGGTAACTGGAATAAGAATTTCACTAGAGATGATTTGAGATGATAAAATGAATCCATGGCTGAACAAGGACAAGGAACAGCGGTATAGAGTGAGTTTACGAGTTATAGCCTTGTCAGTTAACATACACAAATGTTTCTTCCAAAAGTTCACTTTTAAAAATACACAGAAGTCTAATCATAATAAAAAATGTAACACAATATTTCAAAAACCACACTTACCAAATTGTGTTAATTGTGATGTAGCTGAAATCCTCAGTGTTCAGTAACTGTGCAGCTGCAAACCATACTAAGCTCCTGCATTGCTACAGCCTTTATAGTTTAAAGCACAACCTTCATGACATCATTATGATGAATGAGATGTAAAGGAAAATGTGTGCTTACGTCACCGTGTAGAAAAAGGTGTGCTGAGTTGTGTCGTAATCATCTTTTGAAGAAGAATGAATGCGGCCTCCCCCACGTTATGACTGAATTCCTAATCTAACAGTTCATGGAGACACACATACCAGGGGTGCAATCATTTGTACAAACAGATGCAAAATGTTCTGTTTTACAACTACAACTATTGTTTCTATTGTACAGATTCAGATAGGTCCCTCCCAGTTTGCTGAACTTGCTCAATAGAAACACCATTGTAATGATTACACCCCTGGACCCATTTAATGTATCAATTGTATTTGATTGCAATGCATAATGTAAATTCATCTATTACATAATCATTGTGATACATTTTTTTTTCATCAAGCTAATTTTCCTAAGGAAATGCCAAAACCACAAACATGCAAGGTTATTTTTCCAATGACACCACACCCATATGTTTCCGCATACGTATGAAGACAACCTTTGATGACACCCAGGATGTGCACATCTCCAAAACACGTCTTTGATAAAGTAAATAAAGGCTATTATTATGCCAATGGTAATGATCTAAGAATAGCTGTATTACAGAATCTGGACTTTTTCCACATTTTGTTGTGTTGCAGCCAACGTTTAAAATGTATTAAATTGAGACTTTGTGTCACTGGCCGACACACAATACCCCATAATGTCAATTTGGAATTATGTTTTTAGATTGAAAACATAATAATAACATAAAATATGAAATGTCTTGAGTCAGTAAGTATTCAACCCAGTTGATATGGCGAGACTAAATACATTCAGGAGTAAAATGGACTCACTTAATAAATTGCATGGACTCGCTCTGTGTGCAATAATAGTGTTCAACATGAAAAACTACCTCATCTGTGTACCCCACACATACAATTATCTGTAAGATCGAGCAGTGAATTTCAACCCAATACTGAACAAAAATATGAACGTAACAAAGTGTTGGTCAATTGTGAGGTGAAATAGAAGGTCCAAGGATCTGTACACAATTCCTTGAAGCTGAAAATATCCCAGTTCTTCCGTAGCCTGGATATTCACCAGATATGTCACCCATTCAGCATGTTTTGGATGCTCTGGATTGACGTGTACAACAGCATGTTCCAGTTTCCGCAAATGGTGGTCACATTCGATGCTGGCTGGTTTTCTGATCCATCCTTTTTTTTAAGGTATCTGTGACCAACAGCTGCATATCTGTATTCCCAGTCATGTGAAATCTATTGATGAGGGCCACATTTCACTGATTTCCTTATATGAACTGTATCTCAGAAACACCATTTTCAAAAATGTATGTTGCGTTTATATTTTTGTTCTGTATACATTATAAATCAATACAGAAAAGAAAAAGATACTACTTAATGAATTTTTTTCTTAAACTATTTGAGGTACTCAAAGCATTGTTGTGTAATACTGAACTAAAGTGCATAATTCCACAAATAAAATGTTGAGTTATAATAGATATAAAATAAATAAGTTATTGCTGTGACTTCAAGGATGATTACTTAAGGATTACTTAAGACTCAGTAGCCTCGGTTTTTCTAATGACTGCCTTGCCTGGTTCACCAACTACCTTGCAGACAGAGTTCAGTGTGTCAAATCAGAGGGCATGTTGTCCAGTCCTCTGGCAGTCTCTATGTGGGTGCCACAGGGTTCAATTCTCGGGCAGACTCTTTTCTCTGTATATATCAATGATGTTGCTCTTGCTGCGGGCGATTCCCTGATCCACCTCTACACAGTCGACACCATTCTGTATACTTCTGGCCCTTCCTTGGACACTGTGCTATCTAACCTCCAAACGAGCTTCAATGCCATACAACACTCCTTCCGTGGCCTCCAACTGCTCTTAAACGCTAGTAAAACCAAATGCATGCTTTTCAACCGTTCACTGCCTGCACCCGCACGCCCGACTAGCATCACCACCCTGGATGGTTCCGACCTAGAATATGTGGACATCTATAAGTACCTAGGTGTCTGGCTAGACTGTAAACTCTCCTTCCAGACTCATATCAAACATCTCCAATCTAAAATCAAATCTAGAGTTGGGTTTCTATTCCGCAACAAAGCCTCCTTCACTCACGCCGCCAAACTTACCCTAGTAAAACTGACTATCCTACCGATCCTCGACTTCGGCGATATCATCTACAAAATAGCTTCCAATACTCTACTCAGCAAACTGGATGCAGTTTATCACAGTGCCATCCGTTTTGTTACTAAAGCACCTTATACCACCCACCACTGCGCCCTGTATGCTCTAGTCGGCTGGCCCTCGCTACATATTCGTTGCCAGACCCACTGGCCCCAGGTCATCTACAAGTCCATGCTAGGTAAAGCTCCGCCTTATCTCAGTTCACTGGTCACGATGGCAACACCCACCCGTAACACGCGCTCCAGCAGGTGTATCTCACTGATCATCCCTAAAGCCAACACCTCATTTGGCCACCTTTCCTTACAGTTCTCTGCTGCCTGTGACTGGAACGAATTGCAAAAATCGCTGAAGTTGGAGACTTTTATCTCCCTCACCAACTTCAAACATCTGCTATCTGAGCAGCTAACCGATCGCTGCAGCTGTACTTAGACCATCGGTAAATAGCCCACCCAATTTACCTACCTCATCCCCATACTGTTTATATTTATTTACTTTTCTGCTCTTTTGCACACCAGTATCTCTACCTGCACATGACCATCTGATCATTCATAACTCCAGTGTTAATCTGCAAAATTGTAATTATCCGCCTACCTCCTCATGCCTTTTGCACACAATCTACTGTGTTATTGACTTGTTTATTATTTACTCCATATGTAACTCTGTTGTTGTCTGTTCACACTGCTATGCTTTATCTTGGCCAGGTTGCAGTTGTAAATGAGAACTTGTTCTCAACTAGCCTACCTGGTTAAATAAAGGTGAAATAAAAATATATTTTTTGAAAAGGGTGAAGGGGACTGAGTAGCAGCAGTTGTTTTAGAAGATCCTACAGAAATTTCATTTTCTCTCTAGGAATCTTTACTCTCTTCAAACTAAATATTATTTTATGATATATTTAAGCAATAAGGCCTGAGGAGGTGTGGTATACGACCAAAGGATACCATGGCTAAGGGCTGATCTTAGGCACGCGGAGTCCCTGGATACAGCCCTTAGCCATGGTATATTGGCCCTTTACCACAAACCACAGAGGTGCCTTATTGCTATTATAAACTGGTTACCAACGTAATTAGACCAGTATTTTTTATTTTTTTTGTCAAACATATACGGTCTTATATACTAGTTTTTAGCCAATCAGCACTCAGGGTTCGAATCACATGGTTTATATAAAATTCTGAATAGGATTTTGTTTGTGTATGTTGAGGTATGCTGTCAAGATGATGACTAGTCTACCAGTATAAGTGAAGCAGATATGACATGACAGCCAGGCAGATTGTGAGAAGACAAGACTAATCTTCAACTGGAGGCTGCCACTGGAGGCAGCAGCTGTGGTTGTTGTTGCAGTAACAATGGATGTTGTGGTGGCATCTGTTTTTATTTAGGAGCAGCTATGGTTGTCGTAGCAGCAGCTATGGTTGTAGTTGGAGTGGCTGTGGGGGCAGCAGCTGTAGTTGTGGTGGTGGCTCCTGCTGTGGTTGTAGTTGGAGCAGCTGTTGTTGTCATGGCAGCAGCTGTTGGGTTTGTAGTGGCAGCTGTGATTGTAGTTGGAGTAGCTGTGGTTGTTGTGGTGGCTACTTTGGTTGTAGTTGAAGCTGCTTTGGTTGTAGTGGCGACAGCTGTGGTTGTAGTTGGAACAGCTGTGGTTGTTATGGCAGCAGCTGTATTTGCAGAGGCAGCAGCTGTAGTTGGTGGAAGTTGCTGTGGTTGTAGTTAGAGCAGCAGTGGTAGTTATGGCAGCAGCTGTGGATGTGGCAGCAGCTGTGGATGTATTTGGTTCAGCTGTGGTTGTTGTAGCAGGGACTGTGGTTGTGGTGGCATTGGTTGTTGTGCTTTGGGATTTTCCTGATGCTGTTGTAAATTAAAGCATTGATTATAGAGTATATTTTTTCAATTTCAAATGATTTGCACTTTAAAGAGAAGTGGATCAGTTTACAATAATCAGAAGAAGGACTGTGATAATTGTTGCATTCATCTTCAAACCATGTTCGTATTATTCTAATATCACAGAGTAAGGGTAAAGTCATTAGAGTTGAATTCGAAGTTGTGGATGTATTTCAAGGCCTACCTTCAAACTCAGTGCCTCTTTGCTTGACATCATAGAAAAATCTAAAGAAATCAGCCAAGACTTCAGGAACAAAATTGTAGACCTCCACAAGTCTGGTTCATCCTTGGGAGCAATTTCCAAATGCCTGTTGTTACCACGTTCATCTGTACAAACAATGGTACGCAAGTTTAACCACCATGGGACCACGTCATACATGTCAGGAAGGAGATGCGTTCTGTCTATTAGAGATGAACGTACTTTGGTGCGAAAAGTGCAAATCAATCCCAGAACAACAGCAAAGGCCCTTGTGAAGATGCTGGAGGAAACGGGTACAAAAGTATCTATATCCACAGTAAAACGAGTCCTATATCGACATAACCTGAAAGGCCGCTCAGCAAGGAATAAGCCACTGCTTCAAAACCACCATTTCAAATCCAGACTACGGTTGGCAACTGCACGTGGGGACAAGGACATACTTTTTGGAGAAATGTCCTCTGGTCTGACGAAACAAAAATAGACCTGTTTGGCAATGATGACCATTGTTATGTTTGGAGGAAAAAGGGAGAGCTTGCAAGCCGAAGAACACCATCCCAACCCTGAAGCATGGGTGTGTCAGCATCATGTTGTGGGGGTGCTTTGCTGCATTAGGGACTGGTGCACTTCACAAAATGGATGGCATCATGAGGAAAGACAATTATGTGGATATATTGAAGCAACATCACAAGACATCAGTCAGGAAGTTAAAGCTTGGTCACAAAGGGGTCTTCCAAATGGACAATGTCCCCAAGCATACTTCCAAAGTTGTTGCAAAATGGCTTAAGGACAACAAAGTCAAGCCATTCGAGTGGCCATCACAAGCCCTGACCTCAAACCTAAGGACATTTTTGGGCCGAACTGAAAAAGTTTTTACGAGCAAGGAGGCCTAAAAACCTGACTCAGTTACACCAGCTCTGTCAGGAGGAATGGGCCAAAATTCCCGCAACTTATTAGGGGAAGCTTGTGGAAGGCTACCCGAAATATTTGACCCAAGTTAAACAGTTTAAAGGCAATGCTATCGAATACTAATTGAGTGTTTGTAAACTTCTGACCCACTGGGAATGTGATGAAAGAAATACAACCTGAAATAAATCATTCTCTGGGAAACATTTGGGATGCATTTTCTCCATTGTTTTTGATGGTAGGCCAATCTGGTAGGCCTACATTATATTCAAATGCCACAGGAGCCTACATGGCCACTGTTAAAACTGTAACTTAAAGCAGGTACAGCCTCAGCGGTCACAGGAAACGTGCACTTGACGTTTTACAGAATTTTCACAACTCAAGTTTGCACTCAGCAGACCTGAAATATGCTCAGCGTCAGAACACAATTGGGGGAACATTGTTCAGGACCCCTGTCTAAATCAATGTAAGCATCCAAGCCTGAAGGCACCAATAGTCTAGTGTGTTGATGGTCATAAATTTAATGTGATGATTGTCCCCCGCAATGAAATCAGGGAGGGGCCTGTGGTTATGCCTCTGTCTGTGAGTACGTTCATACCTTAATAACATGCAATGATGATCAATGTAACAAATGTAATGTGTATATATATTGTGTATTGACTTCTTATTGCTGCATGGGCACTATTGTGTAGCTTGGATGAAAGGTGCCCAGAGGTGCCTAGAGTAAACGGCCTGCTCCTCAGTCTCAGTTGCTAATATATGCATATTATTATTAGTATTGGATAGAAAACACTCTGAAGTTTCTAAAACTGTTTGAATAATGTCTGTGAGTATACAGAACTCATATGGCAGGCAAAAACCTGAGAAGAAATCCAAACAGGAAGTGAGAAATCTGAGGTTGGTGGATTTTCAATCCAGGCCCTATTGAATTCCCATTGGGATATGAATGAAGTTGCACTTCCTAGGTCTTCCACTAGTTGTCAAAATCTTTAGAAACTTTATTGATGCTTCTAATGTGTTGTGAGACTGAATAAGAGCTGAATGAGTCAGGTTACTGGCAGAGAGCCATTTCCTGGTGATATCGACTTGCGTTCCATTCCTCCTCTAGACACAAAGGAATTCTCCGGTTGGAACTTTATTGAAGATGATAAAAACATCCTAATGATTGATTCTGTAGTTAGTTTGAAATGTTTCTTCGACCTCTAATATAACTTTTTGAAGTTGTTGTCCGAACAAATGCACGAGCATTTGGATATGTATACCAAACGCGTTAACAAAGTAGCTAATTGGACATAAATAACGGACATTGTCGAACAAATCAAGTATTTATTGTGGACCTGGGATTCCTGGGAGTGCATTATGATGAAGATCATCAAAGGTAAGGGAATATTTATCATGTAATTTCTGGTTGCTGTTGACTCCAACATGGCGGCTAATTTGAAGATATTTCTGAGCGCCGTCTCAGATTATTGCATGGTTTGCTTTTTCCGTAAAGTTTTTAAAAAATCTGACACAGCGGTTGCATTAAGGAGAGGTATATCTATAATTCCATGTGTATAACTTGTATTATCATCTACATTTATGACGAGTATTTCTGTTGAATCGATGTGGCTATGCAAAATCACTGGATGTTTTTGGAACTAGTGAACAATGTAAACTCTGATTGTTTTAAATATAAATATCAAACAAAACATACATGTATTGTGTAACATGAAGTCCTATGAGTGTCATCTGTTGAAGATCATCAAAGGTTAGGGATTAATTTAATCTCTATTTGTGCTTTTTGTGACTCCTATCTTTGGCTGGAAAAATGGCTGTGTTTATTCTGTGGCTCGGTGGTGACGTAACATAATCGTTTGTGGTGCTTTCGCTGTAAAGCATATTTGAAATCGGACACTGCGGTGGGATTAACAACAAGATTACCTTTAAAACGGTATAAAATACATGTATGTTTGAGATTTTAATTATGAAATTTCTGTTGTTTTGAATTTGGCACCATGCACTTTCACTGGCTGTTGTCATATCATCCCGTTAATGGGATTGCAGCCATAAGAAGTTTTAATGTTCAACTACATTTGCAAAATAGAGAGGTCAACATTCAAAATTAACGGACCCTGTGTGGAGACTCTGATCTAACCAACTGATCCAAGGCTATCACGTACTCACAGACTCTGTTTTAGGATCTGTCCACAAGTTATCACTTTAGGATATTTGGCTGCTTTTATAGGCTACATTTGTATGCTTTATTTGCATATGTGACCTGATTCAGGAAACTAGGCCTATTTCGCAATTCACTACTTCACAGGAGAGCCTTTTGAACGTAACTTTTAATTTATTAATTTATATTTTTTATTTTTTTCAAAATGCATTCTTTGGCAGAAGTGCCTTCCCGAACATGTGAACTTTCATGTGCCTTAATATCAACACTGAATGTCATCTGTAAAATTGTTACATTTCGAGCCTAGATTGTTTAGCCACAAAAAAGTCAGCAACCTTCCCACTAGCCATGATTGCCTGAGATAATGAGTCGGCTGGACATGCCGAGAGATGAGTTTGGATTGGTCGGTGTTGCATCTTGTGTCTATAAAATGAGCTGCTCGTAATGCGTGAATAATTGTTTCTAATGCAGTTTTTTCCCGAAAGATATTATGTTAGCTATGGAAAACTGCACATATGTTGCTACTGCTCTCAATAACATTGCTGCCCTGAATTTACCAGGCGCTATCGACAAAGGTCAGTGGGAAAAGGTTGTGATGGACTACTTTCTGGATGACGATAGTGACATGCAATTCTGACTCTCTCATTTCATAACATGTTTTGAAATCAGTGGAACACAACAGGCCAAACAAGCTGTGCAAACTAAACAGAAACACAGGATGTCTTATAAAAGGGGTCTGCCGTGAAGCTTTCATCCATGTATACAGTTAGGAATCTAGCTACAGAGTCAGATATTTACATTTCAAATTTTGTCCAAAAGTTGTTTTCATAGCAAGCTAATGCTTTCTGTTAGCTAGCCAGCTGGAGTTCAATGGCTGGCTTGCTAACTAACAATGAACCTAACATTATTTTGTTAACTTTATCTTGCTATGACAATCAGTTTGTATTGCTAATAATGTTCTTTGGATGGTGATTATAGTAATTTTTTTAGCTATCTCGCTAACGTTAACGTGACATGTCTAAAGAAAAGATCCCAAGTTAAAGTTTGCTTTTAGATAGCTAATGTTAGTTGAGATTAGGTGGCTGGCTTGCTAGCTAACATTAACTTATGTGTATGAAGTGTTGCTAGTTATAGCCTAATGCTAGCTAGCTAACATTGAACTTATTGGTTAACTTTAGCTAGCTATGACAATCGGTTTGTATTGCTTTCTGTTAGCTAGCCAGCTGACAATAGATGGCTGTCTAGCTACAGTGTAGTGATATCTCATAATGCCAATTTGCATCTATTGTATAATAATGATAAAATATTTGTATCTGGAATTTGTCTTCAGCAATAATCAGTGGAACACGCCTGACTCTAATCCACCAGTCATACAGAGAGCTGGCCCAAGCAAGCAAAGGCCGCAGCGTAGTCATCAACTACGTGCACCATTTCTTCAACTACGAAGTTGGGAAAACACGTGTGGACCTGAATTGTGACAACTGCAGTGGCCAAAACAAGAACAAGTTCGTCATCAGTTATTGTACCTGGTGGACCATGCACAAGCTCCACCACAATCTGGACCTTCACTTCCTGATCACAGGCCACACCAAGTTTGCCCCTGACTTGTGCTTTTGCCTCATCAAGCAGCGCTTCAGAAAGACCAGACTTTGTCTGAGATTGCTGGTATTGTGAAGGACAGCACTGTGACAGGGGTCAACATCCCACAGCTGGTTGGACTGTAGGATGGTGCGGTGCTGGTGGAAAGCTATGGTGGCAACAACACCTGACTCCATACTTCAGGCCGTTGCCACAGATGAAGCAGTACCAGCACTTCAGGTAAAAAATAGTTTTCTTTGTATGAGGTTATTCTTATCTAAGCTTGGGAGGTGAATTGATGTTGTGCAAGGTTGTAATGTCTTCTGATTTTTTGTTATTCCCTGTTTTACAACTTCAATGCTCTGGAGCCTGGTGTTGCGTTCGGACTATCGGGACAAGGATTCAGCTGCTGCGCAACACTGACATCCTTCCTCCCATAGATGGTCTGCCTGTAAAAGCACCACCCGGACTGGACATAGCTAGACAAACTATATTTTTGACAAAATCAGGGAGTTTTGCGACGAAGAGGCTATGGACATCACATGCTCTGTACCAAAGTCAAGGACAGGACAGAAACAGGCTCTCTGAATATAGATTCCCTCATCCATGTGTGGTTTGGACGGACCAGTCATCAGCACTATCTGCAGTGTACCATGATTTTGTGGCATACCACAACAATATCATGTAACCGTATCAAGTGTCCACCACTTAAATATATGGTGCATGCATCTGTTTATGTACTGTACATGTGCTCCTCACTCAGGTTTCATGGCCTTAACTTATGTATGGAATACTATGTGATAAGTGCATGTGTAAGAGTATATAAAGTACGCCAATGTACTGCTGTGAAGGCATTCTGGCAGTGATGTCAAAATACTTTAAAGTACTTCTTAAGTAGTGTTTTGTGGTATCTGTACATTACTTTACTATTTATATTTTTGGCAACTTTTACTTCACTACATTCGTAAACAAAATAATGTATCTTTTACTCCATATATTTTCCTTGACACCCAATAGTACTTGTTACATTTTGACGGTAAAATTGTCCAATTCAAACACTTATCAAGAGAACATCTCTGGTCATCCATTCTGCCTCTGATCTGGCATACTCACTAAACACAAATGCCACATTTATAAATTATGTCTGAGTGTTGGAGTGTGCCCCTGGCTATCCATCAATAAAAAATAATATTGTGCTGTCTGGTTTGCTAAATATAAGGAAGTTGAAATGGTTTATACTTTTACTTTTGATACTTAAGTACATTGTGCCCCTGGCTATCTGTAATTTTATTTTTTAAATACAATTGTGCCGTCTAGTTTAATATAAGGAATTTGAAATGATTTATACTTTTACTCAAGTATGACAATTTAGTTCTTTTCCCACCACTGGATGTGGCTGGGTGTTATAGCATTTCTTTCACATGACCCATCAATTTAGACAAGTGTATCTGGGTAAGCATCATCTAATATTCATAAAATATTTTGATCTGGACACTCTGTTAACCTGGAATGTTTCCTTATTGTAGGCTACTACCGCTTTTAGTCTTTAGCTCAGGACCTCATGTGAATCCTTAAAGAGATGGGTGGGGCTAAGGCTTAAGAGGGTGTGAACAATGCTGAATGGGTGTAGACAAAGGAGAGCTCTCCAGTAGGTACCAAAATATTCAAATACCCTTTTCTCAAAAGTGAGTTTACCAACTTTCAAAGTAGAATTACTTTCCCATTGTTCCTCAAAAATGATGTGTATGATATACCAGTCTCTACTTTTATCCAATGTAAAATACTGAATTTCATATGTTGCTACCTAAGACCGAATCCAGGTGGTGAGTCACATATTTTTTACATTTATTTCGCAGTCCTCTTGTGCAGGAATATGTTGCTTGGCACCATCATGTGTCCCAAACGTGTAATTACTCTGCTCTTTTTAATAGTTGTTTATTATCCACAGAATACACAACTGCGACACACTCTATTTTGTGTTTTGTTTTGCCTTTTAGATTCTTTACTTTATTAATTCCTTTTTTAAAAACTTTAATTTTGATGTTTCTCCCCCTGTGTACTGCTTCCATGAATTGCTTGTGTGTTACCTTATACTGAATATACAGTGCCTTCAGAAAATATTCACTCCCCTTGAATAAAAAAAAAAAAGCTGAACCATCTTGAGTCAATAAGTTTTCAACCCCTTATGGCAAGCCCAAATAAGTTCAGGAGTAAAAATGTGCTTAACAAGTCACATAATAAGTTGCGTGGACTCACTTTGCGTGCAATGAAAGTGTTTGACCTGGTTTTTGAATGACTAGCTCATATCTGCACCCACACATACAATTACCTGTAAGGTTCCTCTGTCGATGCAGTGCATTTCCAACACCGATTTAACCACAAAAACCAGGGAGGTTTTTCAATGCCTCGCAAAGAAGGGCACGTATAGGTAGATGGGTAAAACAAAAACAAAAAAGACATTGAATATCCCTTTGAGCATGGTGAAGTTATTAATAACACTTTGGATGGTGTATCAATACACCCAGTCACTACAAAGATACAGGCTTCCTTCCTAACTCAGTTGTCAGAGAGGGAGGAAACCGCTCAGGGATTTCAACATGAGGTCAATGGTGACTTTTAAACAGTAGTTTAACGGATGTGATTGGAGAGAACTGAATATGAAGTGTTACGTTTGGGGCAAATCCCATACAACACATTACTGAGTTCCATTCTCCATATTTTTAAGCAGAATGGTGGCTAGATCATGTTATGGGTATGCTTGTAATCGGTAAGGACTGTGGAGTTTTGCAGAATAAAAAATGTATGGCATGTAGCTAGACACAGGCAAAATCCTAGATGAAAACCTGGTTCAGTCAGCTTTCCACCAGACACTGGGAGTTGAATTCACCTAGGCCAAATCTAAGCTGGAGTTGAATGCCAAGAACACAGTGAATGTTCCTGAGTGGCCGAGTTCCAGTTTTGACTTTGTTTGTCTAGTTTTGAAATTGTTGTCTAGTAATGATCAACAACCAATTTGGCAGAGCTTGAAGAATTTCAAAAAGAATAATGGGAAAATGTTTCACAATTCAGGTGTGGAAATCTTTTAGAGACTCACAGGCATAATTGCCGCTAAAGGGGCTTCTACAAAGTACCCACTCAGGAGGAGTGTGAATACTTACGTAAATAAGATAATTATGTATTACATTTTCTAAACATTAGGACACATTTAAAAAAAAAACATGTTTTCACTTTATCATTATGGGCTATTGCATGTAGATGGATAATATACAAAAATGTATATTTGAATTCAGGCTGTACCACAACAAAATGTGGAATAAGTCAAGTTTTATGAATACTTTCTGAACAAAACTGTAAACCCTACATGTAAAGTGTTGGACCCATGTTTTATGAGCTGAAATACAATTTCCCAGAAATGTTCTAAATGCACAACAAGCTTATTTCTCTCAAATGTATTTCTGTCCCTGTTAGTGAGCGTTTCTCCTTTGCCAAGATAATCCGTCCACCTAACAGGTGTGTCATATCAAGAAGCTGATTAAATAGCATGAACATTACACAGGGGCACCTTGTGCAGGGGGAAAATAAAAGGCCACTCTAAAATGTGCAGTTTTGTCACACAGCACAATGCCACAGATGTCTCAAGTTTTGAGGGAGTGTGCAATTGCAGGAATGTCTACCAGCGCTGTCGCAATCATTTTTTATGTTCATTTCTCTAACATAATACGCCACCTCAAATGTAATTTTAAAGAATTTGCCAGTATGTCTGTTACGGGAATTAAATTCCTATATGTTTTAATACCCAATTAAATTAAACACTCTGTCCACTCCTAAGAATTTTGAAGACTCTTATTTGCATAAAATGGACAGGGACCAGTCTCAAAATCAATCTGTAGCGTTTATTCTCGAGAGTACTGAACATGATACACTTTACCACAGGTTAAATACTGAAAATATCGTCATTAGTTTTCAAACTGTCCCGTCTCTTCTTCACCCTGGTACAAAGGCAGTATCTCAAGCCTTCCCACACCAATTTAATATAATTTATGACTGAGCCAAGGTCTTCCTGTGTAGATAAGCATTCTAGCCAGACTGACGATAAGTTCATTAATTTCTACCAAGGAACAGTCATTGTTCTAATTCTTGATTATATTTACACACATTAGATTCAATACTAGGATTAAAAGAAAATGCATACATCTGTACAGTAACATAATAGTATTCTGATTATTCAGTCCTGATTGAAATGTATACATAATTAGTCATTATTGATAAAAAATCCCTTAACAATGTCCGACCGGCCTCACAAACGCAGGCCACATGTATGGCGTCGTGTGGGCGAGCGGTTTGCTGATGTCAACGTTAAGAACAGAGTGAATGCACAGAAAATGTGACAAGATCCTGAGGCCCGTTGTCGTGTCATTCATCCACCACCATCACCTCATGTTTCAGCATGATTATGCCTAGCCCCATGTCGACAGGATCTGTACATAATTCCAGGAAGCTGAAAATGTCCTAGTTATTCCGTGGCTTGCATACTCATGAGGCATGTGAGACATGTTTGGTTTGCGCTGGGTCGACGTGTACAACAGCATGTTCCACAGGCCACAATCAACAGCCTGATCAACTCTATGCAAAGGAGATGTTGTGCTTCACGAGGCAAATAGTGGTCACACCAGATACTGACTGGTTTTCTCATCCACGCCCCTACCTTTGTCGTGGAAATTTCCCAAAGTAAACGGCCTATTTCTCAGGACCAGATGCTAGAATACGCATATAATTGTCAGCTTAGGATAGAAAACAAGTTTCCAAAACTGTCAAAATATTGTCTGTGAGTATAACAGAACTGATATTGCAGGCGAAACCCTGAGATAAATCCAATCAGGAAGTGCATCTTATTTTGAAACCGTTGTGTCCCTATGCATCCCTATTGGCCATTGAAAGGGATATCAGCCCAGATTTCTTTTCTACGTATTCCCAAAGGTGTCTACAGTCTTTAGACGTAGTTTCACAGCTTTATGTTGAATAATGAGCATAAACGACTACATTGCGTAAGTGGCCAGCTGAGGGCTCTCAGAGTGATTCTTGCGTAAAAGACAGAGGTAGTCATGTTTCCTGTCGCTCCTACTGAAAAGCCAATTGTCCCAGTTGATATATTATCGAATAGATATTTGAAAAACACCTTGAGGCTTGATTATAAAAAACATTTGACATATTTCTGTCGATATTATTGATATAATTTGAATTTTTTTTCACCGTTGTCGTGACCCCTGGTGTCGAGGTCCTGGATGGCAGGGAACTCGGCACCAGTGATGTACTGGGCCATATGCACTACCCTCTGTAGCACCTTGTGTTCAGATGCTGAGGAGTTTCCATACTAAGCAGTTATGCAGCCAGTCAAGACTCTCAATAGTTCAGCTGAATAACTTTTTGAGGTTCTGAGGGCCCATGCCAAATCTTTTCAGCCTCCTGAGTGTGTTAAATTGTGTTGTCGTGCCCTCTTCAGAACTGTGATGGTGTGTTTGGACCATGATAGGTCCTTAGTGATATGGACATAGAGGAACTTGAAGCTTTTGACTTGCTCCACTACAGCCCTGTCAATATGGATGGGGGCGTGCTCGGTCCCCTGTAGTCCATGATCAGCTCCATTGTCCTGCTCACGTTGAGGGAGAGGTTGTTGTCTGACACCACACTGCCAGATCGAGGGGTCAATTTGCAATGCAGCTCTGCCTAAACTTTGATTTTGGGTTTTAACTATTGCTTTGATATCACAGGTTTTCATCTATTGTGTTACAACCATGTAATCCAGTGTAAGGCATGTTTAAATCTACGTTCACTCGTATGGAACAAATTATCTTGATATCGGGGCAGCAGGTAGCCTAGTTCTTACAGCGTTGGGCAGGTAACCGAAAGGTTATTCGATCGAATCCCCGAGCTGACAAGCTAAAAATCTGTTGTTCTGCCCTGAACAAGGCAGTTAACCCACTGTTCCTAGGCCGTCATTGTAAATAAGAATTTGTTCTTACTGACTTGCCTAGTTTATTAAAGATTAAATAAAAATATATATATTGGCTAGCAATTTAATTAATTCATCCTTTCATTTGTATTCATTTGTATGTTCGTTCATTGATCAATTCAGTTATTACACTTTTTTTCAGTTGGCATTGTCAAGACATCAGAAATCCAGCACAAACCAGAATAGTCCCAGGTCTGGATAAAATAATATTTGGTTAGGCCTAGTACCTGACGTCAATATCCTAAAAAAAGACTTGGTTACGCCATCGTGGGGTGTTTTCACAGCAAACTAAGGGAGAACAAAGGGTTTAGTATGTGTGTGTGTTCCAGTACTTGTTATCCTTTGACGGTTGACTTCTTATCAAAGCCTTCTTTGCTACTGATATGATCTAAGAGCCCTGGATGTGTAGATGTCTGCGACTGCACTCGGCAACACTTATTTGGATTAGTCCATCTGTAGGTGGTCTACAGACTATCAGTAACATTTCAACTATCCCTAGCCATAACCATAACCTTTACTCTAACCCTAAACTTAACCTATGCCCTAACCAGAAATGTAACCCTTACCCTAACCCTTATTTTAAACCTAACCATAATCTTAGGAAGCAGTTTTTTATCAACAGATAGTTTGTTGATAGTATGAGCGTCTGTATAGCGTCTACAGACGGACAATCCCGACTTTTCTTAACCAGATCAGTAATTCCAGAATTTCATGTCATTCCCCCAAGACATGCTAACCTCTCACCATTACAATAAGGTTAGCATTTTGAAGGGTGTATGATATTTGTGTCCAACTATCTCACTGGTCATTATTCACGATTCATTCAGGACTATATGTAGAAGTGTTTAGAAACATATTGTATTCTTGTTTACAATAAAAGTGACTCCAAAATGACACCGTACATGATTTACAGTACCATTCATTTCTATTGGGCACAACATAATATGAAGCGCAACCAAAACAAACTGCAAATGCATCCAACAAGTTTGTAGAGTCACAAGCTTGATGTAATAATTGTGTGCAAATACTTTTTGACTACTTTAATACACATATAAGTGAATTTATCCAAATACTGTCGGTCCCCTAAAATGGGGAGGTATGTAAATAAAGTATTGTCATTTCTAAACGGCTCATCTGATATGGATGAAAATTCTCTCAAATGAAAGCTGACAGTCTGCACTTTACCTCATAGTATCATTTCAAATCCAAAGTGCTGGAGTACAGAGCCAGAACAACAAATGTGTCACTGTACCAACCCTTTTGGAGCTCACTGTATATTACCAGTGCAACGTTTTGTCCGGTTGACAGGCAGCATTTTACACATACCAATAAACAATGTGCGAATGACCAGTGTTGTATTGAGCAGCTTGCTGACCTATGGTGCAGTGGGCAGCTGTAGCCTATCACAGTGTCGCCGGCGGTATCTAGTAACGTTTCCCTCCTATGATTATATTTCAGGCAAGAATGCAGCCTACACAATAATTAACTCATATTGGTAGCCATCTAGATGTCACCGTGATATAGTCTACTAGTCAATTGGGAGAGCATGGACGGCAACCACACCAGGACACAGTGACCTCCTCAACCCTGTGGGATTCGTTCGATCGGCTCTCAGCTGGGCGACATATGTCATCGGTCATTGTTTTGCAGGCCAGGAGTGTCGGTATACCCTCTCCCCGCTAACCATTTTGATCAACCCAAGATGATGAACCCTGAAGATGGAACAAAGTGCATGACAAGGTGGCCCAAAGGAAGCCAGCTTTTCTCAACCCCTCCATTTGCCCCTCCATTTGCCCCTCCAACCCCTCCATCTCAACCCCTCCAAGAGCTCAGTTTGAATAAAGACCTCTAGTGTGGTAAGTACACACACACATATACACACATACGACACCAGCTTGACATCTCCCTTGTCACCTGTCTTTTTACCCTCAGAGTAACAGCCCTTGTACTCTCTGTCTCTCATTCTATTCTTTATTTTTCTATGCTTGTCCTAATTAAAGGTGAGACGAGCTAGCAAATCAGAACTGAGGAAGATTATTACAGAGCCCTATGAGAAACATCTGATGCTGCGCTGACTTTCCAAACTGTCCAAACTTTCGCAAACTGTCTCGTTGTGTGTTTCATCGCCTCTGAACCCCCTTACCCTGAATAGTTGCCCCTGATCATAGATCTAGGATTGTACCCAATCCCGATGTTAACTTCTAGGTCTCTCTGTCTTTCTTCCCCACACCACCCACACAGAGGCACACAATATAGTTTTTACATTAGATTAGTGTTGTAATGATGCTCTTATTTGGTTAATGTTGTTACCAATTTTAATAAATTATTTTATTTAAATGTTTTAATTTGTTTTATTTCACCTTTATTTAACCAGGTAGGCTAGTTGAGAACAAGTTCTCAATTGCAACTGCGAACTGGCCAAGAATAAAGCAAAGCAGTTCGACACATACAACAACACAGAGTTACACATGGAATAAACAAACATACAATCCATAATACAGTAGAAAAATCTATATACAGTATGTGCAAATGAGGTAGGATAAGAGTGGTAAGGCAATAAATAGGCCATGGTGGCGAAGTAATTACGATATAGCAATTAAACACTGGAATGGTAGGATGTGCAGAAGATGGATGTGCAAGTAGAGATACTGGGGTGCAAAGGGAGCAAGATAAATAATTAAATACAGTATGGGGATGAGGTAATTGGATGGGCTATTTACAGATGAGCTATGTACAGGTGCAGTGATCTGTGAGCTGCTCTGACAGCTGGTGCTTAAAGCTAGTGAGGGAGGTAAGAGTCTCCAGCTTCAGAGATTTTTGCAGTTTGTTCCAGTCATTGGCAGCAGAGAACTGGAAGGAGAGGCGGCCAAAGGAAGAATTGGCATTGGGGGTGACCAGTGAGATATACCTGCTGGAGCGTGTGCTACGGGTGGGTGCTGCAATCGTGACCAGTGAGCTGAGATAAGGCGTGGCTGTACCTAGCAGAGACGTGTAGATGACCTGGAGCCAGTGGGTTTGGTGACGAGTATGAAGCGAGGGCCAGCCAACGAGAGCATACAGGTCACAGTGGTGGGTAGTATATGGGGCTTTGGTGACAAAACAGATGGCACTGTGGTAGACTGCATCCCAGTTTGTTGAGTAGGGTATTGGAGGCTATTTTGTAAATGACCGCCAAAGTCGAGGATCGGTAGGATGGTCAGTATTACAAGGGTATGTTTGGCAGCATGAGTGAAGGATGCTTTGTTGCGAAATTGGTAGCCGATTCTAGATTTAATTTTGGATTGGAGATGTTTAATGTGAGTCTGGAAGGAGAGTTTACAGTCTAACCAGACACCTAGGTATTTGTATTTGTCCACATATTCTAAGTTCAGAGTAGTGATGCTGGACTGGCGGGTGCGGGCAGCGATCGGTTGAAGAGCATGCATTTAGATTTAATTGCATTTAAGAGCAGTTGGAGGCCACGGAAGGAGAGTTGTATGGCATTGAAGCTCATCTGGAGGTTAGTTAACACAGTGTCCAAAGAAGGGCCAGAGGTATATAGAACGGTGTCGTCTGCGTAGAGGTGGATCAAAGAATCATCAGCAGCGAGAGCAACCTCATTGATGTATACAGAGAAGAGAGTAGGCCCGAGAATTGAACCCTGTGGCACCCCCATAGAGACTCCCAGAGGTCCGGACAACAGTCACTCCGATTTGACATACTGAACTCTATCGGAGAAGTAGTTGGTGAACCAGGCGAGGCAATCATCATACATAGATACACAATTGGTGAAATCAGGGTGACAAAAAAATGGTTGAGGTGTGTTCAAAGCCCTCCCTCAAGACTATAGGAGATGAACAATGAAATATGTAAGCGGAACAAAAAATTATATCTGAAAGGACTAATCTCGTTTATCCCATTTTTAGTGTGTTGACAACATGTTTCACTTCACAAACACCCAGTAACATATTACAGCCAGTCTAATATTTCAATGAATTTTGACCTATGAAATATACCTTCAGATATTCATGAATTTAGAAAAGCCCTTTCTGTGATTACTGTCCAAACTTATCATAACCATTGTCTTTTTGTTGTTGTTGCCATTGTAAACAAATGTCCTGTTCTGCTTGAAATTGATCTTCTGATATTCATATCATCTCATTCCTATCATAGAAATAAAGTGGTATTTATGTTGTATGTAAACAAGATATAACAGATGCAGTTGGCACACAATAATAATTATTGAAATGTGACTTAAGGGAAGTGAATGTCTTTTCAGGTAATGGATTGCATTTAATTTAATTTCTTCATTAATCCGGTACAGAAAACGAACCCAGCATTTTCTTCATTCAAAGTATGAGTAATAGTGAATTACAAAACAGTATAAATACACCATTCAGTTACAATAAGTATTAGTGCAGTAAGTAGAAGGAATAACTATCAAGATTCTTAAAATCCTGTTGATAATTGGTAGAACAGCTATCTTTTTTTTACATTATCCTCAAGCTGTTCAATAAATAGTATACAGTTCTAATAATAAATATGATTACATTGTTGGTAAGTTTCCCTGTCACAGTGGTGATCAGTTATATCAGTATTAGTCAAGCAGTTGTGACAACATAACAAGACAGATGAGTAGACTTGTCTTGTAGCTTATTCCACTGGAGGTGGCAGCATTGTTTATTGTTGATTCAACAACAGATGTTGTTGAAGCAGCTGTGTTTGGTGTAGGACCAGCTGTTGTTGTTGTTGTGGGGGTGGCTGTGGTTGTTGTGGTGGCTGTGGTAGTTGCGGCAACTGTGGTGGCTGCAGAAGTTGTAGTTCCTGTAACACCACAGAGGTTATCTCATAAAAATGTACCCAATATAGAGTGCCATGAGTCAATGTTGAGAGTGACGACAAGGTCAGCAGTGATGGCTTAACTTACTTGCAGTAATGGAGGTTGTATCAATGTCGAGGAAGGTGTTCCCGTGAGACAGAGAGTCATTCAATCCCTGCTCTACACTCGTTACATTGGGAACCACTGTCTGGTTCTTGAAAATAAGGGTCATGTTGACAATAATTGAACCACTCCTGTAAACAAGGAAATATAGAAAGATTTAGTTTTCATTTCGAGGTCAGATCTTTTTTTGATGTTTTTTTTAAACCTTTATTAACTAGGCAAGTCAGTTAACAATGACGGCCTAAAACCGTTGTTTCCATGAAAGTATTAAGAAAACAAGACAATGTATAGTAATTATTTGTATTTGTTTTCTTAATATATTATTCAAACTTATATCACTGTTATTTCGAGATAATTCTATTTGAATGGAGAGATTCATAGACATACAGAAAACAATTATTGTTACTTACGTGAACTGAATAATCCTACACCTTACGTATGTTAAAGGGTAAATTATTTTGTAACCACGATTCACCTGTAAAAAAAGAAACAAATTAGCATCAATAATTTCAACAGTGAAGTCAGTGACACAATGTTATGGACACAATGTTGTTAAAAGATGAGCTGATTACCTCTGTGGTCACATTTTCTGCCAGTTCCTGATATGCTGTTGTGGAAGAATCAGTATAGTCACTTTGGAATGCACGGAACATTCTGAATCCTAATCCCATTGACCCCTCAATCGCTGTCGGTGCCGCTGTTGACTTAGTTGTGGTAGCGGTGGCTGTGGTGGTTGTGGGAACAATTTTGGTTGTCGTTGGTACAGTGGTGTTTGTGGCAGCAGCTGTGGTTGTCGTCACAGAAGTTGTGGCTGTAGTCGAAGCAGTTGTGGTATTCGTTCCAGCAGCAGTGGTGGTGGTGGCAGCTATTGCTGTAGTAGCTCTGGCTGTTGTAGACGCAGCTGTGCCTGTTGTAGTAGCAACTGTGGTAGTCCTGTTGCCAGCTGTGGATGTGGTGGGGGCATGTGTGGTTGTAGTTGGAGCAGCTGTTGTTGTAGGGGCAGCAACTGTGGTTGTGGTGGCTGCTGCAGCAGTTGCAGGTGTCATTGTCATGGCAGGAACTGTGGTGGTCATCATGGATGTAGTTGAGGTTGGAGTTGGAGCAGCTGTGGTTGTTGAATAAGCAACTGTGGTAGTTGTGATGCCTGCTGTGGTTGTGGTGGCGGTACCTGTGGTTGTGGTGGCGGCACCTGTGGTTGTGGTGGCAGCACTTGTGGTTGTTGTGGGAGAAACTGTGGTTGTTGTGACTCCATTTGTTGTTGTAGTTGGAGCATCTGTGGTTGCTGTGGCAGCAGCTGTGGTTGTTGCGGGAGAAACTGTGGATGTTGTGACTCCATTTGTGGTTGTAGTTGGAGCATCTGTGGTTGTCGTGACATGAGCTGTGGTTGTAGTAGGAGCAGTAGTGGTTGTGGTGGCAGCTCCTGTGATTGTGGTGGTTGCTGCTGTTGTTGTAGTCGAAGCAGCTGTGGTTGTTGTGACCGGAATTGTGGTAGTTGTCATGCCAGCTGTTGTGGTCGTGGGGGGCGCTTTGGTTGTGGTTGCAGCACCTGTGGTTGTTGTGACAGCAGATGTGGTTGTTGTGGGAGAAACTGTGGATGTTGTGAGTCCATTTGTGATTGTAGTTGGAGCATCGGTGGTTGTCATAACAGGAGCTGTGGTTGTAGTAGGAGCAGTAGTGGTTGTGGTGGCAGCTCCTGTGATTGTGGTGGTTGTTGTAGTCGAAGCAGCTATGGCTGTTGTGACCGGAATTGTGGTAGTTGTCATGCCAGATGTGGTGGTCGTGGGAGCAGCTGTGGTTGTGGTTGCAGCATCTGTGGTTGTTGTGAAAGCAGCTGTTGTTGTTGTTGCAGCAACTGAGGTTGTGGTTGCAGCGGCAGCCGTTGCAGGTGTCGTTGTCATGACAGGAACTGTGGTGGTCACCATGGACGTAGTTGAGGATGTAGTTGGAGCAGCTGTGGTTGTTGATTGAGCAACTGTGGTAGTTGTGATGCCTGCTGTGGTGACCGTAGCAGCACCTGTGGTTGTGGTGGCAGCACCTGTGGTTGTTGTGGGAGAAACTGTGGTTGTTGTGACTCCATTTGTTGTTGTAGTTGGAGCATCTGTGGTTGTTGTGGTGGCAGCTGTGATTGGTGTTGCAGCAGTAGCTGTGGTTGTAGTTGGAGCACCAGTGGTTGTTGTGGGAGGAACTATGGTTGTGACTCCATTTGTTGTTGTAGTTGGAGCATCTGTGGTTGTTGTGGCAGCAGCTGTGGTTGTTGTGGGAGAAACTGTGGATGTTGTGACTCCATTTGTGGTTGTAGTTGGAGCATCTGTGGTTGTCATGACAGGAGCTATGGATGTAGTAGGAGCAGTAGGTGTTGTGGTGGCAGCTCCTGCGATTGTGGTGGTTGCTGCTGTTGTTGTAGTCGAAGAAGCTGTGGTTGTTGTTACCGGAATTGTGGTAGTCGTCATGCCAGCTGTGGTGGTCGTGGGGGCAGCTGTGGTTGTGGTTGCAGCACCTGTGGTTGTTGTGAAAGCAGCTGTTGTTGTTGTTGCAGCAACTGAGGTTGTGGTGGCAGCGGCAGCAGTTGCAGGTGTCGTTGTCATGACAGGAACTGTGGTGGTCACCATGGATGTAGTTGAGGATGGAGTTGGAGCAGCTGTGGTTGTTGATTGAGCAACTGTGGTAGTTGTGATGCCTGCTGTGGTGACCTGTGGTTGTGGTGGCAGCACCTGTGGTTGTGGTGGCAGCACCTGTGGTTGTTGTGGGAGAAACTGTGGTTGTTGTGACTCCATTTGTTGTTGTAGTTGGAGCATCTGTGGTTGTTGTGGTGGCAGCTGTGATTGGTGTTGCAGCAGTAGCTGTGGTTGTAGTTGGAGCAGCTGTGGTTGTTGAATGAGAATCTGTGGTAGTTGTGATGCCTGCTGTGGTGACCGTAGCAGGACCTGTGGTTGTAGTGGCAGCACCAGTGGTTGTTGTGGGAGAAACTGTGGATGTTGTGAGTCCATTTGTGATTGTAGTTGGAGCATCGGTGGTTGTTGTGGCAGCAGCTGTGGTTGTTGTGGGAGAAACTGTGGATGTTGTGACTCCATTTGTGGTTGTAGTTGGAGCATCTGTGGTTGTCATGACAGGAGCTATGGATGTAGTAGGAGCAGTAGGTGTTGTGGTGGCAGCTCCTGCGATTGTGGTGGTTGCTGCTGTTGTTGTAGTCGAAGAAGCTGTGGTTGTTGTTACCGGAATTGTGGTAGTCGTCATGCCAGCTGTGGTGGTCGTGGGGGCAGCTGTGGTTGTGGTTGCAGCAGTAGCTGTTGTTGTAGTTGGAGCACCTGTGGTTGTTGTTGCAGCAACTGTGGTTGTGGTGGCTGCTGCAGCAGTTGCAGGTGTCGTTGTCATGGCAGGAACTGTGGTGGTCATCATGGATGTAGTTGAGGTTGGAGTTGGAGCAGCTGTGGTTGTTGAATGAGCAACTGTGGTAGTTGTGATGCCTGCTGTGGTGACCGTGGCGGTACCTGTGGTTGTGGTGGCGGCACCTGTGGTTGTGGTGGCGGCACCTGTGGTTGTGGTGGCAGCACCTGTGGTTGTTGTGGGAGAAACTGTGGTTGTTGTGACTCCATTTGTTGTTGTAGTTGGAGCATCTGGGGTTGCTGTGGCAGCAGCTGTGGTTGTTGTGGGAGAAATTGTGGATGTTGTGACTCCATTTGTGGTTGTAGTTGGAGCATCTGTGGTTGTCGTGACATGAGCTGTGGTTGTAGTAGGAGCAGTAGTGGTTGTGGTGGCAGCTCCTGTGATTGTGGTGGTTGCTGCTGTTGTTGTAGTCGAAGCAGCTGTGGTTGTTGTGACCGGAATTGTGGTAGTCGTCATGCCAGCTGTTGTGGCAGCGTGGTTGGGGCAGTTGTGGTTGTGGTTGCAGCACCTGTGGTTGTTGTGACAGCAGATGTGGTTGTTGTGGGAGAAACTGTGGATGTTGTGAGTCCATTTGTGATTGTAGTTGGAGCATCGGTGGTTGTCATAACAGGAGCTGTGGTTGTAGTAGGAGCAGTAGGGGTTGTGGTGGCAGCTCCTGTGATTGTGGTGGTTGCTGCTGTTGTTGTAGTCGAAGCAGCTATGGCTGTTGTGACCGGAATTGTGGTAGTCGTCATGCCAGATGTGGTGGTCGTGGGGGCAGCTGTGGTTGTGGTTGCAGCACCTGTGGTTGTTGTGAAAGCAGCTGTTGTTGTTGTTGCAGCAACTGTGGTTGTGGTTGCTGCTGCAGCAGTTGCAGGTGTCGTTGTCATGGCAGGAGCTGTGGTGGTCATCATTGACGTAGTTGAGGTTGTAGTTGGAGCAGCTGTGGTTGTTGAATGAGCAACTGTGTTAGTTGTGATGCCTGCTGTGGTGAACGTGGCGGCACCTGTGGTTGTGGTGGCAGCACCTGTGATTGTGGTGGTTGCTGCTGTTGTTGTAGTCGAAGAAGCTGTGGTTGTTGTGACCGGAATTGTGGTAGTCGTCATGCCAGCTGTGGTGGTCGTGGGGGCAGCTGTGGTTGTGGTTGCAGCACCTGTGGTTGTTGTGAAAGCAGCTGTTGTTGTTGTGGGAGAAACTGTGGATGTTGTGACTCCATTTGTGGTTGTAGTTGGAGCATCTGTGGTTGTCATGATAGGAGCTGTGGTTGTAGTAGGAGCAGTAGTGGTTGTGGTGGCAGCTCCTGTGATTGTGGTGGTTGCTGCTGTTGTTGTAGTCGAAGAAGCTGTGGTTGTTGTGACCGGAATTGTGGTAGTCGTCATGCCAGCTGTGGTGGTCGTGGGGGCAGCTGTGGTTGTGGTTGCAGCACCTGTGGTTGTTGTGAAAGCAGCTGTTGTTGTTGTGGGAGAAACTGTGGATGTTGTGACTCCATTTGTGGTTGTAGTTGGAGCATCTGTGGTTGTCATGATAGGAGCTATGGATGTAGTAGGAGCTGTAGGGGTTGTGGTGGCTCCTGTGATTGTGGTGGTTGCAGCTGTGGTGGTCGTGGGGGCAGCTGTGGTTGTGGTTGCAGCACCTGTGGTTGTTGTGGCAGCAGCTGTGGTTGTGGGGGCATTCATTGTTGGGCTTTGGGCATTCCCTGATGCTGTTGCAAATAAAAAAGCATAGATTTTAGAATATCTTTTAGAATTTCATAATGATCTACAATTTAAAGACTAGAGAATGAACTTACCTATAATCATAAGAAGGACTATGAGAATTTTTCTGTTCATCTTTGAAACTGTTTTCTTTTTAGTCTGTGGTCACAGAGAGATGGGCACACATGATTCATTTAAAGGCAAAAGACAAACATTTATCAACAGAATGACTTTGACCAATGCAATATAAACTTGAATATTGTGGAAAGAGATCGCTAATGGTGAATGCAGTAATTTTGTCTGTTTATGTACAGTAAGTCTTGTCTGTGATGTTTTTAAACAAGTGATCCACAACTTCTTTGTCTTGATATTTAATATTTTATTAATTCACATTTGTATTTTTTACTTTTATTTATTATTTTAACCATGATTTATTTATCCAGGAAGTCCTGTTAAGGTCAGAAGGCGTATTTTATTTATTTAGACCTGGCTAAGAGGTCAGCTGAATTAAAACACATAGATACGCTACAGTGCATGTGTTATTGTATAATCCGTACATGTATAGACTTACCACTAAATCTGTAGATTTACAAATGAGAATGTAATCCTTCGATTTAGTGTTTTTACACATTTACCATAACACATACACAGCAGAGCAAAAACATGAATATGAATGACTGTAATTACCCACCATCAATCATAAAACACATGTAGTCATTAAGAATTGAAACATTTGCACACCTCCTGCAGCAAGTCTGAAACTATAGCCTTGAATTCCTCTATCAGGACAAAGCACTCTAGGTTAAAGAAGATGATTCCTGGACCAAGGGGTCAGATATTCTGATCAGACCCTTGGTAACTGGAATAAGAATTTCACTAGAGATGATTTGAGATGATAAAATGAATCCATGGCTGAACAAGGACAAGGAACAGCGGTATAGAGTGAGTTTACGAGTTATAGCCTTGTCAGTTAACATACACAAATGTTTCTTCCAAAAGTTCACTTTTAAAAATACACAGAAGTCTAATCATAATAAAAAAAATGTAACACAATATTTCAAAAACCACACTTACCAAATTTTTTAATTGTGATGTAGCTGAAATCCTCAGTGTTCAGTAACTGTGCAGCTGCAAACCATACTAAGCTCCTGCATTGCTACAGCCTTTATAGTTTAAAGCACAACCTTCATGACATCATTATGATGAATGAGATGCAAAGGAAAATGTGTGCTTACGTCACCTTGTAGAAAAAGGTGTGCTGAGTTGTGTCGTAATCATCTTTTGAAGAAGAATGAATGAGGCCTCCCCCACGTTATGACTGAATTCCTAATCTAGCAGTACATGGAGACATTCATACCAGGGGTGCAATCATTTGTACAAACAGTTGCAAAATGTTCTGTTTTACAACTACAACTATTGTTTCTATTGTACAGATTCAGATAGGGATTCAGAAGAGATCAACATCCGGACGAGCTTCTCCTTCACGTCTCTATGGAATAAAATGACAATTTTTTGCTGTTTGCTGAACTTGCTCAATAGAAACGCCATTGTAATGATTGCACCCCTGGACCCATTTAATGTATCAATTGTATTTGATTGCAATACATAATGTAAATTAATCTATTACATAATCCTTGTGATACATTTATTTTGTTTTCATCAAGCTAATTTTCCTAACAATGCCAAAACCACAAACATGCAAGGTTATTTTTCCAATGACACCACACCCATATGTTTCCGCATACGTATGAAGACAACCTTTGATGACACCCAGGATGTGCACATCTCCAAAACACGTCTTTGATAAAGTAAATAAAGGCTATTATTATGCCAATGGTAATGATCTAAGAATAGCTGTATTACAGAATCTGGACTTTTTCCACATTTTGTTGTGTTGCAGCCAACGTTTAAAATGTATTAAATTGAGACATTGTGTCACTGGCCGACACACAATACCCCATAATGTCAATTTGGAATTATGTTTTTAGATTGAAAACATAATAATAACATAAAATATGAAATGTCTTGAGTCAGTAAGTATTCAACCCAGTTGAAATGGTCGAGACTAAATACATTCAGGAGTAAAATGGACTCACTTAATAAATTGCATGGACTCGCTCTGTGTGCAATAATAGTGTTCAACATGAAAGACTACCTCATCTGTGTACCCCACACATACAATTATCTGTAAGATCCATCAGTCGAGCAGTGAATTTCAACCCAATACTGAACAAAAATATGAACGTAACAAAGTGTTGGTCAATTGTGAGGTGAAATAGAAGATCAAAGGATCTGAACACACACAATTCCTTGAAGCTGAAAATGTCCCAGTTCTTCCGTAGCCTGGATATTCACCAGATATGTCACCCATTCAGCATGTTTTGGATGCTCTGGATTGACGTGTACAACAGCATGTTCCAGTTTCCGCAAATGGTGGTCACAATCGATGCTGGCTGGTTTTCTGATCCATCCTTTTTTTTAAGGTATCTGTGACCAACACATGCATATCTGTATTCCCAGTCTTGTGAAATCTATTGATTAGGGCCTCATTTCAAATCATTTCAAAGGACTGATTCCCTTATATGAACTGTATCTAAGAAACGTCTTTGAAAATGTTGCATGTTGCGCTTTATATTTTTGTTCTGTATACATTATAAATCAATACAGAAAAGAAATAGATACTACTTAATTAATTTTTCCTACATTATTTGAGGTACTAAAAGTAATACTGAACTAAAGTGCATAATTCCACAAAAAAAAAGTTGTTATAATAGATATAAAATAATAAAGTTATTGCCGTGATTTCAATGATGAAGGGGACCGAGTAGCAGCAGTTGTTTTAGAAGATCCTACAGCTATTTCATTTTCTCTCTAGGAATCTTTACTCTCTTCAAACTAAATATTATTTTATGATATATTTAAGCAATAAGGCCTGAGGAGGTGTGGTATACGACCAAAGGATACCTTGGGTAAGGGCTGTTCTTAGGCACGCAGAGTCCCTGGATACAGCCCTTAGCCATGGTATATTGGCCCTTTACCACAAACCACAGAGGTGCCTTATTGTTATTATAAACTGGTTACCAACATAATTAGACCATTACATTTTATTTTTTTTGTCAGAAACATATACGGTCTCATATACTACAGCTTTCAGCCAATCAGCATGCAGGGTTCGAATCACATTGTTTAAAAAATTCTGAATAGGACTTGGTTTGTGTATGTTGAGGTATGCTGTCAAGATGATCATTAGTCTACCAGTATGAGTGAAGCAGATATGACATCACAGCCAGGCAGACTGTGAGAAGACTTATCTTCAACTGGAGGCTGCCACTGGAGGCAGCAGCTGTGGTTGTTGTTGCAGTAACAATGGATGTTGTGGTGGCATCTGTTTTTATTTAGGAGCAGCTATGGTTGTCGTAGCAGCAGCTATGGTTGTAGTTGGAGTGGCTGTGGGGGCAGCAGCTGTAGTTGTGGTGGTGGCTCCTGCTGTGGTTGTAGTTGGAGCAGCTATTGTTGTCATGGCAGCAGCTGTTGGGTTTGTAGTGGCAGCTGTGATTGTAGTTGGAGTAGCTGTGGTTGTTGTGGCAGCAGCTGTGGTTGTTGTGGCAGCAGCTGTGGTTGTTATGGCAGCACCTGTAGTTGCAGTGGCAGCGGATGTAGTTGTGGTGGCAGCAGCTATAGTTGTGGTGGAAGCTGCTGTGGTTGTAGTTAGAACAGCAGTGGTTGTTATGGCAGCAGCTGTGGATGTGGCAGCAGCTGTGGATGTATTTGGTTCAGCTGTGGTTGTTGTAGCAGGGACTGTGCTTGTGGTGGCATTGGTTGTTGTGCTTTGGGATTTTCCTGATGCTGTTGTAAATTAAAACATTGATTTTATAGTGTATATTTTTGCAATTTCAAATGATTTGCACTTTAAAGAGAAGTGGATCAGTTTACAATAATCAGAAGAAGGACTGTGATAATTGTAGCATTCATCTTCAAACCATGTTCGTATTATTCTAATATCACAGAGTAAGGGTAAAGTCATTTCAGTTGAAGTCGAAAGTTAACATACACTTAGGTTGGAGTCTGTGGATGTATTTCAAGGCCTACCTTCAAACTCAGTGCCTCTTTGCTTGACATCATAGAAAAATCTAAAGAAATCAGCCAAGACCTTAGGAAAAAAATTGTAGACCTCCACAAGTCTGGTTCATCCTTGGGAGCAATTTCCAAATGCCTGTAGTTACCACGTTCATCTGTACAAACAATGGTACGCAAGTTTAACCACCATGGGACCAAGTCATACACCTCAGGAAGGAGATGCGTTCTGTCTATTAGAGATGAACGTACTTTGGTGCGAAAAGTGCAAATCAATCCCAGAACAACAGCAAAGGCCCTTGTGAAGATGCTGGAGGAAACAGGTATAAAAGTATCTATATCCACAGTAAAACGAGTCCTATATCGACATAACCTGAAAGGTCGCTCAGCAAGGAATAACCCACTGCTTCAAAAACACCATTTAAAATCCAGACTACGGTTTGCAACTGCACGTGGGGACAAGGATCTTACTTTTTGGAGAAATGTCCTCTGGTCTGACGAAACAAAAATAGAACTCTTTGGCCATAATGACCATTGTTATGTTTGGAGGAAAAAGGGTGAGCTTGCAAGCCGAAGAACACCATCCCAACCCTGAAGCATGGGTGTGTCAGCATCATGTTGTGGGGGTGCTTTGCTGCAGGAGGGACTGGTGCACTTCACAAAATAGATGGCATCATGAGGAGATACAATTATGTGGATATATTGAAGCAACATCTCAAGACATCAGTCAGGAAGTTAAAGCTTGGTCACAAAGGGGTCTTCAAAATGGACAATGACCCCAAGCATACTTCCAAAGTTGTGGCAAAATGGCTTAAGGACAACAAATTCAAGCCATTGGAGTGGGCATCACAAGCCCTGACCTCAAACCTAAGGACATTTTTTGGCCGAACTGAAAACCTTTTACAAGCAAGGAGGCCTACAAACCTGACTCAGTTACACCAGCTCTGTCAGGAGGAATGGGCCAAAATTCACGTAACTTATTGTGGGAAGCTTGTGGAAGGCTACCCGAAATATTTGACCCAAGTTAAACAATTTAAAGGCAATGCTATTGAATAGTAATTGAGTGTATGAAAACTTCTGACCCACTGGGAATGTGATGAAAGAAATACAACCTGAAATAAACCATTCTCTGGGATGCATTTGGGATGCATTTTCTCCATTGTTTTTGATGGTAGGCCACTCTGGTAGGCCTACATTATATTAAAATGCCACAGGAGCCTACATGGCTTCTGTTAAAACTGTAACTTAAAGCAGGTACAGCCTCAGTGGTCACAGTAAATGTGCACTTGAAATTTTACAGAATTTTCTCAACTCAAGTTTGCGCTCAGCAGCCCTGAAATATGCTCAGCGGCAGAAAAAAATTGGGGGAACATTGTTCAGGACCCCTGTCTAAATCATTGTAAGCATCCAAGCCTTGAATGAAAGGTGCACAGAGGTGCCTAGAGTCAACAGCCTGCTCCTCAATCTCAGTTGCTAATATATGCATATTATTATTAGTATTGGATAGAAAACACTCTGAAGTTTCTAAAACTGTTTGAATGATGTCTGTGAGTATAACAGAACTCATATGGCAGGCAAAAACCTGACAAGAAATCCAAACGGGAAGTGAGAAATCTGAGGTTGGTGGATTTTCAACTCAGGCCCTATTGAATTCACATTGGGATATGAATGAAGTTGCACTTCCTTGGGCTTCCACTAGATGTCAACCGTCTTTAGAAACTTGATTGATGCTTCTACTGTGTTGTGGGACTGAATAAGAGCTGAATGAGTCAGGTTACTGGCCGAGAGCCATTTCCTGGTGATATCGACTTGCGTTCCATACCTGCTCTAGACACAAAGGAATTCTCCGGTTGGAACTTTATTGAAGAGTTATAATAAAAACATCCTAATGATTGATTCTGTACTTAGTTTGAAATGTTTCTTCGACCTGTAATAAAACTTTTTGAAGTTTTTGTCCGAACTAATGCACGAGAATTTGGATATGTATACCAAACGCGTTAACAAAAGTAGCTAATTGGACATAAATAACGGACATTATCGAACAAATCAAGCATTTATTGTGGACCTGGGATTCCTGGGAGTGCATTCTGATGAAGATAATCAAAGGTAAGGGAATATTTATCATGTACTTTCTGGTTTCTTTTGACCCCAACATGGCGGCTAAATTGATGATATTTTTGAGCGCCGTCTCGGATTATTGCATGGTTTGCTTTTTCCGTAAAGTTTTTTTGAAATCTGACACAGCGGTTGCATTAAGGAGAGGTATATCTATAATGTCATGTGTATAACTTATTTTATAATCTACATTTATAATGAGTATTTCTGTTGAATCGATGTGGCTATTCAAAATCACTGTATGTTTTTGGAACTAGTGAACGTAACGCGGCAATGTAAACTCAGATTTTTGTATATAAATATGAACTTTATCAAACAAAACATACTTGTATTGTGTAATATGAAGTCCTATGAGTGTCATCTGATGAAGATCATCAAAGGTTAGTGATTAATTTTATCTCTATTTGTGCTTTTTGTGACTTTATCTTTGGCTGGAAAAATGGCTGTGTTTATTCTGTGGCTTGGTGGTGACCTAACATAATCGTTTGTGGTGCTTTCGCTGTAAAACCTATTTGAAATCTGACTCTGCTGTCGGTTTAACAACAAGATTACCTTTAAAACGGTATAAGACACATGTATGTTTGAGAAATTTTAATTATGAGATTTCTGTTTTGAATTTGGCACCCTGCACTTTCACTGGCTGTTGTCACATTATCCCGTTAATGGGATTGCAGCCATAAGAAGTTTTAATGTTCAACTACATTTGCAAAATAGAGAGGTCAACATTCAAAATTAACGGACCCTGAGTGGAGACTCTGATCTAACCAACTGATCCAAGGCTATCACGTACTCACAGACTCTGTTTTAGGATCTGTCCTCAAGTTATCACTTTAGGATATTTGGCTGCTTTTATAGGCTACATTTGTATGCTTTATTTGCATATGTGACCCGATTCAGGAAACTAGGCCTATGTCGCAATTCACGACTTCACAGGAGAGCCTTTTGAACGTAATTTTTTATTTATTATTATTATTATTTAATCAAATGCATTCTTTGGCAGAAGTGCCTTCTCGAACATGTCAACTTTCATGTGCCTTAATATCAACACTGAATGTCATCTGTAAAATTGTTACATTTTGAGCCTAGATTGTTTAGCCACAGAAAAAGTCAGCAACCTTCCCACTAGCCATGATTGCCTGAGATAATGAGTCGGCTGGACATGCTGAGAGATGAGTTTGGATTGGTTCTTTGTTGCATCTTGTGTCTATAAAATGAGCTGCTCGTAATGCGTGAATAATTGTTTCTAATGCAGTTTTTTCCTGAAAGATATTATGTTAGCTATGGAGAACTGCAAATATGTTTCTACTGCTCTCAATAACATTGCTGCCCTGAATTTATCAGGCGCTATCGACAAAGGTCAGTGGGAAAAGGTTGTGATGGACTACTTTCTGGATGACGATAGCTGACTCTCTCATTTCATAACATGTTTTGAAATCAGTGGAACACAACAGGCCAAACAACCTGTGCAAACTAAACAGAAACATAGGATGTCTTATAAAAGGGGTTGCAGTCTGACGTGAAGCTTTCATTCATGTATACAGTTAAGAATCTAGATACAGTCAGATATTTTATGCTTCAAATTTTGTCCAAAGGTAGTTTTGATAGCAAGCTAATGCTTTCTGTTAGCTAGCCAGCTGACAATAGATGGCTGTCTAGCTACAGTGTAGTGATATCTCAGAATGCCAATTTGCATATATTGTATAATAATGATAAAATATTTGTATCTGGAATTTGTCTTCAGCAATAATCAGTGGAACACGCCGGACTCTAATCCACCAGTCATACAGAGAGCTGGCCCAAGCAAGCAAAGGCCGCAGCGTAGTCATCAACTACGTGCACCATTTCTTCAACTACGAAGTTGGGAAAACACGTGTGGACCTGAATTGTGACAACTGCAGTGGCCAAAACAAGAACAAGTTCGTCAACAGTTATTGTACCTGGTGGACCATGCACAAGCTCCACCACAATCTGGACCTTCACTTCCTGATCACAGGCCACACCAAGTTTGCCCCTGACTTGTGCTTTGGCCTCATCAAGCAACGCTTCCGAAAGACCAGACGTTGTCTGAGATTGCTGGTATTGTGAAGGACAGCACTGTGACAGGGGTCAACATCCCACAGCTGGTTGGACTGTAGGATGGTGCGGTGCTGGTGGAAAGCTATGGCTTTGCAACAACACCTGACTCCATACTTCAGGCTGTTGCCACAGATCAAGCAGTACCAGCACTTTGGGTAAAAAATTGTTTTCTTTTGTATGAGGTTTTTCTTATCTAAACTTGGGAGGTGAATTGATGTTGTGGAAGGTTGTAATGTCTTCTGATTTTTTGTTGTTCCCTGTTTTACAACTTCAATGCTCTCAAATCAAATCAAATCAAATTTTATTTGTCACATACACCTGGTTAGCAGATGTTAATGTGAGTGTAGCGAAATGCTTGTGCTTCTAGTTCCGACAATGCAGTAATAACCAACAAGTAATCTAACTAACAATTCCAAAACTACTGTCTTATACACACAAGTGTAAGGGGATAAAGAATATGTACATGAAGATATATGAATGAGTGATGGTACAGAGCGGCTTAGGCAAGAGTACAGTATATACATATGAGATGAGTATGTAAACAAAGTGGCATAGTTAAAGTGGCTAGTGATACATGTATTACATAAAGATGCAGTAGATGATGTAGAGTACAGTATATACGTATACATATGAGATGAATAATGTAGGGTATGTAAACATTATATTAGGTAGCATTGTTTAAAGTGGCTAGTGATATATTTTACATAATTTCCCATTAATTCCCATTATTAAAGTGGCTGGAGTTGAGTCAGTGTGTTGGCAGCAGCCACTCAATGTTAGTGGTGGCTGTTTAACAGTCTGATGGCCTTGAGATAGAAGCTGTTTTTCAGTCTCTCGGTCCCAGCTTTGATGCACCTGTACTGACCTCGCCTTCTGGATGATAGCGGGGTGAACAGGCAGTGGCTCGGGTGGTTGTTGTCCTTGATGATCTTTATGGCCTTCCTGTAACATCGGGTGGTGTAGGTGTCCTGGAAGGCAGGTAGTTTGCCCCCGGTGATGCGTTGTGCAGACCTCACTACCCTCTGGAGAGCCTTACGGTTGTGGGCGGAGCAGTTGCCGTACCAGCCGGTGATACATCCCGCCAGGATGCTCTCGATTGTGCATCTGTAGAAGTTTGTGAGTGCTTTTGGTGACAAGCCGAATTTCTTCAGCCTCCTGAGGTTGAAGAGGCGCTGCTGCGCCTTCTTCACGATGCTGTCTGTGTGGGTGGACCAATTTAGTTTGTCTGTGATGTGTACGCCGAGGAACTTAAAACTTACCACCAATACCCTCTCCACTACTGTTCCATCAATGTGGATAGGGGGGTGTTCCCTCTGCTGTTTCCTGAAGTCCACAATCATCTCCTTAGTTTTGTTGACGTTGAGTGTGAGGTTATTTTCCTGACACCACACTCCGAGGGCCCTCACCTCCTCCCTGTAGGCCGTCTCGTCGTTGTTGGTAATCAAGCTTACCACTGTTGTGTCGTCCGCAAACTTGATGATTGAGTTGGAGGCGTGCATGGCCACGCAGTCGTGGGTGAACAGGGAGTACAGGAGAGGGCTCAGAACGCACCCTTGTGGGGCCCCAGTGTTGAGGATCAGCGGGGTGGAGATGTTGTTGCCTACCATCACCACCTGGGGGCGGCCCGTCAGGAAGTCCAGTACCCAGTTGCACAGGGCGGGGTTGTGACCCAGGGTCTCGAGCTTGATGACGAGTTTGGAGGGTACTATGGTGTTAAATGTCGAGCTGTAGTCGATGAACAGCATTCTCACATAGGTATTCCTATTGTCCAGATGGGATAGGGCAGTGTGCAGTGTGGTTGAGATTGCATCGTCTGTGGACCTATTTGGGCGGTAAGCAAATTGGAGTGGGTCTATGGTGTCAGGTAGGGTGGAGGTGATATGGTCCTTGACTAGTCTCTCAAAGCACTTCATGATGATGGAAGTGAATGCTACGGGGCGGTAGTCGTTCAGCTCAGTTACCTTAGCTTTCTTGGGAACAGGAACAATGGTGGCCCTCTTGAAGCATGTGGGAACAGCAGACTGGGATAGGGATTGATTGAATATGTCCGTAAACACACCAGCCAGCTGGTCTGCGCATGCTCTGAGGGCGCGGCTGGGGATGCCGTCTGGGCCTGCAGCCTTGCGAGGGTTAACACGTTTAAATGTTTTACTCACCTCGGCTGCAGTGAAGGAGAGGCCGCATGTTTTGGTTGCAGGCCATGTCAGTGGCACTGTATTGTCAAAACAAAACACTTATCAAGAGAACATCTCTGGTCATCCATTGTGCCTCTGATCTGGCATACTCATGAAACACAAATGCTTCATTTGTAAATGATCTATTATCTTAGTGTTGGAGTGTGCCCCTGGCTATCCATCAATAAAAAATAATAAAATTGTGCTGTCTGGTTTGCTTTAATATAAGGACATTGAAATGGTTTATACTTTTACTACTTAAGTACATTGTGCCCCTGGCTATCTGTAATTTTATTTTTAAATACAATTGTGCCGTGTAGTTTAATATAAGGAATTTGAAATGATTTATACTTTTACTCAAGTATGATAATTTAGTACTTTTTCCACCACTGGATGTGGTACTAAGACTGGTGTGCAAAAGAGCAACCAAATCTGAACAGTATACATTACGTACTTTTACACTCAAAACCTCAACACCCGGAGTGTGTTTGCTAACTCATGAGCTCCTTCCATTACATTCAAGGAGACCATTTTCCCTGGACCAATATCCAATCTATATAGGTCAAATGTTTGCAAGTTGCCATTTCACTTTGATATATCTTGGCAAATGGTTTAGTTATGTTTTTAGAGCTTTTCACTTGTTTTTAAAAATGTATATGTTTTGATTCATAGCACATACACCAGCTTTGGAGAATTGGCCACATTTTCTAAATACATTGCGCATAATGCACCATAGAATGATGCTTTGGTAACAACCTTTTCCAGGAAACAAATGCTTAAACAATCTGTGGTGTTCTGCAATCAAGTGCTTCAAATAGACTGTAATACCAGCTGAAAACACTGGAGAAAAGACCATGTTGACTATTTGAAGCAACAAAAGCAGCAAATACCAATGTTGATCATTTGGAGACACCAAATCACCAAAGATAAGTGGTAGATTACGTGGTAGACACCAAGAATGAATGGCATTTAAGCCCAAATCATTGGAACCCTCAAGTAACTTCACTGCAATAAAACTGCATTAAACCATAGCTGAATCTCTAAATTCTCATGTCAATTTCTGTTGAGGTTAAATGTTCATTTTGAAGGGGCCTCCCGGGTGGCGCAGTGGTTAAGGGTGCTGTACTGCAGCGCCAGCTGTGCCACCAGAGAATCTGAGTTCGCGCCCAGGCTCTGTCGTAACCGGCCGTGACCGGGAGGTCCGTGGGGCGATGCACAATTGGCCTAGTGTTGTCCGGGTTAGGGAGGGTTTGGCCGGTAGGGAAATCCTTGTCTCATTGCGCACCAGCAACTCCTGTGGCGGGCTGGGTGCAGTGCGCGCTAACCAAGGTTGTCAGGTGCACGGTGTTTCCTCCGACACATTGGTGCAGCTGGCTTCCAGGTTGGATGCGTGTTGTGTTAAGAAGCAGTGTGGCTTGGTTGGGTTGGGTATCGGAGGACGCATGACTTTCAACCTTCGTCTCTCTCGAGCCCGTACGGGAGTTGTAGCGATGAGACAAGATAGTAGCTACTAAACAATTGGATACCATATAAAGGGGGTAAAAAAAAAGCTCATTTTGCAAGTAGCAATTTCACCTCATACAACCTCCAAGATGTCTTATGTAATATGATTTCATCTTGTCTTTCCTGAGCCCGTACGGGAGTTGTAGCGATGAGACAAGATAGTAGCTACTAAACAATTGGATACCACGAAATTGGGGAGAAAAAGGGGTAAAATTAATATTTTATTTTTTAAAGTTCATTTTGCAAGTACTGTAGTAACAATTTCACCTCATACTGCCCAACAACCTCCAAGATGTCATACATGATACCAAATCAAACATGATTCAACATTTTTTAAAATTAATTTAATATGCAAGACTTTTTAACACCCACATGTATCTCTTTAGTTCAATACTATCTTTGGACAGTCTTCACTAAACTCTGCCTGAAAGTTGTCTTTCTCAGCAAGACAGAAACGGCAGCAATATATTGCACAAAAAAATAAAACATATTAAAATAAACCATGAGGACCATGGTTGTCACCTGTTTATTGGACAATGGTTCCATGAATTTGGTGGTCGTACAAGGGAACCTTAATTCCCTCCCTTTCCAAAATGATTACATCTCGTACAATTGGGTCAAGTAGTTAGAGAAACTGATAGGTTTTTACATCTTGAACATCTTTTACATCTTGAACATGACATAGAAACCAGGTGAACATTGAGCAGCACTTTGGAGAGACATCTCTTAAAGTAAAGTAAATGGCACCCAATTTATGTATGCCACGCCTCGATCCAAGAGGATTAGAGGTTTCAAAGTCATCATAGAAGAGCTGCATTTTATTGCATGTTTCTCTTTTGAGAGTAGAGCGTGATTCTTAAAGATCAATCTTGCCTCTCATAAAGTGGGACCATCCATAGCCTGCTAAATTTAGTTTATGTGTGAATTTTTGTAAATAGACTAACGTCTGCAAAATGGGTATGTACATTCACTTACCTGTAACAATAACCTGGTCATATGTAACAGTAACCTGGTTCTGTCACGCCTGGTCCCGCTCCCTGGAGCTCGAAGGCTCCAGACTCCTGCCACCATCAGTACGCACACCTGCCCCCCGTCCCCCCGTCCCCCCGTCACGTGCATCAGCGACTCACCTGGACTCAATCACCTGGTTATTACCTCCCCTATATTTGCCAGCTCCCCAGCTTTATTCCCCGCTGATGCGTTAAAGTTTTTATATCGTTGTTACCTGTGTACTGATGATGTCTTGTTACCTGTCTGTTCCGCATTAAATGTTCAACTCCGATTTACCTGCTTCTCATCTCCGGAGTCGGTCCTTTCAGGTTCTATTGTGTTGCGTGTCAAATCTTGTGACAATAACGTATTCAACTGGATCTACAGTTCCCCGTTTCTCTGAGAAACACTTCAACCTTTTGGTTTCAGAATTCAAGTAACTGAAAGGATTTTCAATTTGCACTGATCTATTTTACACCCAATATCATTGTTACCAACGTCCTGTAAAGACAGACACTTCCTCACAGATTTTGTTAGTTTGACTGTGGATATCAACTACCTCTTCATTTGAACTGTCTAAGATGTTCACTGTTGTTTCACCAACTCCTGCTGCTTTGAGTTGAGCTATTGTTGTGGCACAATTTTCCACAATAGTCTTATTATACAGAGCTGAATCACAATGGGAGCTTTGCTACAGACCTGTTAGCAGCCGTAGAGGGGCCTCCACCATCAATATCAGAAACTGCTATGGTATGCTCTTCATGTGCCTTGTTAAGATGCTTTCAAAATCCAGACAAAAGTGCCAAATACATGTGAACATCCAACCTGACCACATTTTAAATGCAGATATTTCCCTGAAGAAAGACTGTGGATTAACTTTAGATGTTTTACAAGGCTATTGGCATTTGCCTGGCAGCATTTGCAAACAAAACAAAACAATTCTGTGTCTCAAACAGATTTGTTTAATGCAACATTCTGTCCCTCATCTCTGCTACCCTATCTCTGCTACCACGGGATTCATCTTAGTTGTATCAACGTCAATGTTGTAGATGGTCGTTTGTAGAAAAGTGGACATGTTTGCCAGACCCTGACTGTATGAGGTACCAAAGACAAAGTGAGCTTTGAAAAGCTAATCAAAACATCTCAGTGAGCCAGATGCCTTACAAGGTACCGCATGTTAGTCAATCGCCATGAAGTTGGTGTAAAAGCTCGTTCTCTGGGTCCCCACGGCAAGAAGAAGGTGCTGTTGACCTCCAGTGATGCCATCAAGAAGCTGGTCCCTGCCTGTAAGACAACAATGCATCATTAGAACACCTACTATTAATTCTATCAACATCTACCATAAGTCTCGCAGGCCAGACAGTAGTGATTCTAATATTTATTACAGTATTATACTGCCACAGTTGAAGTAGTTTAACTAGTATTATAGCAGTAAAGTTGATGATTGTGCTCTTTGCTGGGGTAAATGTTTGTACACTTGAAGGAGGGGTGAAGGGGAAAACGGGGGTGGGGAGGGGATCAGGATACAGTGACACAATTTAAAGATAACACATATTTGTTGAATTGTAGCCTTACCTTTATGAACCTCACAAGATGTTCCGCTGCGTGCCGTGCTGACATCTTCCCTGGCTTGTTGCGGCCTTGAGCGGAGGGAGGCAGAAGATGGATGAGGAGAAGGATGGTCGACATGTCACTGTCCCAGCCTCGAAACACAAATTTGAATTCTGACATTAGAAAACTTTCAGAAAACATGCATGCCAGGGCTGGTGTGTGAGATGTGACCCTTTCAACAAAAATCCCAAAATTATTCTCCAGCCCAAATGCACATAATAGAACTTCATATTGCAGTGTAAAGTGGTAAGTCTGCACCATTTCCCACCTCAGCTGTAGACTCAGCGTTGTGTATCAGGTCATGAAGCCCGGTTGTTGGTGTGAGTCCATGGCACTGCAGGATGACCTTCTGTTTGAAAACAGTAGGCCATTGCTCCAGGAATTTTGTGGAAGTTGCGTCACCTAACAATCTGTCCAAAATCTTGCTCAATCTACAGACAAGACACATAAATACAACAGTAAAATCTCAGATACGGGATTTCTAAGACATGGTCCAGTCGCCTTTTAAGGGTAATAGCTCTGGCAATGGCCACCCTGCGGCATGGTCATGCTTTGGGAAAAAACAATACATCAACATGTTATTCATACATCCAGAAACAACAGAAACGCTGACTATGTCAGAGGAGCTCTGTGGGTCCGTTTCATCTTTACTTTTAAGGTTGCTTCATCAGACGTGTGTTTCATCAGCGCGATGGCCTCTCAACACTGCCCTTCTTCACTCTTCGTCCATGGTGGGGTCTCTGTCAGCAGCTGGTCCACCTTCAACCAACGATTAAAAAGGACCTGAACACACAACACTGGTCTAACAGTCCAACCAAACCCATAAGAAAACAAGTCTCCCTCCCTTGTGAACAAACCCTCACATGCCTACACCCTCAAATGCCTGCACCCTCAAATGCCTGCACCCTCAAATGCCTACACCCTCAAATGCCTACACCCTCAAATGCCTACACCCTCAAATGCCTACACCCTCAAATGCCTACACCCTCAAATGCCTGCACCCTCAAATGCCTGCACCCTCAAATGCCTGCACCCTCAAATGCCTGCACCCTCAAATGCCTGCACCCTCAAATGCCTACACCCTCAAATGCCTACACCCGAGCAAAGCACAAACCATAAACACACAAATAAAAGGCAGTTACGTATGCCAACCAGCTGACCTACCTGTTCGTGATCTACAAGGGAACTTTACCCCAGCAGCACCCTTTTGCAGGTGCTTCAGTCTCCATGCCAAGTTTTCTGCATTGTAATAGTGGGCCTAGATAAACAAACATTTTATTCACCTGAAAGCAAATTTGTCACCGGTTGATGTTAGAATCTGGAAGAAAGGTTTAACAGTTGCAGGGACTGAGTAATGTTTAATGCTCCTCGGTCACCTTCACATACACACAGCCTGATTGATGTCATCTTCAATTGCAAGTGACTGAGGAGCAATGTAAACAACATCTGTGCTATGTTAGACAGCTTTGCAATTTGAATTGTGATTTGAAATGCTGTGTTTATCATTTATCATTTAAACATCTAGTGATGTTGCAGTGGCAGATTCACTAACGGCAGATTGTGCCTCTAAAACAGCAAAGCCGTTGCATAAATAGTCTTACAAACACTTCCCATTGGCCCTGTAACCATATTGATGTGTGCAGATTCAGAGTGAAAGAACCATGCCTACACTGCTTACATCTATCCACACACTTCAAATCTGCAAACATCAAAGGGTTAGGGCTAAGGGGAAGTGGTAGAGAGGGAATTGGGACCCAGATTTATTTCGTAGTCACATAGCCAGTCTTGCTTTTTGGGTCGGCCAGGTACGGGAACAAGGAAACTATTCTTCTTGCATTATGTCTCCTTCACATGTCATGGGAGACTTGTTCTTACTAATTATTAGACAGGCAATAATGCTCCAATTCAAAACATTGATCCTAATGCTTTAAAAAATGTAATGGTTTACCTATGATCCTCTGTCATATTTGCAAACCAATACCTTGATCATGTCGCGTCTAGTGTGGTCAGTCAAGCTTTTTGTGCGAACATACTCGTTCATGATCCTTTCCCCTCCAGCTTTGCTCTGGAGAATGCCCTCAATCATCTAGCAAAAAGACACAGACCCTAGTAAACCAGGGTTCTTTCTCAAAATATTTGTTATTGATTCCTCGCCTCCTTCTCAAATCCCATTTGATAATAAAACCCAATGTTCCTCTCCTAATTCATTGTTCTGTAGTTGGTTTTGATAAAGATGAGAAGAGGACACTTGGAGCCAAGGATAGAAAAATTGAGCTCATCCTCCTGGAGAGCTACTGTGCAAGCATTGGTTTCAGCCCTGCTCCAACACCTAACTATATCACTAAGCTGCACATTAGGATCTTCCAAAATTATTTAAGTCGATAAGAGCAGGACTGGAAACATATTAAGTAACTCTCCTTGAGTAGGCCAACCCAACACCAAAAAGATGGACCCTCAGGAAGATCAATACCATTTTTAAATGTAAAAAGACAATCATAGCAAATAATGAAAGGCTTACTTTGGCTGCACTATCTTCCTCTGCTCTCCTTTTTCTGTTAGGACTTTGTGTCAGGGTAACAGTGTCATCAAGGTCTGATGAACCACCAAAATCAAATCAAATTGTATTTGTCACATGCTCCGAATAAAACAGACGTAGACCTTATCATGAAATGCTTACTTACAAACCCTTAAACTCTTTAATGTAATGGCAAAATGTACATTTCTGCATAGACAAACGTGATTATAACATGCAAACACTTGGTATATTTGGAAAGAAGACGTCTGGGATATTATGAGGAAATTATCAGAAGATAGATAGGAGTTACATAGTTCAGAATACACAAGCACAAACAAAACATCTGTTTGTTTCTTTATTTTGAAAGTCAAAATAAATAATATAGCTTGTCTTTCATTGACAAGCTATACGCGAGTTGTTGATGACTAGAGCTGGAAACAAATCAGATAGCTTCCACAACATGTGAACAATATCAGAAAAAATGGGCAGATATGTTAGTAATTGGTGTCCAGAGTGGTCAAAGGACATTTGCGTGCATCCCAAAATCTCTCCAAAGTGTCATATGTTTGTACATTAGATCATTCCTGTGTATTACATATGAACATGCGTGACATTTGTTTATTGTGTGTCGATTTCAGCATTTAAGATTGAGATAAACACCTAGCTAACTTTCTAAAATCCCTTAATGGCTGTGATAGGAGAGAACTGAGGATGGATCAACAACATTGTAGTTACTCCATAATACTAACCTAAATGACAAAGTGAAAAGGAGGAAGCCTGTACAGAATAAAATCTATTCCAAAACATGCATCCTGTTTGCAATAAGGCATTAAAGTAAAGAAATTAACTTTATGACCTGTATACAAAGCGTTATGTTTGGGGCAAATCTAACAGAACACATCACTGGCTACCGCTCTTCATGTTTTCAGGCATGGTGGTGGCTGTATCATGTTATGGGTATGTTTGTCATTGGCAAGGACTAGGGAGTTTTTTTAATGATAAAAATAAACTGAATAAAGCTAAGCACAGGCAAAATCCCAGACGACAACCTGGTTCAGTCTGCTTTCCAACAGACACTGGGAGACAAATTCAACTCTCAGCAGGACAGTAACCTAAACCAGGCCAAATTTACACTGGAGTTGCTTACCAAGAAGGCTGTGACGATTCATGAGTGGCTTGAAAATCTATTGCAAGACTTGACAACAATTTTAGTTTGAAGAAAGGATAATGAACCTGTAATGACGTTGGCCTGGGGGGTAGGTTTATGACAGCCATAAATACCTCTTCCCCCATTTTCCTCTCTCTACCCTACTGATGTTACATTTGCAAAAACCTTGGTTAACATAGAGATTCTGGGAACATCAGAAGGTGGGTGAAAATGAACTATATTCTGGTCATCCGAACAATGGAACATATGCGGTAGTACTTAATGAATTAGATGTCAGTTCGGTTGTCATCTGAGACATTCTCATCAATGATAAGATGACATATACTCTACAGGGGAAAGTCTACACATCAGAGTTATTGGATTCACATGGAATTGTTGTTCAATTTAAATGTTTGAATATGAAATTATTTGTGATGGGATGAAATGTGATTTTAGCTTCTAAAATGTGAGATTTGGGTTTTCATAAGACAGGGCTCTGCTCAATGGCCCACCCCTGTGAAGGGACATGGGCTCTAAAACTTTTCAAACACGCGCTCCTCTCCCTTCCTATATAAAGCCTTGATGACAATATAACCTCCTGTTCCGAGGATGTAGGACGACAGTCCGATGTCAGAATGGTTCAGATAATAACTACAGAACGAAGCCAACATCAGCGTGAGCTTTGGTTGCGAATGGTATGAACTTTGAACTCTTATTCACTACAGAAGTGATACCTCCTGGCCGTTGAGTTAGCAACAGCAGATGCAACGAGGGTTAGGAAGGACAGACAGAGTACAGACAGAGTATCCCGTATATCACCCCACAACGTTGCTACAACGTATCCATTTGACAACCAGAGACATTCTTCAAAGGACATTCTTCAAAGGACTTGGTTTGACAACACAGCCTTCCATCTACCTCCAACCTACCGAAGCGCAGCTCAGAGTAAATATTTATTGCATTTTCCTTTTCCATATGGGCAGTAATTTAGAATGCATCAGATACTGTATTTACGATAGCACAGCTTCTCCCTGTGTCCCTCAGTCTTCCCGCTCTTTCACTCAAACCCAGCCCTTTTCCTTTGTGTAACAAGCTGTCATATCTGTTCCGCCCGCTAGGGACGTTTTCCTTTATGACGTAATTTGTAATCAAGTTATGATTTAATTATGTGTATGTTTAATTCTGTGTGTTAGGTATTAGGTATTAGTTAGGTATTTAGTAAATCAATAATTAAACCCAACTTTGTATTGCTGATTCAAATTGTTAGCCAGGGTTCATGCAGATAACCAAGAATTTACAACTTTCAGATGAGACTGAATTAAGATGACGATTGATATTGACTGCTATTGATGTAAATTATTACTAGGTCTTTAAGTGTTTATTCGGAAGATAACAGCTCTATAAATATTATTTTGTGGTGCCCGAGTCTCTAGTTAATCACATTTACATGATTAGCCCAATCAAGTGATATTAATTACAGAGAAATTATTTTATAAAATAGCATGTCATATCACTTAATCCGGCATATCCAAAGACACGACAAACCTATATTTTACAATCCAGATGTGCAAAGCTGTTAGAGACTTACTCAGAAAGACACACAGCTGTAATCGCTGCCAAATGTGATTCTAGCATGTGTTGACTCAGGATAGTTGACTACTTACCGTATGTAATCAAGATATATTAGTGTTAGTGTTTTTTTTTTGTGTTTTTTAAAAACAATGTTCAAATTTTTTCTTCCATTTTGAAATTACCAAGTATTTTGTGTAGATCATTGACAAAAAGATGACAATTATGTAATGTTCGTCGTCCTAAGATTTGCAGTGTGGTTTGTGTCCATTTTAATAAAAAAAACTGAACTCACACGGAAACAAACACCCACGAACCAAAAGTGAAACCCAGGCTACCTAAGTATGATTCTCAATCAGGGACAACAATTGACAGCTGCCTCTGATTGAGAACCATACTAGGGCGAATTCAAAACCCCAACATAGAAAAACACACAGACTGTCCACCCAAATCACGCCCTGCAGCGCCGGACAGGCGGGAGACTCCGGCAGAGTCCCCAGCACATTCTTGTGAACACCACTGACACCCATCTCCAAAAGGACACGGTTGATGAATCTTATGATATCCCCTATCACGTAACAGTCAGATTTCAGCAGATAAACATCTGGCAATAGCACTCTTGGTAACCTGGATGAGGATAAGAAAAATAACCAGAACTCCCACTATTGGAAATATCATGCTCACCAAAAAACTTCCCCATGTACAAAATGTGGAAGACAACCACATGACTAAGCCTAAATCATCTGGATTGGAATCATGATATTTAGTGCCCTCAGTCCTGATCTTTTGGATTAGATTAGATTTATCAGAACTGTATGTACAGTATTCAGCGCCAATAACAGCACATGTACCCCTGTATGCGGACAAGAAATAGTCCAGGGCAAAACGATTGTGCATCGCTACAATCCGAATGGCAACCATCTCAGCTGTAATTAACTCAAGACTCTCAGCCGTTCTATGAGCTAGGATTTCCAAAGAGTTGGCCATATTAATGACTTCCCATTCTATTTTAGAAATACCATAAGAAGAAACGCAACTGCAAGAATCTCTCAGTTTCTGTAATCACACGTTTATGATGGTGTAAAGAAGGAGAATTCATCGAATGTCTTACATGGGGTACGACATATCCCAAATGACCCTCGCCACAACTCTAGTAACCAGGAATAGGCAGAGAAGAATTAGGCCTCCTCCAGCACCTATCTGCAGAACTAGGTACTCTCGCATGTTGATACTCAACATTCGTACCCAAATTAGTACCAATAACCGTCTCACACCAATTAACATCTCTCCATATACCCAACATTTCGCTCTGGTTAATAAAGGAATAACCCTTAATGGAATCCCTGGCCTTGATGTGAATGGAGCATACGTACAAACCCAACCACTACTTTGACTGACTACTGTGGCATAATGTAGAGAGAGAGCTAGAAACCTATTGACGCCCGAGTGTCCCTCATCCTGCTGATGCATCACTGTGTTAGAAATGGAAACACCACCCACATCCTGTATTAGGAGGAAACTCACAAGGAAAATCATTTCAAACATCTTTCACTTGTCTGCAAGACAACAATATTCAATCGTCCTATTGACAAGGTAATCATTCACAAAGTCCTTTAAAAATGACCAGCTCTTCCACCAATGTATCAGTCCCACATAGATAACTATTAGAAATGATGTTCTGACAGTCTGCGGGTAGTGAGGAATTCTTCTTCCCTTCCACTGGTTGCACTTCACCAGTGATCTTGTATTGTTTGAAGTACAGTCCTTGAATCAAAGGATATTGCTTCAGACTGTAGATTATCATAACCTGTAATGAAGCAAACAAAAAAGTGAAAGTAACATGTCCTGATTTCAATAGAAATTGGTATTTCACAAAGATTTCCCTCAGTAAGCATGTCCCAATTTTCAGGAAAACGTTGGACATTTCACCTAGATATCCCTATGATGATGACTGCGGTGTACAACATAGAAGCTCATCAGATTCTGATCATCTTACTATGCTTCTTCACCTGAGATTGGCCCCCAATTGCTAATCAATCAGTTCTTTATTCTCCAGGCTCCGCTTCGTAATTATAATGGACAACTTTGCAATTGAATGACATGTACCCATCGTGATTTTCCCTGAACTTGTACTGCTTACCTCGTTAGGTGCATAACTTGATAAGGACCTTCCCATTTTGCCCTAATGTGTCTGTCACATATTTTTTTTTACCATCACCCACTGTCCTGGTACTACGTCATGTCCCCCCTCGGGAGTTATGCCCCATTAGAGAGTTGTATGCAATAGTTAAAGTGAACGTCTGCAGTTCTCAAATCTAACATGCCTGTATTATCACATTGTCCATTGTAGTAACTACCCAGTAACTAACCATGTCCAGCCTGCCCCCCTCTACAGTGCTTGAACCGCCGGTGTATAAGATGGACTCAGGGTTTTCCAACTGATGACTCTATAAACCCATTGGATAGCTGATCCAAAACAACTTGCAACAGTCGTGTTCAAGTAATGTGGTATCTGTAGGATACAACAGGGTAGCTGGATTGCATTGTGTCTTTTCAACTATACCCATGTCCCATAGATCTTTAATCACTACTGTAGTAGCGTCCAAAGCTCCTTGCTAATGGGATACTGTTTTGCGCAAGGTGGGGCAACACCTGTCAAGCACACTGATTCCAAATCCAAAATTCCACACTCATTTTTCTTCATAGTCCAAATAGGATGGTTCTGAACCATAGATTCCTACATCAATCATTGGACCAATAGAAGTTGATAATGGTTTGGTCTGTTTCATATCTGCTGCTCTGCTGCTGAGCCGGAGAGAGCTTCTTAAATTTCTGTACAAGTATTGTGTCATTGTGGCTGTTGCCTTGTTTCCATCTTCCCTTGGACGGATCCTTCTTCTCCTGGCCACTTCTCATAAAATCACATTTTCTTTTCCAACAATCTCGTTGCCAGTGACCAGAAAACCCGTAATAATGACATACCCCAGGTGTCTTTTCTACTGAACGAATAATGTTGTTGGTTTCACTCGAAACATGCATAACTCTGATAACCACATCTCGTGGATGCTTAAAAGTTTCTGATCAACTGTTTTGGAGATGCTGATTTGTGTGTGATTACTGTCACTAGAAGTTTCCCTTTACTTCCGTTTACAGGCTGTGTTCTGGTTGGCTTAAGACATCGTTCATCACTGCTGTCAGAATCTGTTGACTCAAAGACAGACAGTGCTGACCAGTTGCTTGAAACCTGATCTACCTTGCCCAATTCAGTGGGAGAATAGATAGAGGAGACAGAGAGCCCACAGGTGTGGGTCACGTCTGACTTTTTCACCCGTGTCTCCTGCTCTACTTTGAAACGTATGTTTATATCACTAGACAGTGAATTTAAAATCTCATTCATATTCACATCCGGAAGAGCTGTTCCGCCCTCTTCCAGAGTGGTTTTCTCACTTAGCAATGACATTACCTTAACTTCAAAAGTTGTATAATATATCTTTAGGTTAATATATATATTTTGGGGTTAAATAAATACCTTGTCTTATACAGCTGAAGTTGGATGTTTACATACACTTAGGTTCGAGTTATTAAAACTAGTTTTTCAACCACTCCACAAATTTCTTGTTAACAAATTACAGTTTTGGAAAGTCGGTTAAGACATCTACTTTGTGCATGACACAAGTCATTTTTCCAATAATTGTTTACAGACAGATTATTTCACTTATAATTCACTGTATCACAATTTCAGTGGGTCAGAAGTTGACTGTGCCTTTGAACAGCTTGGAAAATTCCAGAAAATATTGTAAGGGCTATGGAAGCTTCTGATCGGCTCATTGACATCATTTGAGTCAATTGGAGGTGTACCTGTGGATGTATTTCAAGGCCTACCTTCAAACCCAGTGCCTCTTTGCTGGACATCATGGGAAAATCAAAAGAAATCAGCCAAGACCTCAGAAACAATATTGTAGACATCCACAAGTCTGGTTCATCCTTGGGAGCAATTTCCAAATGCCTGAAGGTACTACGTTCATCTGTACAAACAATTGTACTCAAGTATAAACACCCTGGGACCACACAGCCATCAAACTGTTCAGGAAGGAGACACGTTCTGTCTCTTAAAGATGAACGTACTTTGGTGCGACAAGCACAAATCAATCCCAGAACAACAGCAAAGGACATTGTGAAGATGCTGGAGGAAACAGGTACAAAAGTATCTATATCCACAGTAAAACGAGTCCTATATCGACATAACCTGAAAGGCCGCTCAGCAAGGAAGAAGCCACTGCTCCAAAACCGCCATAAAAAAATCCAGACTACGGTTTGCAACTGCACATGGGGACAAAGATCATACTTTTTGGAGAAATGTCTTCTAGTCTGATGAAACAAAAAATAACTGTTGGCCATAATAACCATCGTTATGTTTGGAGGAAAAAGAACACCATCACAAGTGTGAAACACGGGGGTGGCAGCATCATGTTGTGGGGGTGCTTTGCTGCAGGAGGGACTGGTGCCTTCACAAAATAGATGGCAACATGAGGGAGGAAAATATGTGGATATATTGAAGCAACAACTCAAGACATCAGTCAGGAAGTTAAAGCTTGATCGCAAAGGGGTCTTCCAAATGGACAATGACTCCAAGCATGCTTCCAAAGTTGTGGCAAAATGGCTTAAGGACAACAAAGTCAAGGTATTGGAGTGGCCATCACATAGCCCTGACCTCAATCCTTTAAAAGATTTGTGGGCAGAACTGAAAAAGAGTGTGTGAGCAAGGAGGCCTACAAACCTGACTCAGTTACACCAGCTCTGTCAGGAAGGATGGGTCAAAATTCACCAAACTTATTGTGGGAAGCTTGTAGAAGGCTACCCGAATAGTTTTAACCAAGTTAAACAATGTAAAGGCCATGCTACCAAATACTAATAGAGTGTATGTAAACTTCTGAACCACTTGGAATGTGATGAAAGAAAAACAAGATGAAATAAATCATTCTCTCTACTATTATTCTGACATTTCACGTTCTTAAAATAAAGTGGTGATCCTAACTGACCAAAGACAGGGACTTCTTGCTAGGATTAAATGTCAGGAATTGTGAAAAACAGAGTTTAAATGTACATGGCTAAGGTGTATGTAAACTTCCGACTTCAACTGTACATATACATACATATATAGAATTTCCTGAATTGTTTCACTCTGTACTGTAAATACTGTATTCTCATCATAGATCATGCTAATATTTCTACTACAACATTGCATTTTAGTTACACTGTTTATACACATCACATATTTATTCATATAGTGGACTCTTGCCACAGCTCACTGTAATACACATACTGCTGCATATTATTCATAGCATATCTAGTGTAAATTCATCCGGTGTACATACGTATAGATTGCGTTTGGATTACTGCTACAGTGCTATTCGGATTGTTAGTTGGATTCGTGCTAACATGTATTAATGTATTTAGATACTTTGTGTACTCATTGTTAGAAGGTAGTAAAATAAGCATTTCGCTGCACCCACTATAACATCTAAAAACTTAGTACGCAACCAATAAACTTTGATTTGATTTGAATATTGTTAGATGTTCTCAAAGCAAATTCTGAACATACAGTACTGCACTGTGTACTCGCACAATATCCCACAAATACTTTTGGTACAATCAAATCCTTCTGCGTTCCTTTGCAACTATCCAAGAGCTGAAAAGACAAACAAAACTGGTTAGAAGTATTCATAAAATAAAATTAGCACATAAATGGACTTGGTGTTGTCCCACCTGGTGGGTTCCCTGTCACAATTGTATCTCTCCAAACACACCTGACACACGCAAATAACTCCCAATAGTAACATATTCACGTTCATTGCTGATTTCACAGGGATTAGACATTGTTAATGTTGGGAGTGAACGTGCTGTTTCAGTTATGTGGGTGTGTCAGGTGTGTTCGCAGAGATACAATTGTGACGGGGAGCTCACAAGGTGGGGCAGCACAATGCCCATTCATGTTGCAATCTTATGAAAACAAATACTTCTGACCAGTTTTGTTTGTAATTCCAGCTCTTGATAAGTTGCGAAGGACTGCAAAATGATTTGATTGTAACATAACTATTTGTGGGGAGATTGTGTGAGTATACAGTCTTTTCAGAACATAAAATTATAACTCAAATCATAGAATGGAGTTGCATTCCAAAACGTATAGAGTGGAAGAAAAATCCCCAAGTTTTCATTGAACTTGTCAGTCATCTTTGTCGTTAAAGTTGTATATTGCACCAATTATATGTCCCAAACAAAAATAGCACATACAGGTAACTGACAAAATAAAGGGAACCCCAACATAAAGAGTCTTAATAGGGTGTTGCGACAACATGAGCCAGAACAGCTTCAATGCACCTTGGCATAGATTCTACAAGTTTCTGGAATTCTTTTGGAGTGATACGACACCATTTTCCCCCCAAGAAATTCCATATATTGGTGTTTCGTTGATGGTGGTGGAAAATTATGTTTAAGGCACTGCTCCAAAGTCTCCAACAAGTGTTCAATTGGGTTGACATCTGGTGACTGAGACGACCATGGCATACATCGTTTTCATGCTCATCAAACCATTCAGTGACCACTCGTGCCCTGTGGATGGGGGCATTGTCATCCAATGGGGGGATAGCCATGGTAGACAAAATAAGGCATGCCCAGAATTTTTATACATGACCCTAAGCATGATGGGATATTAATTACTTAATTAACTCAGTAACCACATCTGTGTGGAAGGACCTGCTTCCAATATACTCTGTATCCCTTATTTACTCAATGTTTCCATTACTTTGGCAGTTACCTGTACATGACTAACAGTATGATGTCCACACCTAATCATTTTCATCCAGATGGACCAGATCTATTTTTCCTTTACATCTCATCCTTCTTCATACTTATGTCACTGTTACTGTTTACTGTCACTGATTATAATAGCAATTCAGAAGTTTTAAGATGCACTGCTGGGAGAGAATTTAGATTTAGACTTATCTCTACAGCATCCTATGGGAGAGCATACTTGGCACTCTTGGGGAATAAACTCTTAAAATTACATGCATAATCCTTAAACCGGTTCAATTTCCTTGGGATATCTGACAAAAGTACAAGTATCATGTATAACATTACATTATGCATTACAATCAATTATAATTGATACATAAAGTGCATCAAGGAACGAACGTGTGGTGTATGTCCATGTACTGCTGGATTAGGATTAGGACTTCAGTCTTAATTGGAGAGAGTCGTTATTCTATTTTAGGCAAATGGTGAGTATAGGACACACCTGAGCACGCCCTCTAATCAAAACCTACGTTTCCTTTACATCTCAGCCTTTGTCATTAATGATGTCATCAAGGGTGTTCGTTAAACTATAAAAGCTGTAGCATTCCAGGATTTTAGGAGAAGTGTGGCGGTACACCGTTGGAAGAATGTACTCGGCTGCTAAAATGGTTTCTTCTACAGCATCACAATTGAAGAGCATTGCTGAACTGTCAGCACTTTTAAGGAGTAAACTGAAAATCATACAATTGTAATCCATTTTTTGGGGTAAGTGTGTTTTAAATGTATTGTGTAACAAATCATATTTTGAAGATTTAACAAACAACAACAATAGATTAAAACCAGGACAAAGCAGTGATAGATGACTTTGTTTGAAAAGTGAAAATCGTAGATCCCAAACTTTATGCAATACTAGAAAAAACCGAGTGATGGGCTATTACTCTAGTGATCTCCTATATTTAATTTGTCATGGTCATTATTTATTTTTTACCTAATGAATCACGTGTTCCTATACACAGTTGAAGTTGTAAGTTTATATACGCCTTAGCCAAATACATTTAAACTCAGTTTTTCACAATTCCTGACAATTAATCCTAGTAAGAATTCCCTGCCTTTGGTCAGTTGGGATCACCACTTCATTTTAAGAATGTGAAATGTCAGAATGATAGTAGAGAGAATGATTTATTTCAGGTTGTATTTCTTTCATCACATTCCCAGTGGGTCAGACGTTTACATACACTCAATTAGTATTTGGTAGCATTGCCTTTAAATTGCTTAACTTGGGTCAAATGTTTTGAGTAGCCTTCCACAAGCTTCCCACAGTAGGTTGGGTGAATTTTGGCACATTCCTCCTGACAGAGCTGGTGTAACTGAGTCAGGTTTGTAGGCCTCCTTGCTCGTAAAAGCTTTTTCAGTTCGGCCCACATATGATCTTTAGGTTTGAGGTCAGGGCTTTGTGATGGCCACTCCAATGGCTTGAATTTGTTGTCCTTAAACCATTTTGCCACAACTTTGGAAGTATGCTTGGGGTCATTGTCCATTTGGAAGACCCCTTTGCGATCAAGCTTAAACTTCCTGACTGATGTCTTGAGATGTTGCTTCAATATATCCACATAATTGTCTTTCCTCATGATGCCATCTATTTTGTGAAGTGCACCAGTCCCTCCTGCAGCAAAGCACCCCCACAACATGATGCTGACACCCCCATGCTTCAGGGTATGGATGGTGTTCTTCGGCTTGCAAGCCTCCGCCTTTTTCCTCCAAACATAACAATGGTCATTATGGCCAAACAGTTCTATTTTTGTTTCGTCAGACGGGGGGCCATTTCTTCAAAAAGCATGATCCTTGTCCCAACGTGCAGTTGCAAACCGTAGTTTGGCTTTTTAATGGTGGTTTTGGAGCAGTTGCTTCTTACTTGCTGTGCAGCCTTTCAGGTTATGTCGATATAGGACTCGTTTTACTGCAGATATTGATACTTTTGTAACTGTGTCCTCCAGCATCTTCACAGGGTCATTTTGCTGTTGTTCTGGGATTGATTTACGTTCATCTCTAATAGACAGAACGCATCCCCTTCCTGAGGCGTATGACGTTGTCCCATGTGTTTATACTTGCTTACTATTGTTTGTACAGATGAACGTGGTAACTACAGGCATTTGGAAATTGCTCCCAAGGATGAACCAGACTTGTGGAGGTCTACAATTTTTTATCTGAGGTCTTGGCTGATTTCTTTAGATTTTTCCATGAAATCAAGCAAAGAGGAACTGAGTTTGAAGGTAGGCCTTGAAATACATCCACAGACTCCAACCTAAGTGTATGTTAACTTTCGAGTTCAACTGAAATGACTTTAACCTTACTCTGTGATTTTAGAATAATACTTACATGGTTTGAAGATGAATGCTACAATTATCACAGTCCTTCTTCTGATTATTGTAAACTGATCCACTTCTCTTTAAATTGCAAATAATTTGAAATTGCAAAAATATACTATAAAATCAATGCTTTAATTTACAAAAGCATCAAGAAAATCCCAAAGCACAACAACCAATGCCACCACAAGCACAGTCCCTGCTACAACAACCACAGCTGAACCAAATACATCCACAGCTGCTGCCACATCCACAGCTGCTGCCATAACAACCACTGCTGCTCTAACTACAACCACAGCAGCTTCCACTACAACTACAGCTGCTGCCACCACAACTACATCCGCTGCCACTGCAACTACAGCTGCTGCCATAACAACCACAGCTGCTCCAACTACAACCACAGCTGCCGCCACTACAACCAAAGCAGCTTCAACTACAACCAACGTAGCCGCCACAACAACCACAGTTACTCCAACTACAACCACAGCTGCCACTACAAACCCAACAGCTGCTGCCATGACAACAACAGCTGCTCCAACTACAACCACAGCAGGAGCCACCACCGCAACTACATCTGCTGCCCCCACAGCCACAGCTGCTCCAACTACAACCATAGCTGCTGCTACGACAACCATAGCTGCTCCTAAATAAAAACGGTAACATCCATTGTTACTGCAACAACAACCACAGCTGCTGCCTCCAGTGGCAGCCTCCAGTTGAAGATAAGTCTTCTCACAATCTGCCTGGCTGTCATGTCATATCTGCTTCACTCATACTGGTAGACTAATCATCATCTTGACAGCATACCTCAACATACAAAGACCAAATCCTATTCAGAATTTTATATAAACCGTGTGAATCGAACCCTGAGTGCTGATTGGCTGAAAGCTGTAGTATATAAGACCGTATATGTTTCTGACAAAACATTTTCTTTCCTTGTCTAATTACGTTGGTAACCATTTTATAATAGCAATAAGGCACCTCTGTGGTTTGTGGTAAAGGGCCAATATACCATGGCTAAGGGTTGTATCCAGGGACTCAGTTGGTGCTATACCACACCTCCTCAGGCCTTATTGCTTAAATATATCATCAAATAATATTTAGTTTGAAGAGAGTAAAGATTCCTAGAGAGAAAATGAAAAAGCTGTAGGATCTTCTAAAAACAACTGCTGCTAATCGGTCCCCTTCACCCTGAAGTAATCATCCTTGAAGTCACAGCAATAACTTGTTTATTTTATATCTATTATAACTCAACATTTTATTTGTGGAATTATGCACTTTGGCTCAGTATTACACAACAATGCTTTGAGTACCTCGAATAATTTAAGAAAAAAATTAATTAAGTAGTATCTATTTATTTTCTGTATTGATTTATAATGTATACAGAACAAAAATATAAGCGCAACATGCAACATTTTCAAAGATGTTTCTGAGATACAGTTCATAGAAGGAAATCAGTCCATTGAAATTATTTGAAATGAGGCCCTAATCAATAGATTTCACATGACTGGGAATACAGATATGCATCTGTTGGTCACAGATACATTTTTTTTAAAAGGTAGGGGCGTGGATCAGAAAACCAGCCAGCATCGAATGTGACGACCATTTGAGTCATGCAGTGCAACACATCTCCTTCAGATAGAGTTGATCAGGCTGTTGATTGTGGCCTGTGGAATGTTGTTCCACTCCTTTTCAATGGCTGTGCGAAGTTGCTGGATATTGACGGAAACTGGAACATGCTGTTGTACACGTCAATCCAGAGCATCCAAAACATGCTGAATGGGTGACATGTCTGGTGAATATCCAGGCTACGGAAGAACTGGGACATTTTCAGCTTCAAGGAATTGTGTTCAGATCCTTGGACCTTCTGTTTCACCTCACAATTGACCAACACTTTGTTACGTTCATATTTTTGTTCAGTGTTGGTTTGAAATTCACTGCTCGGCTGAGGGATCTTACAGATAATTGTATGTGTGGGGTACACAGATGAGGTAGTCTTTCATGTTGAACACTATTATTGCACACAGAGCGAGTCCATGCAATTTATTATGTGAGTCCATTTTACTCCTGAATGTATTTAGTCTCGACCATATCAACTGGGTTGAATACTTACTGACTCAAGACATTTCATATTTTATGTTATTATTATGTTTTCATTCTTAAAACATAATTCCACTTCGACATTATGGTGTATTGCGTGTAGACCAGTTACACAAATCTCAATTTAATACATTTTAAACGTTGGCTGTAACACAACAAAATGTGGAAAAAGTCAAGATTCTGTAATAAGGCTATTCTTAGATCATTATCATTGGCATAATAATAGCCTTTATTTACTTTATCAAAGACGTGGTTTGTAGACGTGTCATCAACGGTTGTCTTCATATGTATGCGGAAACATATGGGTGTGGTGTCATTGGAAAAATAACCTTGCATGTTTGTTGTTTTTGGCATTTCCTTAAGAAATTAGCTTGATGAAAACAAAATAAATGTATCACAAGGATTATGTAATAGATGAATTTACATTATGTATTGCAATCAAACACAATTGATACATTAAATGGGTCCAGGGGTGTAATCATCCAGGGACCTATCTGAATCTGTACAATAGAAACAATAGTTGTAAAACAAAACATTTTGCATCTGTTTGTACAAATGATTACACCCCTGGTATGTGTGTCTCCATGTACTGCTAGATTAGGAATTCAGTCATAACGTGGGGGAGGCCTCATTCATTCTTCTTCAAAAGATGATTACGACACAACTCAGCACACCTTTTTCTTTACATCTCATTCATCATAATGATGTCATGAAGGTTGTGCTTTAAACTATAAAGGCTGTAGCAATGCAGGAGCTTAGTATGGTTTGCAGCTGCACAGTTACTGAACACTGAGGATTTCAGCTACATCACAATTAACACAATTTGGTAAGTGTGGTTTTTGAAATATTGTGTTACATTTTTTATTATGATTAGACTTCTGTGTATTTTTAAAAGTGAACTTTTGGAAGAAACATTTGTGTATGTTAACTGACAAGGCTATAACTCGTAAACTCACTCTATACCGCTGTTCCTTGTCCTTGTTCAGCCATGGATTCATTTTATCATCTCAAATCATCTCTAGTGAAATTCTTATTCCAGTTACCAAGGGTCTGATCAGAATAGCTGACCCCTTGGTCCAGGAATCATCTTCTTTAACCTAGAGTGCTTTGTCCTGATAGAGGAATTCAAGGCTATAGCTTCAGACTTGCTGCAGGAGGTGTGCAAATGTTTCAATTCTTAATGACTACATGTGTTTTATGATTGATGGTGGGTAATTAGTCATTCTTGTTTTTGCTCTGCTGTGTATGTGTTATGGTAAATGTGTAAAAACACTAAATTGAAGGATTACATTCTCATTTGTAAATCTACAGATTTAGTGGTAAATCTATACACGTACGGATTATACAATAACACATGCACTGTAGCGTATCTATGTGTTTTAATTCAGCTGACCTCTTAGCCATGTTTAAATAAATAAAATACGCCTTCTGACCTTAACAGGACTTCCTGGATAAATAAATCATGGTTAAAATAATAAATACAAGTGAAAAATACAAATGTGAATTAATAAAATATTAAATATCAAGAAAAACAAATTGTGGATCACTTGATTAAAAACATCACAAACAAGACTTACTGTACAAAAACAGACAAAAATACTGCATTTACCATGAGTGATCTCATTCCACAATATTCAAGTTTATATTGCATTGGTCAAAGTCATTCTGTTGATAAATGTTTGTCTTTTGCCTTTAAATGAATCATGTGTGCTCATCTCTCTGTGACTACAGACTAAAAAGAAAACAGTTTCAAAGATGAACAGAAAAAATCTCATAGTCCTTCTTATGATTATAGGTAAGTTCATTCTCTAGTCTTTAAATTGTAGATCATTATGAAATTCTAAAAGATATTCTAAAATCTATGCTTTTGAAATTGCAACAGCATCAGGGAATGCCCAAAACCCAACAACGAATGCCCCCACAACAACCACAGCTACTGCTGCAACCATAACCACAGCTGCCCCCATAACCACGACAGCTGGCATGACGACTACCACAATTCCGGTCACAATAACCACAGCTGCTTCGACTACAACAACAGCAGCAACCACCACAATCACAGGAGCTGCCACCACAATCCCTACTGCTCCTACTACAACCACAGCTGCTGCTGCCACAACAACCACAGATGCTCCAACTACAACGACAAATGGAGTCACAACAACCACAGTTTCTCCCACAACAACCACAGGTGATGCTACAGTCACCACAGCAGACATCACAACTACCACAGATGCTCATTCAACAACCACAGCCGCTCCAACTACAACCTCAACTACGTCCATGATGACCACCACAGTTCCTGCCATGACAACGACACCTGCAACTGCTGCAGCAGCCACCACAACCACAGTTGCTGCAACAACATCCACAGCTGCTCCAACTACAACCACAGCTACTGCAACCACAGCTGCCCCCACGACCACAACAGCTGGCATGACGACTACCACAATTCCGGTCACAACAACCACAGCTGCTTCGATTATAACAACAGCAGCAACTACCACAATCACAGGAGCTGCCACCACAACCACTACTGCTCCTACTACAAACACAGCTCCTGTCACGACAACCACAGATGCTCCAACTACAACCACAAATGGAGTCACAACATCCACAGTTTCTCCCACAACAACCACAGCTGCTGCCACAACAACCACAGCTGCTGCCATCACAACCACAGGTGCCGCTTCAGTCACCACAGCAGGCATCACAACAACCACAGCTGCTTCGACTACAACAACAGCAGCAACCACCACAATCACAGGAGCTGCCACCACAACCACTACTGCTCCTACTACAACCACAGCTCCTGTCATGACAACCACAGATTCTCCAACAACAGCCACAAATGGAGTCACAACATCCACAGTTTCTCCCACAACAACCGCAGCTGCTGCCACAACAACCACAGGTGCTGCAACCACAACCACAGCTGCCCCCACGACCACCACAGCTGGCATGACGACTACCACAATTCCGGTCACAACAACCACAGCTGCTTCGACTACAACAACAGCAGCAACCACCACCATCACAGGACCTGCCACCACAACCACTACTGCTCCTACTACAACCACAGCTCCTACCACAACAACCACAGGTGCTGCAATCACACCCACAACCACAGCTGCCCCCATGACCACCACAGCTGGCATGACGACTACCACAATTCCGGTCACAACAACCACAACTGCTTCGACTACAACAACAGCAGCAACCACCACCATCACAGGAGCTGCCACCACAACCACTACTGCCGCTACTACAACCACAGCTCCTGCCACAACAACCACAGCTGCTGCAATCACAACCACAGGTGCCTCTACAGTCACCACAGCAGGCATCACAACAACCACAGCTGCTTCGACTACAACAACAGCAGCAACCACCACAATCACAGGAGCTGCCACCACAACCACAGCTGCTCCTACTACAACCACAGCTCCTGTCACGACAACCACAGATGCTCCAACTACAACCACAAATGGAGTCACAACATCCACAGTTTCTCCCACAACAACCACAGCTGCTGCCACAACAACCACAGCTGCTGCCACAACATCCACAGCTGCTGCCATCACAACCACAGGTGCAGCTACAGTCACCACAATTCCGGTCACAACAACCACAGCTGCTTCGACTACAACAACAGCAGCAACCACCACAATCACAGGAGCTGCCACCACAACCACTACTGCTCCTACTACAACCACAGCTCCTGTCACGACAACCACAGATGCTCCAACTACAACCACAAATGGAGTCACAACATCCACAGTTTCTCCCACAACAACCACAGCTGCTGCCACAACAACCACAGCTGCTGCCACAACATCCACAGCTGCTGCCATCACAACCACAGGTGCAGCTACAGTCACCACAATTCCGGTCACAACAACCACAGCTGCTTCGACTACAACAACAGCAGCAACCACCACAATCACAGGAGCTGCCACCACAACCACTACTGCTCCTACTACAACCACAGCTCCTGTCACGACAACCACAGATGCTCCAACTACAACCACAAATGGAGTCACAACATCCACAGTTTCTCCCACAACAACCACAGCTGCTGCCACAACAACCACAGCTGCTGCCACAACAACAGCTACTGCTGCAACCACAACCACAGCTGCCCCCACGACCACCACAGCTGGCATGACGACAACCACAATTCCGGTCACAACAACCACAGCTGCTTCGACTACAACAACAGCAGCAACTACCACAATCACAGGAGCTGCCACCACAACCACTACTGCTCCTCCTACAACCACAGCTCCTACCACAACAACCACAGGTGCTGCAACCACAACCACAACCACAGCTGCCCCCATGACCACCACAGCTGGCATGACGACTACCACAATTCCGGTCACAACAACCACAGCTGCTTCGACGACAACAACAGCAGCAACCACCACCATCACAGGAGCTGCCACCACAACCACTACTGCCGCTACTACAACCACAGCTCCTGCCACAACAACCACAGCTGCTGCCATCACAACCACAGGTGCCTCTACAGTCACCACAGCAGGCATCACAACAACCACAGCTGCTTCGACTACAACAACAGCAGCAACCACCACAATCACAGGAGCTGCCACCACAACCACAGCTGCTCCTACTACAACCACAGCTCCTGTCACGACAACCACAGATGCTCCAACTACAACCACAAATGGAGTCACAACATCCACAGTTTCTCCCACAACAACCACAGCTGCTGCCACAACAACCACAGCTGCTGCCACAACAACCACAGCTGCTGCCATCACAACCACAGGTGCCGCTACAGTCACCACAATTCCGGTCACAACAACCACAGCTGCTTCGACTACAACAACAGCAGCAACCACCACAATCACAGGAGCTGCCACCACAACCACTACTGCTCCTACTACAACCACAGCTCCTGTCACGACAACCACAGATGCTCCAACTACAACCACAAATGGAGTCACAACATCCACAGTTTCTCCCACAACAACCACAGCTGCTGCCACAACAACCACAGCTGCTGCCACAACAACAGCTACTGCTGCAACCACAACCACAGCTGCCCCCACGACCACCACAGCTGGCATGACGACTACCACAATTCCGGTCACAACAACCACAGCTGCTTCGACTACAACAACAGCAGCAACTACCACAATCACAGGAGCTGCCACCACAACCACTACTGCTCCTACTACAACCACAGCTCCTACCACAACAACCACAGGTGCTGCAACCACAACCACAGCTGCCCCCATGACCACCACAGCTGGCATGACGACTACCACAATTCCGGTCACAACAACCACAGCTGCTTCGACTACAACAACAGCAGCAACCACCACCATCACAGGAGCTACCACCACAACCACTACTGCCGCTACTACAACCACAGCTCCTGTCATGACAACCACAGATGCTCCAACTACAGCCACAAATGGAGTCACAACATCCACATTTTCTCCCACAACAACTACAGCTGCTGCCACAACAACCACAGCTGCTGCCACAACAACCACAGCTGCGTCAATTACAACTACAAATGGAGTCACAACAACCACAGTTTCTCCGACAACAACCACCGGTGCTGCCACCACAACCACAGGTGCTGCTACAGTCACCACAGCAGGCATCATAACTACCACAGGTGCTCATTCAACAACCACAGCTGCTCCAACTACAACCACAAATGGAGTCACAACATCCACAGTTTCTCCCACAACAACCACAGATGCGCCAACTACAACAACAAATGGTGTCACAACAACCACAGTTTTTCCCACAACAACCACAGGTGCTGCCATCACAACCACAGGTGCCGCCACAGTCACCACAGCAGGCGTCATAACTACCACAGTTGCTCATTCAACAACCACAGCTGCTCCAACTACATCCTCAACTACGTCCATGATGACCACCACAGTTCCTGCCTTGACAACGACACCTTCAACTGCTGCAGCAGCCACCACAAACACAGTTGCTGCAACAACAACCACAGCTGCTCCAACTACTACCACAGCTACTGCAACCACAGCGGCCCCCATGACCACAACAGCTGGCATGACGACTACCACAATTCCGGTCACAACAACCACAGCTGCTTCGACTATAACAACAGCAGCAACCACCACAATCACAGGAGCTGCCACCACAACCACTACTGCTCCTACTACAACCACAGCTCCTGTCACGACAACCACAGATGCTCCAACTACAACCACAAATGGAGTCACAACATCCACAGTTTCTCCCACAACAACCACAGCTGCTGCCACAACAACCACAGCTGCTGCCACAACAACCACAGGTGCCGCTACAGTCACCACAGCAGGCATCACAACAACCACAGCTGCTTCGACTACAACAACAGCAGCAACCACCACAATCACAGGAGCTGCCACCACAGCCACTACTGCTCCTACTACAACCACAGCTCCTGTCACGACAACCACAGATGCTCCAACTACAACCACAAATGGAGTCACAACATCCACAGTTTCTCCCACAACAACCACAGCTGCTGCCACAACAACCACAGCTGCTGCCATCACAACCACAGGTGCCGCTACAGTCACCACAGCTGGCATCACAACAACCACAGCTGCTTCGACTACAACAACAGCAGCAACCACCACAATCACAGGAGCTGCCACCACAACCACTACTGCTCCTACTACAACCACAGCTCCTGTCACGACAACTACAGATGCTCCAACTACAACCACAAATGGAGTCACAACATCCACAGTTGCTGCCACAACAACCACAGCTGCTGCCACAACAACCACAGCTGCTGCCATCACAACCACAGGTGCCGCTACAGTCACCACAGCAGGCATCACAACAACCACAGCTGCTTCGACTACAACAACAGCAGCAACCACCACAATCACAGGAGCTGCCACCACAGCCACTACTGCTCCTACTACAACCACAGCTCCTGTCACGACAACCACAGATGCTCCAACTACAACCACAAATGGAGTCACAACATCCACAGTTTCTCCCACAACAACCACAGCTGCTGCCACAGCAACCACAGATGCTCCAACTACAACAACAAGTGGAGTCACAACAACCACAGTTTCTCCCACAACAACCACAGGTGCTGCCACCACAACCACAGGTGCCGTCGCCACAACCACAGGTTCCGCCACCACAACCACAGGTACCGCCACGGTCACCACAGCAGGCATCACAACTACCACAGTTGCTCATTCAACAACCACAGCTGCTCCAACTCCAACCTCAACTACGTCCATGATGACCACCACAGTTCCTGCCCTGACAACGACACCAGCAACTGCTGCAGCAGGCACCACAACCACAGTTGCTGCAACAACAACCACAGGTGCTCCAACTACAACAACAGCTACTGCTGCAACCACAACCACAGCTGCCCCCACGGCCACCACAATTCCGGTCACAACAACCACAGCTGCTTCGACTACAACAACAGCAGCAACCACTCCAATCACAGGAGCTGCCACCACAACCACAGGTACCGCCACGGTCACCACAGCAGGCATCACAACTACCACAGTTGCTCATTCAACAACCACAGTTACTCCATTTACAACCTCAACTACATCCACAGATGCTCCAACTAGAAACACAGCTACTGCCACATCAACAACTTATCCAACTACAACCACAGTAGCTTCCTCTGCAACCACACCTTCTGCCACAACAACTATACCTGCTGCCACTACTACCACAGCTGCTCAAACTGCAACCAACGCAGCAGCCAACACAACCACAGCAGCTGCCACAACAACCATAGTTGCTGCCACAACAACCACAGCATCTCCAACTACAATCACAGCTGACAAAACAACAACCACAGCTTCTGCCACAAAAACTACAGATGCTCCAACTACAACCACAGTTTTCGTTACAACAACCACAGCTGCTCCTATAACATCCACAGCTTCTGCCACAAACACCACTGTACCAACGACAACCAAAATTGTTCCCACAACTGCCACCGCTACCACAACTAAGTCAACAGCGGCACCGACAGCGAATGAGGGGTCAATGGGATTAGGATTCAGAATGTTCCGTGCATTCCAAAGTGACTATACTGATTCTTCCACAACAGCATATCAGGAACTGGCAGAAAATGTTACCACAGAGGTAATCAGCTCATCTTTTAAAAACATTGTGTCATTAACATGGTGTCACTGACTTAGTTACTGACTTAATTAGTATCAAAATTATTGACACTAATTTGTTTACAGGTGAATCATGGTTACAAAAGAATTTACCCTTCAACATACGTAAGGTGTAGGATTATTCAGTTCACGTAAGTAACAATAATTGTTTCTGTATGTCTATGAATCTCTCCATTCAAATAGAATTATCTCAAAATAACAGTGATGGTGATATAAGTTTGAATAATACACTGCTCAAAAAAATAAAGGGAAGACAAAAATAACACATCCTAGATCTGAATGAATGAAATATTCTTATTAAATACTTTTTTCTTTACATAGTTGAATGTGCTGACAACAAAATCACACAAAAATGATCAATGGAAATCAAATGTATTAACCCATGGAGGTCTGGATTTGGAGTCACACTCAAAATTAAAGTGGAAAACCACACTACAGGCTGATCCAACGTGGATGTAATGTTCTTAAAACAAGTCAAAATGAGGCTCAGTAGTGTGTGTGGCCTCCATGTGTCTGTATGACCTCCCTACAACGCCTGGGCATGCTCCTGATGAGGTGGCGGATGGTCTCCTGAGGGATCTCCTCCCAGACCTGGACTAAAGCATGGAGCGAGACATGATTTCCCAGATGTGCTCAATTGGATTCAGGTCTGGGGAATGGGCGGGCCAGTCCGTAGCATCAATGCCTACCTCTTGAAGGAACTGCTGACACACTCCAGCCACATGAACGTTCTCCATGGCGTCTACAGACTCTGTCACATCTGCTCAGTGTGAACCTGCTTTCATCTGTGAAGAGCACAGGGTGCCAGTGGCGAATTTGCCAATCTTGGTGTTCTCTGGCAAGTGCCAAACGTCCTGCACATGTTGGGCTGTAAGCACAACCCCCACCTGTGGACGTCGGGCCCTCATACCACCCTCATGGAGTCTGTTTCTGACCGTTTGAGCAGACACATGCACATTTGTGGCCTGCTGGAGGTCATTTTGCAGGGCTCTGGCAGTGCTCACCCCTGCTCCTCCTTGCACAAAGGCAGAGGTAGTGGTCCTGCTGCTGGGTTGTTGCCCTCCTACGGCCTCCTCCACATCTCCTGATGTACTGGCCTGTCTCCTGCTAGCGCCTCCATGCTCTGGACACTACGCTGACAGACACAGCAAACCTTCTTTCCACAGCTCGCATTGATGTGCCATCCTGGATGAGCTTCACTACCTGAGCCACTTGTGTGGGTTGTAGACTCCGTCTCATGCTACCACTAGAGTGAAAGCACCGCCAGCATTCAAAAGTGACCAAAACATCAGCCAGGAAGCATAGGAACTGAGAAGTGGTCTGTGGTCACCACCTGCAGAACCACTCCTTTATTGGGGGTGTCTTGCTAATTGCCTATAATTTCCACCTGTTTTCTATTCCATTTGCACAACAGCATGTGACATTTATTGTCAATCAGTGTTTGATTTCACAGAAGTGTGATTGACTTGGAGTTACATTGTGTTGTACATTGTGTTGTTTTTTGAGCAGTGTATATTAAGAAAACAAATACAAATAATTACTATACCTTGTCTTGTTTTCTTAATACTTTCTTGGAAACAACGGTTTAAGATCTGACCTCGAAATGAAAACTAAATCTTTATATATTTCGTTTACAGGAGAGGGTCAATTATTGTCAACATGACCCTTATTTTCAAGAACCAGACAGTAGTTCCCAATGTAACGAGTGTGGAGCAGGGATTGAATGACTCTCTGTCTCACGGGAACACCTTCCTCGACATTGACACAACCTCCATTACTGCAAGTAAGTTAAGCCATCACTGCTGACCTTGTCATTGTCGTCCCTCTCCTCATTGACTCATGGCACTCTATATTGGGTACCTTTTTATGAGATAACTTCTGTGGTGTTACAGGAACTACAACTTCTGCAGCCACCACATTTGCCGCAACTACCACAGCCACCCCCACAACAACAACAGCTGGTCCTACACCAAACACAGCTGCTTCAACAACATCTGTTGTTGAATCAACAATAAACAATGCTGCCGCCTTCAGTGGAATAAGCTACAAGACACGTCTACTCATCTGTCTTGTTATGTTGTCACAACTGCTTGACTAATACTGATATAACTGATCACCACTGTGACAGGGAAACTTACCAACAATGTAATCATATTAATTATTAGAACTGTATACTATTTATTATTATTTATTACCCCAAAATGTACAGGGAAAAGATTAATTTCTATGGAGAACATGAGAATATTGAACAGCATGAGGATAATGTAAAAAAAGAGATAGCTGTTCTACCAATTATCAACAGGATTCTAAGAATCTTGATAGTTATTCCTTCTACTTACTGCACTAATACTTATTGTAACTGAATGGTGTATTTATACTGTTTTGTAATTCACTATTACTCATACTTTGAATGAAGAAAATGCTGGGTTCGTTTTATGTACCGGATTAATAACGAAATTAAATTAAATGCAATCCATTACCTGAAAAGACATTCACTTCCCTTAAGTCACATTTCAATAATTATTATTGTGTGCCAACTGCATCTGTTATATCTTGTTTACATACAACATAAATACCACTTTATTTCTATGATAGGAATGAGATGATATGAATATCAGAAGATCAATTTCAAGCAGAACAGGACATTTGTTTACAACAAAAACATAGACAACAAAAACAAAGACAATGGTTATGATACGGTTGGACAGTTATCCCAGAAAGGTTTTTTTAAATTCATGAATATCTGAAGGTATATTTCATATGTCGAAATTCATTAAAATATTAGACTGGCTGTAATATGTTACTGGGTGTTTGTGAAGTGAAATATGTTGTCAACACACTTTAAAAATGGGATAAACGAGATTAGTCCTTTCAGATATAATTTTTTGTTCCGCTTACATATTTCATTGTTCAGAGAGAGAGAGAGGCATTACAGACATTATAGAGAGAGGCATTACAGACATTATAAAATCAGTGTCTGTCTCCCATGTACACAAAACTGTGTCACGTATCACATCAAGGCAGAAAGATTAACATATGAGAATCAAGAACATTTTGATGGCAAATAAAGGCCTAATCACAAAAGGTTCATCCTATGCTAACTGAATGGTGATCTTAGAGTATGTTGTTAATTTATATGCCATCTCACTTCAGGCTCTTTGTAGAAGGTATCGACCTCAGAAAAATAACAATGAAGGGAATTTCAACCTCAACCCACCCAGTAAAAATACCATGCCTAAATATAATTATTTGCAGACTTGATTGATTTGATACAGGACTTAGTAAATTGAGTTAATTCATTAGTAAGAGGGAACTACAGCGCACAAGGCAATGTTTAATAGATTGTTTTATTTATTTCTACATTACAAAATTAATCTTACCTCCAAATGTTTTCTTGCTGGTTCCGAGTTTCTCATTGTGGTGACAACAGATTGTCTCGCATATCCTGAAAAAGGTTCTACTAAGTTAACATATGGAATTGTTTCATGACGGTCATACCATGGATAATTTAGCTATTTGATTTTTAATTTTGATTTTAAGATTTTGAAGTGTCTGTCCTCTAATTATGAGACATAAGAAAACTCAGGAAATATATATATATATATATATATATATATATATATCATTTTTATTTTATCGATATCTCTAACTTAAATTGACCGATTTTAATGGGGATTTTTTAAAATTATGTTCATTAGATTGACGTACGACTGCGTCAATAGAGAAGGATTTTATTGTATTTTTTAAACCAATTATTGGCCAAAGTTGTATCATGAAAATGTCATCAGTTGGCATAAACTTTAAATATGTTTGTGTTTTTTAAGGGTGAATTGATTGTCCACATATGCATATGTATATATATATATATATATATATATGTCCACATATGCATATAATATATAATATATTCAGGGCCGTGTATAGCCTTGTGGGGGCCCTAAGTGAGATTTCTTTGGTGGGGCCCCCCACAAAGCGGGCAAAAACATTTAATGGCCTCTCTCTTGATAGCGGAGAGAATATGTTATATATATGTTATCAAGTTAATTTCCTGCAATTCCACACATTTTGCCATGGGTCTGAGAAAACAATTTTAGCTATTTTATTAGACATTTGTTTTGCTCTTTTAAAGCACATTTACTGCATTTCTACTCATTTTTTCATGGTTCAGAGAGAACATTGTGCAACTTTTTATCAATTATCTAGAGACATTTTTGCAGTTTTAAAACACGTTTTCTGAAGTTCTATACATTTTGCCCAGGGGGCGGAGACAACATTTAGCAATTGTATAATGCTACTTATTTTGCCATGGGGCAGAGAGACATTTTTGCAGTTTAAAAAAATAATCCTACAATTCTACACATTTTGCAATGATTTATGTCATGTTAATAATATCTGAGTGAGAGTGACTAGCAAAATCAATAGGGACCCCTAGATGTCAGACCCCTGGGCACGTGCCTGGTCGGTATTCGGCCATGATTACAGACCCTGGTTCGATTCCAGGCTGTTTCACAACCGGCCGTGATTGGGAGTCCCATAGGGCAGCGCACAATTGGCCCAGCATCGTCCGGGTTAGGGTTTGGCTGGGGTAGGCCGTCATTGTAAATAAGAATTTGTTCTTAACTGACTTACCTAGTTAAATGAAAGTTAAAGTAATGATGGACTATCATTTCTCTTTGCTTATTTAAGGGAAATTCCCCCACAACCACAGCTTCTCTAACAACAACCACAGCTGCTGCTACGACATTCACAGCTGCTACAACTACAACTACAGCTGCTCCTAAATAAGCCACGGCTGCCACAACAACATCCATTGTTGCTGCAACAACAACCACAGCTGCTGCCTCCAGTGGAATTTGCTTCAAACAAGTCTTCTCACAATCTGCCTGGCTGTGATGTCATGTCTGGTTCACTCATACTGGTAGACTAATCATCATCTTGATAGCATACCTCAAAATACACATATCAAATCCTATTCATCATTTTTTATAAACCGGTTGATTCGAACCATGAAAGCTGATTTGATGAAAGCCATAGTGTATCACGCCTGATACCATGGATATGACAAAAAACAACCTTTAACTGGTCTAATTACGTTGGTAATCAGTTTATAAAACAATATGGCACTTCTGGGGTTTGTGGTATACGGCCAATATGCCATGGCTAAAAGCTGTATCCAGGCACTCCGCGTGCCTTAGAACAGACCATAGCCGGGTCTTATTGCTTATATATATATAATGAAAATAATATGCATTTTGAAGAGAGTAAAGATTCCTAGAGAGAAAATGAAATATCTGTAGGATCTTCTAAAACATCTGCTACTTGGTCCCCTTCACCCATAAGTAATCATCCTTGTAGTCACAGCAATAACTTATTTAGTTATTTTGTATTTATTATAACTAAACATTCTATTTTGTGATATTATGCACCTCACTTTAATCCTGTATTAAACAAAAAATGTTGAATACTTTGAATAAATGAAGAAAAAATAATTAGGTAGGATGTACTTATTTTTTGTATTGGATTTAAAATGTATTTGATGTATTAAAATGTACTGTATGCCATTTGAAGTGACATTATTATAACGCGTGAATTAGCTGTATGACATGAAATGTGGAATATGTTTTACATACAGTGCATTAAACTAAAAAATCTGATCAATCTACACACAATATCACATAATGAAAAAGCAAAAACAGGTTTTTAGAAATGTTTGCTAATGTATTAAAAATAAAACAGAAATACCTTATTTACATAATGATTATAATTATCTCAGACCCTGAGACTAAAAAATGAGCTGAGATGCATACTGCTTCCATTGATCATTCTTGAGATGTTTTTACAACTTGATTGGAGTCCACCTGTGGTAAATTCAATTAATTAGACATGATTTGGAAAGGCACACACCAGTCGATATAAGTACATACAGTTGACGGTGCATGTCAGAGCAAAAAACAAGAAATTGTCCATAGAGCTCCGAAACAGGATTGTGTCGAGGCACAGCTCGGAAAGAGTACCAAAAAATGTCTGCAGCATTGAATGTACCCAAGAACACAGTGGCCACCATCATTCTTAAATGGAAGAAGTTTGGAACAACGAAGACTCTTCCTAGAGCTGGTCACCCAGACAAACTGAGCAATAGGGGGAAGGGCCTTGGTCAGGGAGGTGGCCAAGAACCCGATGGTCACTCTGACAGAGCTCCAGAGTTCCTCTTTGGAGATGGGAGAACTTTCCAGAAGGACAACCATCTTTGCAGCTCTGCACAAATCAGCCCTTTATGTTAGAGTGGCCAGCCGGAAGCCTCTCCTAAGTAAAAGGTACATGACAGCCCGCTTGGAGTTTGCCAAAAGACACCTAAAAGACCATGAGAAAAAAGATGATCTATTCTGATGAAACAAGGATGAACTCTTTGGCCTGAATTCCAAGCGTCGCGTCTGGAGGAAACCTGGCACCATCCCTTCTGTGAAGCATGGTGGTGGCAGCATCATTCTTTGCTGATGTTTTACATGGCAGGGACTGAGAGACTAGTCAGGATCGAGGAAAAGATGAACGGAACAAAGTACAGAGAGTTCCTTGATGAAAACCTGCTCCAGAGCGCTCAGGACCTCGGACCAGTGCGAAGGTTCACCTTACAACAGGACAATGACGCTAAGCACACAGCCAAGCCAATGCAGGAGTGGCTTCGAGACAAGTCTCTGAATGTCCTTGAGTTTCCCAGCCAGAGACCGGACTTGAATCCAATCAAACATCTCTGGAGAGACCTGAGAATAGCTGTGCAGCTACGCTCCCCATCCAACCTGACAGGGCTTGAGAGGATCTGCAGAGAAGAATGGGAGAAACTCCCCAAATACATGTGTGCCAAGCTCGTAGTGTCATACCGAACAAGACTTGAGGCTGTAATTGCTGCCAAAGGTGCTTCAACAAAGTACTGAGTAAAGTTTCTGAATATTTATGTAAATGTGATATTTATTACATTTGCAAAAAATCTAAAAACCTGTTTTTGCCTTGTCATTATGAGTTATTGTGTGTAGATTGATGATGAAAAAAACAAACAATTTTAATCCATTTTAGTCTAAGGCTTTAACGTAAAATTGGGGTCTAAATACTTTCCGAATTAGCTGTATATACTGAAATATATAAATGCAACATGTAATCCTTTCAAATATTTACCTGAGTTACAGTTCATATAAGGAAATCATTATTTTTGAATAATTTCATTAGGCCGCATGCTATGGATTTTACATGACTGGGAATACAGATATGCATCTGTTGTTCAGACACATTTTTGAAAAAAAGGTAGGGGCGTGGATGAGAAAACCAGTCAGTATCTGGTGTTACCACTATTTGCCTCGTGCAGCACGACATCTCCTTTGCATAGAGTTGATCAGGCTGTTGATTGTGGCCTGTGGAATGTTTCCCCACTCCGCTTCAATGGCTGTGCGAAGTTGTTGAATATTAGCGAGAACTGGAACATGTTGTCGTACACGTCAACCCCCAGCGCATCCCAAACATGTCTCACATGTCTCATGAGTATGCAAGCCACCGAAGAACTAGGACATTTTCAGCTTCCTGGAATTATGTACAGATCCTGTCGACATGGGACCGTGCATAATCATGCTGAAACATGAGGTGATGGTGGCGGATGAATGACACGACAACGGGCCTCGGGATCTCGTCACATTTTCTGAGCATTCACTCTGTTCATAACGTTGACATCAGCAAACCACTCACCAACACGACGCCATACATGTGGCCTGCGGTTGTGAGGCCGGTTGGACATACTGGCAAATTCTTTAAAATGACATTTGAGGTAGCGTATTATGTTAGAGAAATGTACATTAAATTCTCTTTCAACAGTGCTGGCAGACATTCCTGCAATTGCACACTCCCTCAAAACTCGAGACATCTGTGGCATTGTGCTGTGTGACAAAACTGCACATTTTTGAGTGGCCTTTTATTTTCCCCCTGCACAAGGTGCCCTTGTGTAATGGTCATGCTCTCTGCGCACCGAACCCGTTAGCGGGATGAAATTCGACAACATACGGTGATCGCTACATAAATTCATCATATTCGTCATATTAAACATTCATGAAAATACAAGTGTCTCACATGTTTCGAAAGCCTAGAAACTTGCTAATCCAACTGCGTTGTCAGATTTAAAAAGGATTTACTACGAAATAATAGGATGCGATTATCTGAGGATAGACTCCCACAAAAAACAACTATTTCAACCAGCACAGGCGTAACAAAATCACAAACTGCAATAAAATAAATCGTTTACCTTTGACGAGCTTCCTCTGTTTGCAATCCCAATGCTCATTGTTACACAATGAATGGTCTTTTGTTTGATAAAAATCCATTTTTATAGCCTAACACGAAACATTTTGTGAACCGCTTGTTTCGTGAATTCCGTCTCATTCCATTTTCGACGACACATTCGATGTAAATACCCACAGTAAACGTTACTTTTCCAGTCATGTTTGGCTTCATTGCAATCACCTTTGTTTGTAACACAACCAAACCTGATGAGTCATTTCGCGGTACGCATTTACTGAAAGAAACCGATTTGAAGACAACAAGTAATGACATCATTATGCACCAATGATATGACCGCTGTTTCGTTGATTGACTGTATTTTAACCCAATGACCACTGATCGTCTTGAAATTTAGCTCGGTAGATAGCCAATGAGCTGAGGTAAACGGCAATATGTAATGTTTATGTGTTGGAAGACCAAACAATGTAGTAAACTCCGGCGTAAAGAGGGTCATCCGCCATTGAAGTTTCATACCGGAAGGAGCAACGCATGTTACGCACAGTGTTGTTTTTGGTAAAGCACATCTTCAGCTGTTTATATATCAATCAGTATGGCGGCTAAGTCAGGGAAAGCTAAATCTAAGTCTAGATATACAGATGTACAAACAATTTTAGAAGAAATTGATCGGGAAAGTGAGACAGAGATTGTTGGAGAATGATTCATTTAGCGATTCCCAAATGGAGGAATATTTTTTGAACGGAGAGGACATCATTTTGGACTGGCAAGTTCTTCTCATGCTTCTCAATGCCGTTGTTTGAAATTAATAATATAAAATATTATTTGTGATTTTTAAAAATTTTAGTAGCAATATATAAAAATGTAATGTAATGAAATGTGAGATGCGTGTGTCTGCCGCCCCACCCCACACCCACACGAAATAGCCTATTTGAGGCTGTTGAGACAATGGCCAAAGTGAACAATGGCCAAAGTGAAATGGAGACAGGAGATACAGCTGGTCTGTTGTAATATAATAAAGACAGTAGATCTAGCTGGTCTGTCATAATATAATAGAGACAGTAGATCTAGCAGGTATTCAACCTTATGTTCCCTGTACTCTATATATATATGTTTATTATAACTGTTGATACAGGGCTCATATGTGAAACTATTCTAACTGAACATTATCTTTCACAGTGACACTGACTCCGGATGGGAGCCCACAGTGTTAAGGTGTCCATCCCCCACTGAAGCTGGTTCATCCAGCTCCTGCCACAAGTGGTGTTCATCTGCCCAAATGTATTTCTGCAGGCATGGATGTGCCTCAGGGCCAAAAGGGCACAGCATGGAGGCGTCACTGTGTTCTTTGCTAAATGAAATCCCCATCACCTGCACCACATGCTTGGAGACCCTCTGCTTTACAGCAGAAACAGACTGCTATGCCACCTGGCATCAGCAGCACAATATTGTGTAGAGGACTGAGGGTCTTCCAAATATTGAAAGTGTTATTTTGTAAATGTATATATTTTTTTCATATTTTTCTCCATTTTTTTTGGGGGGGGGGTGTATTAGAATACCATTTTGGTATTTTGTATATAGTTTATCCATTCAAAATGTATAACTTCACCAATATGGCCACTTGGTCTACTTGTGTGGGACACCTGGGGAACTTCATGATAAATGTCATGTAGTACACTCATTTTGGAAGTTATCAGTCTGAAACTTTGCACAAGTACTGTTCCCATCATCCTATCTGAATGTTTGTTTTGTCTTGTTCATTTTAAAGATGATGATACAACAAAAAAGAAGAAAAAACATGTTTTTTTCATTGTATTATCTAAACCAGATCTGTTGTGTTATATTCTCGTACATTCAAATCACATTTACACAAACTTCAGTGTTTTCTTTCAAATGAAATCAAGAACATGCATATCCTTGGTTCTGAGCCTGAGCTACAGGCAGTTAGATTTGGGTATGTCTTCAGGCGGAAATTGAAAAAAGTATGGGGGTAGCTCTAAGAGGTTTTAAAAAACCACAGAATCTCCCACAGCAACCACAGCTGCTCTCACAACAACCACAGCTGCTCTCACAACAACCACGGCTGCTGCCACCACAACCACAGCTGTTCTAACAACAACCACAACTGTTCCAACAACAACCACAGCTGCTCCAACACTAACTACAATTGGGGCTACAACAACCACAGACACTCCAAGACAACCACAACTGCTCCCACATCAACCACAGCTTCTCCAACGACAACCACAGCTTCTCCAACAACAACCACAGCTGCTCTCACAACAACAACAGCTGCTCTCCCAACAACCAGAGCTGTTCCCACAACAACCACAGCTTCTACCACAACCACAACATAATCTCCCACAACCACCACAGTCGCTACTTCAAAAACCACAGCTTCTCCCACAACAACCACAGCAGCTCCAACAACAACTACAATTGGGGCTACAACAACCACAGATACTCCAACAACAACCACAGCTGCTCCCACAACAACCACATCTGCTCCCACAAGAACCACAGAATCTCCCACAACAACCACAGTCGCTACTTCAAAAACCATAGAATCTCCCACAGCAACCACAGATGCTCTTACAACAACCACAGCTGCTTTCACAACAAAAACAGCTGCTCCCACCACACTCACAGCTGTTTCAACAACAACCACAACTGCTCCAACAACAACCACAGCTGCTCAAACAACACCCACATCTGCTCCAAAAACAACCACAGCAGCTCCAACAACAACTACAATTAGTAGTACAACATCCACAGATACACCCACAACAACCACAGCTGCTCCCACAACATTCACATCTGCTCCCACAAACAACAACAGCTGCTCCCACAACAACCACAGATGCTCCCACAACAACCACAGTCGGTACTTCAAAAACCACAGAATCTCCCACCACACCCACAGCTGTTCCAAAAACAACTACAACTGCTCCAACAACAACCACAGCTGCTCAAACAACACCCACATCTGCTCCCAAAACAACCACAGCAGATCCAACAACAACTATCATTGGTGCTACAACATCCACAGATACACCCACAAAAACCACAGCTGCTCCCACAGCAACCACAACTGATCCAACAATAACCACAACTGCTCCAACAATAACCACAACTGCTCCAACAATAACCACATAAACTCCCACAACAACCACAGCTGCTCACAACAACAACAGCTGCTCCCACAACAATCACAGATGCTCCCACAACAAACACAACGGCTCCCAGAACAACCACAGCTGCTCCCACAACAACCACAGCTGCTCTCCCAACAACCGCAGCCTCTCCCACAACAAACACAGCGGCTCCCACAACAACCACAGTCGCTACTTCAAAAAACCACAGAATCTCCCACCACACACACAGCTGTTCCAACAACAACCACAGCTGCTCCCACAACAACCACAGCTGCTCCCACAACAACGACAGCTGCTCTCACAACAACCACAGAATCTCCCACAACAACCACAGTCGCTACTTCAAAACCCACAGTCTCACACAGCAACCACAGCTGTTCACACAACAACCACAGCTGCTCCCACAACAACCACAGCTGCTCTCACAACAACCACAGCTTCTCCCACAACAACCACAGCTGCTCCCACAACAAACACAGCTAATCCCACAACAACGACAGCAACTTACAGAACATCATCAGGTGTTCCTACAGCAACCACACCTGCTCCAACAACAACCACAGCGTCTACCACAACAAACACAGATGCACCAACAACAACCACAGCATATCCAACAACAACCACAGCTGTTCCCACAACCTCCACAGCTGCACCCACAACAACCACAGAATCTCCCACAACAACCACAGGTGCACCCACAACAACCACAGCCATCCCCACAACACCCATAGCTTCTCCCACAACAACCATAGAAGCTCCAACGACAACTACAATTGGGGAAACAACAACCACAGATACTCCAAAAACAACCAAATCTGTTCCCACAACAACCACGGCTACTCCGACAACAACCCCAGATGTTCCAACCACAACCACAACTCTTCCAACAACAACCACAGCTGTTCCAACAACAAACACAGATACATCCACAACAACCACAGACATCCCCTCAACACTCACTGCTTCTCCCACAACAACCACAACAGCTCCAATGACAACTACAATTGGGGCTACAACAACCACATATACACCAACAACAACCACAACTGCTCCCACATCAACCACAGCTTCTCCAACAACAACCACAGCTGTTCCCACAACAACCACAGAATCTCCCACAACAACCACAGTCGGTACTTCAAAAACCACAGCTGCTCCACAACAACCAGAGCTCTTCCCACAACAACCACAGCTTCTCCGACAACAACCACAGATGTTCCAACAACAACCACAGCTGCTCCAACAACAACCACAGCTGCTCCAACAACAACCACAGCTGCTTGCATAACAACCACAGCTGCTCTCCCAACTACCAGAGCTTCTCTCAAAACAAACACAGCAGCTCCCATAACAACCAGAGCTGCTCCCACAACAACCACAGCTGCTCCCAGAAAAACCACAGCTGCTCCCAAAACAACCACAGCGGCTCCCACAACAACCACAGCTGCTCCAACAACAACCACAGCTGCTCGTATAACAACCACAGTTTCTCCCACAGCAAACACAGCCGCTCCCACAACAACCACAGCTGCTCCCACAATAACCACAGCCCGTCCAACAACAACCACAGCTACTCCCACAACAACCACAGTGGTTCCCAAAACAACCACAGGTGCTCCCACAACATCCACAGCCATCCCAACAACACCCATAACTTCTCCCACAACAGCCATAGAAGCTCAAACGACAACTGCAATTGGGGCAACACAACCACAGATACTCCAAAAACAACCTCAGCTGTTCCCACAACAACCACAGCTACTCCGACAACAACCCCAGATGTTCCAACCACAACCACAACTCTTCCAACCACAACTCTTCCAACAACAACCACAGCTGTTCCAACAACAAACACAGATACATCCACAACAACCACAGACATCCCCTCAACACTCACTGCTTCTCCCACAACAACCACAACAGCTCCAATGACAACTACAATTGGGGCTACAACAACCACATATACACCAACAACAACCACAACTGCTCCCACATCAACCACAGCTTCTCCAACAACAACCACAACTGTTCCCACAACAACCACAGAATCTCCCACAACAACCACAGTCGGTACTTCAAAAACCACAGCTGCTCCACAACAACCACAGCTGTTCCCACAACAACCACAGCTTCTCCGACAACAACCACAGCTGCTCGCATAACAACCACAGCTACTCTCCCAACTACCACAGCTTCTCCCACAACAACCACAGCTGCTCCCACAACAACCACAGCTTCTCCAACAACAACCACAGCTGCTCCCACAACAAATAAAGCTGCTCTCACAACAACCCCAGCTGCTCCAACAACAACCTCAGCTGTTCCCACAACAACCACACTGCTCCCACAACAACCACAGAATCTCCCACAACAACCACAGTCTTTACTTCAAAAACCACAGCTCTTCCCACAGCATCCATAGCTGCTCTCACAACAACCACAGCTTCTCTCACCACAACCACAGCTGTTCCACCAACAACCACAGATGCTCCCACAACAACCACTGCTGCTCCAACAACAACCACAGCTGCTCCCACAACAACCACAGCTACTCTAACAACAACCACAGCTTTTCTGACCACAGTTACAACTGGTTCTTCAACCACTACCACAACACCGGCCCCTCCACCACCAGAGGTTAAGTTGGAGTTCAAATTAGAGAAAAACGTCACAGCAGAGTTGAATAATGCATCTTCACCAGAGTTCCAAGCATTAGTAACCAGTGTGGCTACAGAGGTCAATTCTGTTTTACTTTCCACTCTTTTAATACTGTTCATCTTCATTTGTACAGTTTCTTGAAGGGGCATTTCATCCCTAACATAAGTTTTCATATTTGTCATTTTGTCTAACACATTCCCTCTAGTTGTTTATGTCAATGTTTCAGTTCTCAAGACAAATGTCTAAATTAGCTTATATTACGGTTACAGCTGGACACAGTTTATCGAAACAAATATGGAACCAGTTTTAATCGCACAGAGGTTCTAGGTTTCAGGTACGTAGTTATTCTTTAGTTTTTATTTAGATTTTGGGCCATTATTGGAATACTTTTTAAGATAGACATTGTATTCATCAATTAATTTAAAGGGAAATCATTCAATTGTGGTAGTGTTCATATTTGTCATAGCATTTAAATATGAATTTTCTTTACTGATGGTATCATATTAATTGTTTTTCATTTTGTTGTATTCCAGTCAAGGTTCGGTTGTGGTAGATGCTAAGCTGATATTTAACAATGCCAGCTCAGTCCCTGAGTCCAGTGCAGTGGTTGCAACCTTAGAACATAGAGAACATCTCAAGCAACAGCTCTTATATCTCTCTCCCACTGAACACAACTTCTATCGTGGCAACAAGTACGAAACCTTAATATTCTGAACTCTAAATGACTTAGTATTTCCAAGCATTCTCTCTACCTCAGGTGTTTTAAAGACCAAGTTACAATACAGCTGCACTTCTTTATATGTCTGCATTTTACTGTCCTAAGTTTGAATATATCAAATTAATTAGAGTTATCTGGTCTCTATATTACTTAACTGTTTAACATTCTAAGAATATTATAACAACTGAAACAAATTCCTATAAACGATTATTGATTGGACATCAAGTAATCTATTCTATCTTGTCATGTCACAATACAATTCTGATCGTTAACAGTGATCAGATGTTGTCAAAGCTGTGTACGATGCTTAATGTTCATCAATACATCTTCTGTTATACACACATAATGATATCTGATGATTTGCTGTCTTCCAGGAGTCATTTCAACCTCAGCTACAACTACTACTTCTACTCCAGATCCTCCAATATCAACACCATATACGGTCATGAACGCAACTTCAGCCCCCTCAAACAGGTCAACTACAAATATGGTTGTCAATGCAACATCGGATCCTGTGAACATGTCAACAATACACATAGTGCCCAATGGAACATCAGCGCCCATAAATGTGTTAACATCAGCCCAAAGTGCTGTCAATGTCACATCAGGACCTGTAACACAAAGCAATACAACTTCAACACTATCAACTACAACCCCATCTTTGTCAACTACCCCAATAGTCAACACAACAGCTCCTTCAACTACACCCATAGTCAACACAACAGCAACTCCAAATACCACAGTAGTCAACACAACAGCTCCTCCAACTACCTCAGTAGTCAGTGCAACAACCTCTCCAACTACCAGTGTGGTCAGTGTAGCAACTCCTCCAACTACCCCAGTAGTCAATGCAACAGCTCTTCTAACTACCCCAGTAGTCAAGACAACACCTAATTCAACGACCCCAGTAGTAAATGCAACAGCTCCTCCTACTACACCAGTAGTAAGCATAACGGTTCCTCAGATTACTCCAGTATTCAATGCAACAGCTCCTCCAACTACACCAGTAGTCAATGCAACAGCTTCTCCATCTACCCCAGTAGTCAGCACAACAGTTACTCCAACTACTGCAGTAGTAAGAAACATCTCTAGCTCCAACCGCTCCGATAACCAATTTGACCGAATTACTAACTACCCCATTACCAACTACACCGGTAGCAACTAACCCAGTACCAACTATCCAAGTGCCAACTACAACGGCATCCCGTACAACAAAGGCGCCACTGACCAGCCCACAACTGTCACTGCAGTTCAGCCTGACATCTATCTTCACTATCTCTCTGAGCAACAGCAGGTCACCAGAGTTCCTGGCTTTGGCAAATCATGTGACTACACAGGTAACTTTCATTCAATTTAATACAGTGTCGTTAGTTGTTTGAAAGACGCATGACAAAATCATAATCATGATCATCTTCGTCATAATTCATCATATGGCATCTTGATTACCAGCCTTACATTGTTGAATTGTTATTATAATATAACTTAAAATTCTGTATACACTTTTTTAAGCTGGATAATTTGTTCAAGGATCATTTTGGAGCCAGATTCTTTCAAAATGTTCTCAATAGTTTCAGGTGGGTACATAATTATCATCTGAATGACTTTGAAACAGTGTGGATGATGGAGAAAAATAACATTTCAATGAGTATTGTTATTTAGTATGCCTTGGGAGTGGGTTGTTACTGAAGTAACGCTTGTAAAAGTTCTTAATTTTTCTCATATCATTTTCAGGTCAGGGTCAATTGTGGTGGAGTCTACGTTGATATTCAACAACATCAGCTCAGTGCCCAACAATAGCCTGGTAGCACAAACTTTACAAACTGCCATTACTTCCAACACGTCTGGCCTGACCTTGCCTATCAATTCATCCTCCATTGTGGTCATCAACACATCGCTTTACCTATTCTCACACACTCAAAACACTAGATGGCGCCGAAAGATAGGGCTGCCTCGCTTCTAGTTCTTAGGAGACTTTGCAGTGTTTAGTGTTTTAATGTGTTATTTATTACAGCTGGGAAGCACTATTAGATATCAGAGCAATGGTAACTCACCAGCAATACCATCATTATGACCAGCAATACAACTTTCCCCAAGCAGATCCTTTGTTTGCACCACCGAGGGCAATTGAACTGATTCCAGAGGCTGACCCAAAACAACGCCGGCAAAAAAGGGGTACTCGGAGGGTTCTTATAGTCCATCTTAGAAGGCACGCACATAACACACTACTCCCGAGTATATTATTTGCTAATGTTCAGTCCCTGATTAACAATGTTGATGAGATTAGGGCAAGGTTTTTTTCCAGAGAGACATCAGGGATTGCAACATACTCTGTTTCACGGAAACATGGCTCTCTCGGGATATACTGTCGGAGTTGGTCCAGCAATCTGCATTATCAGTTCATCGCACCGACAGTAATAAACATCTCGCCGGGAAGAAGAAGGACGGGGATGTATGTTTGATGATTAACAACAAATTATGTAATTGGAATAACATACAGGAACTCAAGTCCTTTTGTTCACCTGACCTAGAATACCTCACAATCAAATCTATATACCCCCTCAAGCTGATACCACGATGGCCCTCAAGGAACTACACTGGACTTTATGCAAACTGGAAACCATATATCCTGAAGATGCATTTATTTTAGCTGGAGATTTGAACAAAGCAAATTTGAGAAAAAGGCTGAATAAATTCTATCAGCAATTTGACTGTAGTAATCATGCTGCTAAAACTCTACACCACTGTTACTCCAACTTCCGGGATGCATACCAGTCCCTACCCCGCCCTCCTTTCGGCAAATCTCACCACAACTCCATTTTTCTGCTCCTTTCCTATAGGCAGAAACTCAAACTGTTAGTATTCGTGCTGAGGACTATTCAACGCTGGTCTGACCAATTGGAATCCATGCTTCAAGACTGTTTTGATCACGTGGACTGGGATATGTTCCGGGTAGCTTCCGAGAATAATATGGACGAATTCACTGAAACGATAACTGAGTTTTCAGGAAGTGTATAGGAATTTTGTACCCACTGTGACTATTAAAACCTACCCTAACCAGAGACCGTGGATAGATGGCAGCATTTGCGCAAAACAGAAAACACGAACCACTGCATTTAAACATGGAAGGTGACTGGGAATATGGAAGAATACAAACAGAGTAGTCATTCCATCCGACAAGGCAATCAAACAGGCAAAACGTCAGTATAGAGACAAAGTGGATTCACAATTCAACGGCTCGATACGTATGTGGCAGCGTCTACAGACAATCATGGACTACAAAAGGAAAACCAGAGGAAACAAAAGGAAAACCAGCCATGTTGCGGACTCCGACGTCTTGCTTCTTGGTTACTAAAACAATGCAATAAAGGGTCCCTAGTGGACTAAATATATGACGGCTTGGTAGACAATGGACAGGGTGGGGACAGATAAAGAGTGGGAAAGACATAATGGGACCCACTACACACAGTTGATAACTAGGCTCAATGAAATTATTATAATTTTCACATGAACAGCCGCTCATTTGAAAATAATTGCAATATATATATTCACGCCTGTATGTCTTGTTGTCTCTGACGAAATCTTCGGTCTGTCTGCTGGAGAGTCGGTCGACAGAAATTCTCTGGCTGTGTCCACCAGAGATCAAAATCTTTCATAGTTGTATTTCTGTTACAATGGATACGTCAGATGTACCAATGGTCATTCTATAGGGAAATCTTCTCCAGAATGGATCTTTCAGAGTACAATTCGGTCGTTTGATTGTGAAATGTTCTCCTCTCGTCTTCGATCGAGTTTCCTAGACTATTCCACATATAGAGCTGCAGACTGTGAATGTGTGCATCTTCAGTTTTGTAGATTTCCTAACCATTCGCAACGTCCGGTTCAACACTGTCCGTCTGCTTGTTCTATAGAGTAGTTGCCATTTCAACGTGGGGACTCCCGTCCCTGCGTTTTCTTGACTAATTGTACATTTTCTCACAAGTGGGTTTTATGCACTCGGGGGGAAAAGGGGGAAAAGGGGTGTTCCCTCCTTTTGTCGTAATGTCTGTACTTACATGGGCGTGGCCACTGACTTGTTTAAGACTTCATTTGAAAAACAATTCTCTAATTTAGAAGTCTAACATCACGTTACATCTTCTCACAAATGGTTTCAAATTTAATCATATCAGTTCTGCAAAATTTGGATATGACCCTGACAACTGGGAAATATATACATTCAAAGATAAGGTTATGTTGTTATTCTGTCCTTCATGAGATCCCAAAACACAACTGATCAGACACTTCATCTCATATGTTTATAAGGGTATTCTATAATATTCCACTGTATATTAGCGTATGCCACTCTGATATTGCTCACCCATATATTTATATATTCTTAAATCCATTCGTTACTTAGATTTGTGGGTTTTCGGAATATATTGTGAAATTGTTAGATATTACTTGTTAGATATTGCTGCACTGTCGGAACCAGAAGCACAAGCATTTCACTACACACGCAGTAACATCTGCTAAACACGTGTATGTGACAAATAAAATTTTATTTTATTTTATTAATTGCAAAATGTAGACATTGCATTGAATGTTGCCTTTTTGCAGGCACTACTACAATGACTAATGCAACCACCTCTGCTGCAACAACTGCTTCTTCAACTGCAGCTGTGACCACCACCACTCTGGCAGATGTCACCATGACCCATCCGGCAATGGCCAAAACCACCACCACCTCTGTTCCGGCAGCAACCACCACCACCGCTGTTCCGGCAGCAACCACCACCACGCTGTTCCGGCAGCAACCACCACCACCGCTGTTCCGTCAGCAACCACCACCACCGCTGTTCCGTCAGCAACCACCACCACGCTGTTCCGGCAGCAACCACCACCACCGCTGTTCCGTCAGCAACCACCACCACGCTGTTCCGGCAGCAACCACCACCACGCTGTTCCGGCAGCAACCACCACCACCGCTGTTCCGGCAGCAACCACCACCACGCTGTTCCGGCAGCTACCACCACCACGCTGTTCCGGCAGCAACCACCACCACGCTGTTCCGGCAGCAACCACCACCTCCGCTGTTCCGTCAGCAACCACCACCACGCTGTTCCGGCAGCAACCACCACCACCACCTCTGTTCCGGCAGCAACCACCACCACCGCTGCTCCGGCAGCAACCACCACCACGCTGTTCCGGCAGCAACCACCACCACCGCTGTTCCGGCAGCAACCACCACCACGCTGTTCCGGCAGCAACCACAACCACGCTGTTCCGGCAGCAACCACCACCACCGCTGTTCCGGCAGCAACCACCACCACACTGTTCTGGCAGCAACCACCACCACCACCTCTGTTCCGGCAGCAACCACCACCACCGCTGTTCCGGCAGCAACCACCACCACGCTGTTCCGGCAGCAACCACCACCTCCGCTGTTCTGGCAGCAACCACCACCACCACCTCTGTTCCGGCAGCAACCACCACCACCGCTGTTCCGGAAGCAACCACCACCACCTCTGTTCCGGCTCAGCCACCACCACTGCTGTCCCACCAACTGACCCTCCATCTTCTAGTGAAGGAACCCTGATTCTTCGGTTCAGTCTCAATGATAAATTTACCTCGGATCTTGCCAACCCGTCCTCTTCAGCATTCAAGGCTCTGGCTGGCAAAGTGGTCTCAGAGGTAAGTATCCAGATGCCTTTTCATCAATACACACCACAACAAACAGACTGAATATCAAATCAAATCAAATGTATTTATATAGCACTTCGTACATCAGCTGATATCTCAAAGTGCTGTACAGAAACCCAGCCTAAAACCACAAACAGCAAGCAATGCAGGTGTAGAAGCACGGTGGCTAGGAAAAACTCCCTAGAAAGGCCAAAACCTAGGAAGAAACCTAGAGAGGAACCAGGCTATGTGGGGTGGCCAGTCGTCTTCTGGCTGTGCCGGGTGGAGATTATAACAGAACATGGCCAAGATGTTCAAATGTTCATAAATTACCAGCATGGTCAACTAATAATCACAGGCAGAACAGTTGAAACTGGAGGTGGACTGGGGACAGCAAGGAGTCATCATGTCAGGTGTCCTGAGGCATGTTCCTAGGGCTCAGGTCCTCTGAGAGAGAGAAAGAAAGAGAGAAAGAGAGAATTAGAGAGAGCATACTTAATTCACACAGGACACCGGATAGGACAGGATAAGTACTCCAGATATAACAAACTGACCCTGGCCCCCCGACACAAACTACTGCAGCATAAATACTGGAGGCTGAGACAGGAGGGGTCAGGAGACACTGTGGCCCCATCCGATGACACCCCCGGACAGGGCCAAACAGGAAGGATATAACCCCACCCACTTTGCCAAAGCACAGCCCCCACACCACTAGAGGGATATCTTCAACCAACAACTTACTATCCTGAGACAAGGCCGAGTATAGCCCACAAAGATCTCCGCCACAGCACAACCCAAGGGGGGGCGCCAACCCAGAGTGGGCATCCTATTGTTAGATAGAACCAAAGATTATTCAGTACAAAGATATCGTACTCTGGGACCTCCCCGTTGAGAACAATGTCCATAATTAATTTTACGGTCTTCTTAGTGGACATGAACCCATGTGCCTGCCTATGAACCCTTGTGCCTGCCTAACAGCTGTTATGGGCAACAGAGAGTACAATGTGCACAGCATGGGACATATTTACAGTTTTGCATGTCAGTAGTTAAGTCATTAAGATATTAAACAACTTTTTACTTGCAGAAATACAGCCAGTGTGATGCATTTTGCATCATATGACGCAAACGCAGCATCTTATGATGCAAAATGGATCATACCTGCTGTGTTTCTGTATTTGAATGTTAAATATCTTCAAAACATTTATGGGATTATTTCAACAATGGACTAATGAAACAAACACTTTTTGAGTGGCGTATTCCTAACTTTGAAATTTGAAGTTCGGAGCAACTTCGGAATTTGACGTTGTATTGCATGTCAGCATTCATGTATGACACATTTTCCGTTAATGGTTAAGGTTTTGGATAGGGTTAAAACAGTATGTTTAGGCATTCATTCCGAAAGTTAACGGTTAATGTTTGGGATAGAGTTGAAACAAAAACATAATAAACTAGTGTCTACAACTGGTATTGAACATGCAACCTTTGTATCCGTTGTTATGGGATTATGGGATTTCCCGATGTCTTTTCGACATGGACAGGCATCCAATTTCAATGTCAATCTTGAGCAGTCTGGGCTTTGTTCTATGACATCAAAGCGTTATTTATTATAATCCTCAACATCTCATTTTTCAGAACACATTAAGTCATCTTGATTTACACCATTTCCCTCTCTCAGAAAAAAACAGCTAAAGTATCCCAATTAGCAGAAGAGTCTGGGCACCTTCTTGTAGCGCTTGGTGTTTAGTTCTGGCCCTGTTTTAATTTTTACACAAATTATGTTAAGCTTTGGTATTCATATTTTTATATTTCAATGCAGGTGAGCAAGATTTTGCTAGAACCCCAAACTTCCTTCGTTCCATTGTCAACTCATTCAAGTAAGTATGAATTCTCATTACCGACTTGAATACTTTGATTATGACAGTGATGATAATGATTTCTGTGAGTTGTCCATTTTCTTTCCTAGGAGTGGATCTGTAGTTACCAACATGACCCTCGTGTTCAGGAACAAATCTTCGGTTCCCAGCGCATGCAGCTCACAGGCAACTTTCACCATCAGTTCCACCTCCCTGAACATCCTACAGGGCAGTGTCAATGTTGGTATGTATTAATTGTCACAATACAACTACACATATGTAAGAGCAAAGTCAACATTTGAACAGAAACATGAAAAGACAATCTACTTTCATCATTCACTGAACCATATCTTTATTTTTCCTACTTTTTCAGAGTCATCAGTCAATTCAGGAAGTGCTCCCCGACCCACTGCCTTCTGTCTGGCTTTCTTGCCTCTCACTTTGGCACTGCTAATGGTACAGTTGCTGGCTAACTAATAGCCTGTGTCATAGCTCCTATGGCATTTTTTTCACCAATGAACAGTTTTCCAGCTCTCATAGAGACAGCCTTATGATTAAGGACCTGCTTTGGCAGAAGAATGCACAATGGATTGTGCCTGTGTTAATTGGCAAAATGTATATGTATTTCATGTACATTCCCCCAAGTACATACACAAACAAAACCACACCTAATTGTACCTTTTGATGTCAAGTATGATATTTGTGACATTCCCTAAGAAATCATATAGTTTTTTTTCTGCTAATGAATTTTAAATGCATATACCTTTACTTACAAGTGACTGTATTTATACTTAACCATATAGGCTCCAAAGACATTACTTATTTATTTGCATCTTGCACACAGCAGCTTGCACATGTTTTATCTGTTAGATTAATATGGAAAATAACTGAAAGATTAGAAAACCGTTCCTACAACATGTGACATCCAAATCCTATTGTATATATTTTTTTATTGTGTTATTTGATCATAGTTGCATTTTTAATTATTAACTGATTGGAACCACTTTATATATATATTTTAATTCACCAAGACCAAATTCCTTTATGATATTTATTTTGAGTTATTTTTGGCAAATCACTGAAGTGTGTCAAAGGGGCCGATGAAGTAATGCTGAGCACTGTACTGTTTTAAAAACATTGTAACATTGTTTAATATAATAATTTGGGTCATGTAATTGGGTTGAATAATTTATTCATAAAACATTTACCATGTGAGTAACAATTTACAAACCTGCACCCCAAATTATATTTATAAACAGTAATCTTACATTTATACTGAACAAAAATATAAAGACAACATGTAACGTGTTTTTTAAGATCCCAGAAATGTGCCATAAGCAAAAAAATCTTATTTTTCTCAAATGTTGTGCACAAATTTGTTTTCATCTCTGTTAGTGAGAATTTATCCTTTGCCAAGATAATCCACCCCCCATAATAGTTGTGGCATATGAACACTTTACATGTTGCATTTATACGTTTGTTCAGTATTCCTGTCCATCTATCTATTTATCTTTCTATCTGTCATTAAATAAACGTTTTGAATGAAACATTAAATCTTATTTTTTTTCTTTGAGAAAGTAGTGTTCCAATTTATAAACGCAGTAGAAAATGGTGACTTGCACTCAACATTGAAAAATACCAGTTCATATTCTGAGCGATACCATCAATACGAATAATACCTCAAGTTAGTTTAAAAAATGTGTGAGGTGTTTTTGCAATATGGTCATTCAAATTATACAATACCTAATGCAACATATGGAGTACAAAACTATAAGGGGATATCAACGACAGCAGGGGAAAGTGTGTAGATCCATATATCCAAGATGGGAAAATGCAGAAGCCCATAGCATCATACACCGCTCACACACTGCATGAGCACTATATAGCTTCTGAACACTAAAGATATAGATCTCTCTTATTCAAAACCAAAAACGCAATATATATATTTTGCAAACCTCCATCAAGCTCCTTAATTAATGGCATGAAATTGTCTCTTTTTAAGTTTCATTCTGTCCTTCAGTAATATCAATCACTCCACAAAAGAAGTTTCTTCAATTGAAAATAAAGTTTAGTTTAGAAATCTCCTACAACGTTGTATGCTTGTTTTTGTAGAATGAAAAGTATATTTCTATATTATTAATAAGTAGCATACTATAGGGTGTAATGGATTATGATGAACATGTATCAAAACTGTTGGACAAAGTAATGTTCAATGATGAGACTACCCGTTCTCACCATCAGTAAACCCCTTGATCCTTGCCTCCTCCTCCCAGCCAAGAAAAGTATATGGACAGTTAGGAGCAGAAGCTCTGAGCTGTCACATCAGGCCCATGTGTACAACTTCTAACTAGGCAATTGTGGCATCCTGTAGTGGAGCGGGTCGATAGCTTCATGTTCCTCGAAGTCCACATCACTAAGGACCTTTCATGGTCCAAACTCATCAACACAGTTGTGAAGAGGGCATGAGATTGGAAGAACATTAAGTTACGTGAAGAGGGCATTTATGTGAAGACGGCATTTGATTGGAAGAACATTGGATATCATAAGTGTAAACAGTAGATCAAATGTTGGGAACATTCACCACCACTATGGTACACTTCTCCCTAAAGCCAAAGCCACATGGGATTCCCGCTGGGGTGGGGCTTCTGTCAGTACTGGATTACTGAATGGTTTTGCAAAAACCTAATTTTACTGATTGATCAATTGAATGATAAATCAGACCTGTATAGGCTATTTTGGAATTAAACTTTAATTAACCTGAGACGTTGATTCATCTAGGTTAGTTTGGAAACAGTTTACAATGTCTTATTTAGAAAACTCATCAATTTATATATTATTTAAAAGATCTATTTCAGAATGTAAATGGCCAGATTTACACTTATTAGTTAAATTGGATAAGACATTGATATCCTTCTGGATATCATAAATAATGACTTCGGTGTGACCTGAATAATTCTTCATGAACGAATATACTGGGCACACTACAGCAGTCAATGGTTTCACACGCTGAAATCAAACGGAACTACCCGGGCGGGACTTCTGTTCCAGAAGGGGGAGGAATTTCAACATAGCACATAGGATTCCCTTGGCAAGGGAAGGGTTTTACTTATAATGTATTATGTTCAAACCCTTTTCGCCGTTTTTTGACAATGTTTTAACCGGAACACGCGTCAAACAATGAAATGCACCGTGGTCTACTCGCGAGAGAGACCGGTCAAGCTTATATCTCCTGAATTTCAATCGGCTGGCTCGAGAAATTAGTAATGACCGGGCCTACCCGCGTCTGAAACGCGCAAGGCAGAAATAGCAGTGCGTTTGGCCAAACGCTCTATTTCTCAGATTTCTATAATTGGCTTTATCAGCCCTCATACAGAAATGTATTCACTTACGTTACCCACTGACCACGTCAGAGAACAACATGGAGGCGGGGAATCCTCAGCACACACACACACACAATAATTCTTGTCTCTTATCACTCCAAAAATGTGTACAATAAACGTGGTATATTATGTAATCTGCTTTTCAATTTTATACAGGCTGAATCAAAATGAAAGCATCATTCTAGTTTAGATTCCTATCAGGGGGCACCAATAATGCTGTGTCTTTGGCTATGCCGAATTAAGTGATATGACATGCTATTCTATAAAATAATTTCTCCGTAATTAATATTACCTGATTGCGCTAAATCATGTAAATGTAATTAACTAGAGAGTCGGGGCACCACAAAATAATATTTATAGAGCTGTTATCTTCCGAATAAACTCTTAAAGATAAAAGTAATATTTTACATCAGTAGCAGTCAATATTAATCGTCACCTTAAATCAGTCTCATCTGAAAATGGTAAATTCTTGGTTATCTTCACGAACCCTGGCTAACAAGTTGAATCAGCAATACAAAATTGGGTTTAATTATTTATTTACTAAATACCTAACGAATCACACAGAATTACACATACACATAGTCAATCATAACTTGATTACAAATGACGTCATAAAGGAACATGTCCCTAGTGGGCGGAGCAGATGTGACAGCTTGTTACACAAAAGAAAAGGGCTGGGTTTGAGTGAAAGAGCGGGAGACTGAGTAACAAAGAAGGAGCTGTGCTATCGTAAATACAGTATCTGTTAGGAATATTATGAATAAATGACTAAACAATATTCTCATTTTAAATGGAACTGTAACTAAGTAAACTTATACTCGGTTTTATTATATCTGATTAACAATATGAGTTCATAAGAAGGGATTGTGTAACACGGACAAGGAGTAATTAAATATAACGAACACCTTTCCAAACTAGTCTGGAGAGGAGTGGGTTAAGTAAGCAGATAGGTTCGTTGACCTATGGTTGAACCGACGAAACTGAGCTCTGGGGTGTTTTAGATAAGGCAGTGAGTGCATTCCTAGGTTCTGTTAATTAGAACTGTCAGCTAAGTGGTGATCGATAATGGTGAGGGACAAGAGTTAATTCAGTTATGTTGTGTGACCTGTGAGTGTGTTTGTGAGTTGGAATGAACTTTTAATCTCACTTAATTCTAGGACGGGAGGAGGGGATTCATTCTAGAAGCAATGAAATTACGTCATGTTATTGTATATAAACTGTTGCTCGTGGTAACGTGGCAGCGCGCTCCGAGAATAAATTCTGTTACCTATTATTGATAAGACTGGTCTCCGTGTATTTTATGCAAACAAGAATCTTACAAATTCTCATAAAATAGATTAAGGGAATTCAATTAATGAAAACATATTGGAATAATTAAATTACAGTAACAGTATCTTATGCATTCTAAATTACCGCCCATTTGGAAAAGGAAAATGCAATAAATATTTACTCTGAGCTGCGCTTCGGTAGGTTGGGGGTAGATGGAGGGCCGTGTTGCCAAACCGAGTCCTTTGTCCTTTGAAGAATGTCTATGGTGGTCAAATGGATACATTGTAGTCACGTTGTTGTGTGGTAGACGGGATACTCTGTCTGTTCCTTCCTAACCTGCGTTTGCAGCTGCTGTTGCTAACTCAACGGCTAGGAGGTATCACTTCTGTAGTGATTAAGAGTTGAAAGTTCATACCATTCGCAACCAAAGCTCACGCTGATGTTGGCTTCGTTCTGTAGTTATTATCTGAACCATTCTGACATCGGACTGTCGTCCTCACATCCTCGGAACAGGAGGTTATATTGTCGTCAAGGCTTTATATAGGAAGGGAGAGGAGGGCGTGTTTGAAAAGTTTTATAGCCCATGTCCCTTCACAGGAGCGGGCCACTGATTGAGCACAGCCCTAACCTTATGAAAACCCAAATCTCACATTTTAGAAGCTAAAATCACATTTCATCCCATCACGAATAATTTCATATTCAAACATTTAAATTGAACAACAATTCCATGTGAATCAGATAACTCTGATGTGTAGACTTTCCACTGTAGAGTTTATGTCATCTTATCATTGATGAGAATGTCTCAGATGACAACCGAACTGACATCATATTCATTAAGTACCACCGCATATGTTCAATTGGTCGGGTGACCAGAATATCGTTCATTTCCCCCTACCTTCTGATGTTCCCAGAATCTCTATGTTAACCAAGGTGTTTGCAAATGTAACATCAGTAGGGTAGAGAGAGGAAAAAGGGGGGAAGAGGTATTTATGACTGTCATAAACCTACCTCCAGGCCAACGTCATGACAATACTATCACGTACAGTATCTATTCATATAATATTGTAATTTAAAAGCTACAATCTGTAATTCAAACAACATAAAAACGGCATCCCCACAACTTTTTGGTTAACAGCTGAGCGATGGGGATAAAGACATGAAATCACTGTCTAATTCATAGACAGAACTATGAAGACACGGACCGACCATCCATGAGATCAAACTTATGCTATAAAACTATACAGTGTTTGTTTTCAAACCAAAACAAGCCTATTTTTGGCTTTGTTGGGGTAAGACAGTTGAACTGCGCTCATGAGGCATTTATAAGTTATATTCATCAGATCTCGATGACAATATTAATAAAATACTCTGATACTGTATAGATAAATACAAAATCGATGTGCAAATCACTTTAAGGAAAGATGCATACGATCAAAGTGAAAAGTGATGACATGGACATGTGTAAAACAGGATTTATCGATCTCGGTTCATTGAGTGCATTTTTAAGGGATAGTTCTGGAAGTCCTATGACTTATGATAAATTATTAAGTTGTCAGATAACACAACATGTTTGTTCCAAATGATCCAAGACGATAAAGCTAAGTCATGAAAAAATCCTAACACAACTTTGATGAACACTTGCTCAAGTATTCAGTTAATCCCTGGTTACATCAACTCACATTTCATTTTGGATGCTGAATATAGATATAGATGTATATTGATAATAATATATATCTATATATATTCGATTATTGAGTATATTGATTATAATATAAATGCTTATTGACAATGCTGGTGTGATCAGACAAACTCAGAAGGTCCATGACAATAATTTAGAAGTTCCATGACAATATTCTCAATAATGGAAGAAACTATGTTTATTTGACTCTATGTACATTAATCCTTTTCAATTAAATTATGAGTTGCATGCTCTATTGTCATTAGCAATTGTTGAACCCTGTAAGAAATTTAGCGACAGTAAGAAGTATTTTCACAACTACTCCCCTCTTACCCCCATTCAACGAAAGCGCATAAACTAATATCATACTGTGCTATCAATAACTGGCAATAAAAGTTATATTTTATACTGTATACAACTATTTGTCTAACTGAGTAAAGAAAAGATCAGTCTACATTATTTGTTGATATACTTACAGGTCAGTAGTGTCAGACCTTAAGTGTGTGCACACAACACTGGTGGTGTTTTCTCTATGGGTTCTATCTAATCTAACTCAACAGTACACCCCTTGTAGTTGCTCGTAGATCTTTGCAGAGGCCTACTGAGCACTTGGAGGTGGAATTGTAAACACTTGAATGCTGAATCATTCTTTTAAAGCTTAATATCTAAACATATAAGAACTCGCTGTTTGTTATCTACGCATAATCACTTCACCCCTACCTACAAGTACAAATGACCTCAACTAACCTGTGCCCCCGCACATTGACTCGGCACCGGCACCCCCTGTATATAGCCTTGTCATTGTTATTTTATTGTATTTTTTAAAATGATTTTTTACTTTAGTTTATTTGATACATTTTTTCTTAACTCTTTCTTGAACTGTGCTCTTAAGGGCTTGTAAGTAAGCATTTCACGGTAAGGTCTACACATGTTGTATGTGACAAATAAAGTATGTATGTATTCTAATACAGTATAATATATGATGTAGATAATATAGTACAGACAGAACATCTATTTATAGTTCCTATTGGGCTTTTTCACTGATCTACACAACCTGCTCCACATTTTCAAAGTGAAAGCCATTGTCCTGATCCAGAAAATGTTGTCTATTTCCTTCTCAGCAAGGGAGAAGACTTGGCATATGGTTTCAGGTTACAGAAAATCCCACCATGAGATGTCATAGTTTTGTGCTGTTATGCATATACAGTATCACCACCAACAATAGCTCGACCAACAGCATCAGTAGTTCCATGACGTTTACACCTTTGGAATATTTGGAATGCACAAGACTCCACTTTGCCAATAAACTGGTGTAAACTGCCCTAGTAATCTGACCGATCCTCTCAGTACATGAGCTCTTTTGAATGACACCCATGTGTTGCCCTGAAGTCACAAAGTGCACATTCCCCAACAAACCTCCCACTGAGTGACAGAAAGACCAGGTTAGGTAGAGGACAGAAAGGGACAGAGAGGACCCAAGATCAAAAGCAGTCACTCCTCACAGGTGGCAGTCAATAGACAGTCGAGTCCAAAATTAGATTCATTTTCATTTACCTGCACATTCTTGTCGAATGCCTCAACACCTAAACAGCAATAAAAACGAATGAAAGGTAAGCATAAATACCATATTTATGCTTACTTTTTCATGTATACTGTACATAGAGATGTATTGGTCATGGACATGTGGTTAAAAGTCATGGAGAAGTCATATAAAAGTAATGAAATTCCATCTCTCAAAATGTGTATGAATCCTGATCTATATACGGTCTTAGCTTATATTTTCAGAGAAAGTAATGCTTCTGCATCCAGAGGTGGAGACGTTGAGGGAGTCTTGCTGCCAGAGTGACACATTTTCAACCCCACCAGAAATGCTTGTCTATGAAAAATATTAAGAGTTAATTTCTTAAACTTTGTTCTAATTCATTCTTTGCAATCTTGTTTTATACATCGTATTTGTAAAATACAGTATTTCAATTGCTTTTATTGGTTTACATGTAACTTATTTATTTTGTTACAGTTACCACAGAACAAGTAGTTCACCAAAAAGTACCACAGGAACATCCCAGTTAAAACAGCTGTGGTGAAGCTAAGACGACATGATAAACACATGCAGTGACTTCGGAAGGTATTCAGATCCCTTGACCTTTTCACATTTTGTTACGCTGAAATGTTCTAAAATGGATTAAAAAAATATATAATCCTCAGCAATCTACACACATACCACATCATGACGAAGCAAAAACAAGTTTAGACATTTTTACAAATGTATTAAATATAAAAAACAGAAATGCCTTATTTACAAAAGTATTCAGACCCTTTGCTATGAGATGCGAATTTGAGTTCAGATGCATCCTGTTCCCATTGATCATCCTTGAGATGTTTCTACAACTTGGAGTCCACCTGTAGAAAATGTAATTGATTGGACATGATTTGGAAAGGCACACACCTGTCTATATAAGGTCCCACAGTTGACAGTCCATGTCAGAGCAAAAACCAAGCCATGAGGTCGCAGGAATTGTCCTTAGAGCTCCGAGACACAATTGTGTCAAAGCACAGATCTGGGGAAGGGTACAAAAACATTTCTGCAGCATTGAAGGTCCACAAAAACACAGTGGCCTCCATCTTTCTTTATTGGAAGAAGTTTGGAACCCCCGAGATTTCCTAAAGCTTGTCACCCGTCCAAACTGAGCAATCAGGGGAGAAGGGCCTTGGTCAGAGAGGTGACCAAGAAACCAATGGTCACTCTGACAGAGCTCTAGTGTTCCTCTGTGCAGATGGAAGAACCTTCCAAAAGGACAACCATCTCTGCAGCACTCCATCAATCAGGCCTTTATGGCAGATGGGCCAGACGGAAGCCACTCCTCAGTTAAACACACATGACAACCCAGTTGGAGTTTGCCAAAAGGCACCTAAAGGACTCTCAGACCATGAGACACACGAGTCTCGGGTCTGATGTTGACTATGATGTTAGCTAATACGGTGAGAACAATGATTTTTGGTCTGGTCACAGACAGCTGATATGTTGTCCTCTGAAGTCCACAAGGGAAAAGCTGAGAGGAGGAGAGCAAGTAGATACTTATACAAAATTATCATTATGTTTATATGTGGCTGCTATGAAAGTGAACTGTGTTTGGTTGTGATCAGGTGTGTTTTCATTCCGCCGATTATGTGGGAAAAGATTTCTTGAATGGAAGCAAACGGAACGAAATGGGGATTAACATTACTGAATTTGTCCAATAGAAACTCTCGTTTGCAACGGTTGGACTAATGATTATACCCTAGATCAGCTATATATGCAGGCAAGAGTGTGCAAGGCGGTATTGAATGTGTCACTGTCTGTCACCTTGATTTCTATCATTTTTCTCATGACCTGTGCAGCTACGTTGTAAACTTTTATTTAATGTCTAGGTTGTAGCAACCTCATAATGGGTATAGGGAAAATTTGAGTATCATGTAGTAGCCTAAACCTATCAATGTTACATTGAGCTAAGTGAATGGAATATGAATGACAGTCAACCAATATGTTGTAATAGAAATAAGCCCCTCATCTTAAATGTCACCGACCGCCACTGGTTGCACATTGTTTTGCAGTATACATTCTGATATCAGGAAGTACACATGGGAGGGCTGGTTTCTCAACAACCAAGATGCGACAAACACACTTGTGCCTCATAGTGACCACACCCTCCATCTCTCTCTCTCTCACACTCTCTCTTGCGCTCTCTCTCTTTCTCTTTCTCTTTCTCTCTCTCTGTAATTCAATATCCTTTAATCACATTAATGACAAGGTCAACGTTGCCAAAGCAAAGTGACACACATATACATTATGAAAACAACAGTGACAACAGTAAGAATAGTGCATTTAATACCAAATAAATTCTATATATAATACTGAAAAAAATGGAAAAAAATCTGATATATATATATATATATATATATATATATATATATATACTGTATATACACAGTACCAGTGTGACAAAAGTGGGCCAAGCTGTCAAGGCAAATGGATACTTCAAAGAATCTAAAATCTAAAATATATTTTGACTTGTTTTTATAACACTTTATTTTGTTACTACATGATTCCAAATATGTTATTTCATAGTTTTGATGTCTTCACTATTCATTTACATTGTAGAAAATAGTAAAAATAAAGAAAACCCCTTGAATGAGTAGGTAACTTATGACTGGTACTGTATGTTGTCTATTACTTATAATATGTGGATTAAATAGCACATAGAGACGTAAAAAAAACACTCAATAGTTGTTTGTCACTCATATTCTGTAAAGTGACAGAACTAACATTACCAGTTGAGCAATATAACAATAACCACAGTAACCAGAATAACCACCACTTCGTGCCAGGAAGTTACTACTGTCTTGATTTCTTTGAATAAGACAAACATTTTACTTGCAGAAGCTGTGGAAAAGACTGCCATTACAGTTTACATATAACCTTTGTATAATTCATGTGATTAAATGTACACAATGTGTATAGTCTTTCAGATATGCCACATATAGGAATCTAGGTGTCACATATAGGTGTCAGTGGACGTGTCAGTTAAATGTCAAATATCGGACGTATTTGAAATACATCTGTTACATATATGACATGCAGTCAGGCCCATCATTATTGCCACAGAGGAGTTCATCTATTAAATAACATTGTGATCAGATATAAACTTATCATCCAGTGGAATTGTGAACTGTTGATTTTGGCACCTGCCTATAATTGCACCTGCAGAAGCTGTAGGAAAGACTGCAGCTCAAGGATTGTCCCTCGCAGCCATACATGATGCTGCACAACCAACAGTTGAAATTTAAAAGCACGAAGAATTCTCTCGAGTCAAGCAGGCCTACTATATATATATATATATATATATATATATATATATATATATATATATATATATATATATAAAACGTCTTTCCCAGCACCAGTTTTCTAAAGTTTGTAATGCGCATATAACCTTTGTTTGCGTCATGTGATTAAATGCTCAGAATGTCTATAGTCTTTTAGCAAACAATATGATCTAATATTGAGGATGAAAACATTACAGATTAGTGGATTAGTGGATTTATTCAGATGAATACAATTTAAGGAGAATACGTACAGTTGAAGTATGAAGTCATTAAAACTCATTTTTCAACCATTCCAAAAATGTCTTGTTAACAAACTATGGGTTAGGCATGTCGGTTAGGACATTTTCCAAAAATTGTTTACAGACAGATTATTTCACTTATAATTCATTGTATCACAATTCCAGTGGGTCAGAAGTTTACATACACTAAGTTGACTGTGCCTTTAAACAGTTTGGAAAATTCCAGAAAATTATTTCATGGCTTTAGAAGCTCCGGAAAGGCAAATTAACGTAATTTGAGTCAATTGGAGGTGTACCTGTATTTCAAGGCCTACAGTACCTTCAAACTCCGTGCCTCTTTGCTTGACATCTTGGGAAAACCAAAATAAATCAACCAAGACATCACAAATAAAAGTGTAGACCTCCACAAGTCAAGTCAAATCAAATCAAATTTTATTTGTCACATACACATGGTTAGCAGATGTTAATACGAGTGTAGCGAAATGATTAAGCTTCTAGTTCCGACAATGCAGTAATAACCAATGAGTAATTTAAACCTAACAATTCCCACAACAACCCCCTTATACACAGTGTAAAGGAATGAAATATTATGTACATAAAAATATATGAATGAGTGATGGTACAGAATGGCATTATCAAGATGCAGTAGATGATATCGAGTACAGAATATAAATATGAGATAAGTAACGTAGGGTATGTAAACATATAAAAGTGGCATTGTTTAAAGTGGCTAGTAATACATGAATTACATCAAGATGGCAAGATGCAGTAGATGATATCGAGTACTGTATATACATATGAGATGAGTAATGTAGGGTATGTAAACATTATATGAAGTGGCATTGTTTAAAGTGACTAGTGATACATTTTTTAAATCAATTTTTACATTATTAAAGTGGCTGGAGTTGAGTCAGTATGTTGGCAGCAGCCACTCAATGTTAGTGGTGGCTGTTTAACAGTCTGATGGCCTTGAGATAGAAGCTGTTTTTCAGTCTCTCGGTCCCTGCTTTGATGCACCTGTACTGACCTCGCCTTCTGGATGATAGCGGGGTGAACAGGCAGTGGCTCAGGTGGTTGTTGTCCTTGATGATCTTTATGGCCTTCCTGTGACATCGGGTGGTGTAGGTGTCCTGGAGGGCAGGTAGATTGCCCCCGGTGATGCGTTGTGCAGACCTCAGTACGCTCTTGAGAGTCTTAGAGTTGTGGGCAGAGCAGTTGCCGTATCATGCTGTGACCCAGCCCAAAAGGATGTTCTCGATTGTGCATCTGTCAAAGTTTGTGAGTGCATTTGGTGACAAGACGAATTTCTTCAGCCTCCTGAGGTTGAAGAGGCACTGCTGCACCTTCTTCACAACACTGTCTGTGTGGGTGGACCAATTCAGTTTGTCCGTGATGTGTATGCCGAGGAACTTAAAACTTACTACCCTCTCCAATACTGTCCCGTCGATGTGGATAGGGGAGGTGCTCCCTCTGCTGTTTCCTGAAGTCCACGATCATCTCCTTTTTTTTTGTTTTGCAAAGAAGTTGTTTAGTCTGTCTCGGAGCAAGACATCCTAGTCCGCGACGGGGCTGGTTTTCTTATTGTAATCTGTGTCTGGTTCATTCTTGGGAGCAATTTACAAACGACTGAAGTTACCGCGTTCATCTGGCCAAACAATAGCAAACAAGTATAAACACCATGGGTCCAAGCAGTCATCATACCGCTCAAGAAGGAGAAGCCTTCTGTCTCAGAGATGAACTTACTTTGGTGCGAAAAGATCAAATCAATATCCACAGGAAAACGAGTCCAATATCGACATAACCTGAAAGGCCACTGTTCCAAAACAGTGATGAAAAAGCCAGACTCCATAAAAAGCCAGACTCCGGTTTGCAACTGCACATGGGGACAAAGATGGTACTTTCTGGAGAAATGTCCTCTGGTCTGATGAAACAAAAATAGAACTGTTTGGCCATAATGACCATCGTTATGTTTGTAGGATTGAAGGGGAGGCTTGAAACCCGAAGAACACCATCCCAACCGTGACGCATGAGGGTGGCAGCATCTTTGCTGCAGGAGGAACTGGTGCACTTCACAAAATAGATGGCATCACGAGACAGGAAAATTATGTGGATATATTGAGGCAACATCTCAAGACATCAGTCAGGAAGTTAAAGCTTGGTCGTAAATGGGTCTTCCAAATGGACAATGACTCCATGCATACTTCCAAAGTTGTGGCAAAATGGTTTAAGGAGAACAAAGTCAAGGTATTGGAGTGGCCACCACAAAGCCTTGATCTCAATCCTATAGAAAATTTGTGGACAGAACTGAAAAAGCGTGTGCAAGCCAAGAGGCCTACGAACTTGACTCAGTTACACCAGCTCTGTCAGGAGGAATGGGCTAAAATTCACCCAGCTTATTGTGGGAAGCTTGTGGAAGGCTACCTAAAACGTTTGACGCAAGTTAAACAATTTAAAGGCAATGCTACCAAATACTAATTGAGTGTATGTAAACTTCTGATCCACTGGGAATGTGACGAAAGAAATACAAGCTGAAATGAATTATTCTCTCTACTATTATCTTAACATTTTACATTCTTAAAATAAAGTAGTGATCTTTACTGATCTAAGACAGGGTATTTTTACTACGATTAAATGTCAGGAATTGTGAAAAACTGAGTTTAAATGTAGTTGGCTAAGGTGTACGAAACTTCCCACTTCAACTGTATGTTGTAGATTGGAAATGGCTGTGTTCCAATATCTGAAACTGCATTCTTAGAATGGCATGCCAAAGACAGGCATACAGAGCCTCCTGTTCTACTTTCTGAATTGTTTGCAACATTTGTCCTCATCTGAAAATACCCCAGTGGTCTTTTCCTTTAGTTGCAATGCTTTGAAAGTTGCAGATAGAAACATGATGCATATGATTGACTTTATTTCCTAGTCAAACCAAGATAATCATGTTTGTAGACACAGCATATTGGAAGACATGTTTAACTGTGCTTCTACTTTCATGCGGTACTATTCAAATGACCTTGATGTTGTATTTAAGCGCCAAGTGTAATGATCTGATAGGATTGAGGAAGTAAAATCAGGATCTGGCAGATTATTAATTAGATTATTTCGTGAGAAACACAAATGTAGATCAAAGACGCCGTAAGATAACAATTAGTGAAACCACAACTAGGTACCTACCGCCCAGTTTACCTTGAGAGGAATGAGGATAGACATACCAGATCACTGTTAAATTATTCAGGACTTCTTCAAACATTCAGGTTTGACTATAAAGATTTATTAAACCTTTTAAACTGAACATTTGAATGTGGGTTTTAAGAAATTATGCCTATGTTTCCTGTTTAACTGTCAGTTAGGTCAATGTACTTTCCAACATGTTATTATTAGAAAACACCAAAATAATGACATCTGGTCATTTTACCTTTTTGTTACCTATAAACTGGCATATTGGTCTATAGTTCTATTTCAAGTAAGGGGTTTTCTCTAGAGTTGTACATCACATCAGTGAATGTGTCAGTTACATGTCAAATATCGGAAGTATTTGAAATATGTCAGTTACATACAGTATGACATGCAGTCAGGTCCATAATTACTGGCACCATTGATAAGGATGAGCAAAAATGATTGTTTAAAACATATAATACACATACTGAACTATACTGCATGATCAAAAAATAAGGTAATATCAGTTGTTGCATACAAGGACAGCCACAAAGGATTTCATCTATTAAATAACATTGTGATCAGATATAAATGTATCATACAGTGGAATTGTGAACTGTTGATTTTGGCAAATGCCTAAAATTATACCTGCAGACGCTGTAGAAAATACTACAACTCAAGGATTGTCCTTCACAGCCACATAAGACGCTGCACAACCAACAGTTGACATCTAAAAGCACAAAGCATTCTCTTGAGTCAAACAGGCCTAAATATATAAAATGTTTTTTCCCAGCACCAGTTTCTAAAGTTTGGAACTTGCATATAACCTTTGTTTGCTTCATGTGATGAAATTCTCACAATGTCTATAGTCTTTTAGCAAACAATACAATCAAATTTTGAGGATGAAAACATTACAGATTAGTGGATTATTCAGATGAATACAACATTCATACAAGGATAAAACCATAGATGATGTAGATAGGAAATGGCTGTGTCCCAATATCTGCAACTGCATACTTAGAATGTGTGTCCAAGAAAGACATACAGAGCCTCCTGCACTTCTTTCTGAATGTTTTGTAACATTTGTCCTCTTCTGAAAATGCCCCAGTGGTCTTGTCCTTTAGGTGCAATGCTTAGAAAGTTGCAGATAGAAAATTAATTGTACAGTTGACCTTATTTCCTAGACAAACCAAGAAAACCAAGATAATCATGTTTGTAGACACAGCATATTGGAAGACATGTTTAACTGTGCTTCTACTTTCATGTGGTACTATTCGAAACTGCTTGATGTTGTATTAAAGTGACAAGTGTAATGATCTGATTGGAATGAGGAAGTAAAATCAGGATCTGGCAGATTATCAATTAGATGCTTTCATGAGAAACACAAATGTAGAACAGAGACACTGTCAGCCAACAATTAGTGAAACCACAACTAGGTACCTACCGCCCAGTTTACCTTGAGAGGAATGAGGATAGACATACCAGATCGCTGTTATTATTATTCAGGACTTCTTAAAACATTCAGCTTTGACTATAAAGTTTTATTATACCTTTAAACTGAACATTTGAATGTGGGTTTTAAGAAATTATGCTTCTGTTTCCTGTTTGACTGACTCAGTTAGGTCAACGTACTTTCAAACATGTTATTATTGGAAAACATCAAAATGCTGACATCTAGGCATTTTACCTTTTTGTAACCTATAAACTGGCATATTGGTCTATAGTTCTATTTCAAGTAAGGGGTTTCTCTAGAGTTGTACATCACATCAGTGAATGTGTCAGTTACATGTCAAATATCGTATATATTTGAAATATGTCAGTTACATACAGTATAAACATGCAGTCAGGTCCAATATTATTGGCACCCTTGATAAAGATCAGCAAAAACGACTGTATGAAGTACTTTGAGAGGCTACTCAAGTATCCTATCACCTCCACCTTACCTGTCACCCTAGATCCACTTCAATTTGCTTACCACCAGCATAGGTCCACAGACGATGCAATCGCCATAACACTGCACACTGCCCTATTCCATCCGGACAAGAGGAATACTATGTAAGAATGCTGTTCATTGACTATAGCTCAGCATTGAACATCATTGTACCCTCCAAGCTCATCATTAAGCTAGAGGCCCTGAGACTCAACCACACCCTGGACATTTGGGTCCTGGACTTCCTATAGGTTGTGCAGACTGCATATAGGTTGTGCAGATAGGAAACAACATTTCCACTTCGCTGATCCTCAACTCTGGGGCCCCACAAGGGTGTGTTCTCAGCCCCCTCCTGTACTCCCTGTTCACCCATGACTGCTTGGCCATGCACGCCTCCAACTCAATCATCAAGTTTGCAGATGACACAACAGTAGTAAGCTTGATTACCAACAACTACGAGACAGCCTACAGGGAGGTGGTGAGGGCACTCTGAGTGGGCTGTCAACAAAATAACCTCTCACTCAACGTTACCAAAACAAAAGAGATGATCGTGGACTTCAGGAAACAGCAGAGGGAGCACCCCCTATCCTCATCGACGGGATAGCAGTGAAGAAGGTGTAAAGTTTTAAGTTCCTTGGCGTACACGTAACGTACAAACTGAAATGGTCCACCCACACAGACAGTGTGGTGAAGAAGGCGCTAAAGCGCCTCTTCAACCTCAGGAGGCTGAACAAATGTAGCTTGTCACCTAAAAACCCTCACAAATTTTACAGATGCCCAAATGAGAGCATCCTGTCGGGCTGTTTCACTACCTGGTACAGCAGCTGCACCGCACCGAACCTCAAGGCTCTCCAGAGGGTGGTGCGGTCTGGGCAACACATCACCGGGGGCAAACCACCTGCCCTCCAGGACAGCACCCGATGTCACAGGAAGGCCAAAAATATCATCAAGTGCAACAACCACCCAAGCCACTGCTTGTTCACCTTGCTACCACCCAGAAGGCGAGGTCAGTACAGGTGCATCAAACCTGAGCCTGAGAGACTGAAAAACAGCTTCTAGCTCAAGGTCATCAGACTGTTAAACAGCTGTCACTAACACAGAGAGGCTGCTGCCTACATACAGACTTTGAATTATTGGCCAATTCAATAAATGAATCACTAATTCATAATGTCACTTTAATAATGTTTACATATATTGCATTACTCATCTCATATGTATATACTGTATTTTATACCATCTATTGCATCTTGTCTATGTCGCTCTGTCATTTCTCATCCATATAAATTGTATGTATATATTCTTATTCCATTCCTTTACATAGATTTGTGTGTATTTGGTAGTTGTTGTGGAACTGTTAGATCACATGGTAGGTGTTGCTGCAATGTCAGAACTAGAAGCACAATTACTTTGCTGCACTCACAATAACATCTGCTAAAAATGTGTATGTGAACAATAACATTTGATGTGATTTTAAAATAAATACTACTGAGCAATATTGCATGCTCAATAATAATGGAGAAATAGATTATTTTATACTAATACAATAATGAATTTAACAATTAATACCATGAAATCGAAAAAAGATAAATGTCAAAATTATTGATACCCCTGTTTTCAATACTCCAGCACACTACCCTTGAAAGGATAATGACACTGAGGAGCCTTTTTCTAAAATGTTTATGATATTGGAGAACACATTGGGAGGAATCGTAGACCATTCATGCATACAAAATCTTTCCACGTCTTTGATATCCTTCGTTCAGTGCTTATGGACTGCCCTCTTTAATTCAAAACATTGGTTTTAATAAGTTGATGTCAGTTGACTGATTAACAGCGTTGACACTTGGATTTGAACCAGTGCTATTGTCAGATTCAGATGACATGAAAATAGAGCAGTTTGGTCATGCACAGCAGCAAATGCAGAAAGGTACCTCTCCACCTATGGTGGGGATCTTTGATGATTTCTGATGTTATAGAACTATTTTGCTTCAGCTGGTCCTGGGGACCTTATTATGTCAGTGTCATCATGAACTTTAGCAAGTACCAGGTCATTTTAGCCAAAAACCTTCATCTGAAAAGAAGGAATAAAATTATTCCAATTAATTCAAAGCAATTAACACCCTAGAGTCGATGTCCGCTTCCCGTGGAAAGCTAATTAGCATTGTAAAAACGTCGCAATAAAAGTAGAGTTTTCCATTTTTACATCGAATGAATCTCAATCCACTGCATCGGGGGAATGGGAAATGGTGTTGTGTAGTGCGGACGAAATGGAGGATTTTGAGAAAAAGCATTCACTTTTAATAAGACACACCTGTTAATTGAAATACAATCCAGATGACTACCTCATGAAGCTGGTTGAGAGAATGCCAAGAGTGTGCAAAGCTGTCATCAAGGCAAAGGGTGACGACCACTTTGAAGGATCTCACATTCCAATGATAAGACTGGGGGGGACAAAAATGCAGTTTCAGAATGTGGAGGGGACATGTACCCCACGTCCATAGTGAAAGTTGCACCCTTGGCTATATCCTACAGTAAATGCAAAACGTATCAAGCATCGCTGTCATCATTCTTGCTGCTTCAAGTTCAGTAGCCATATGTGAGCGTGTCGTCTCAGTTAAATAGAATAGCCTGCAGCATGGGCGGAGAAGCACAGGGCAGAAATCTTTCCAAATAAATCATTATTCTGTATTAATGGGCTATATCATCAAGCTTGGCAAGAGATCATTAAACAATATGTTTTATTGATTGATAAGCCTAAACTAGATGAACGATAATTCAATAATACATATTGTGTCGCACATTTAACCAGTAGCTAACAAATGAACATCTCTTACAAATAAAGTACAAAGGCTTAATTTTTTATTGTCTTCATGAAGACATCCCCTATATCAAATTTCAGCCAGCCCGAGCCGCCTGCACGCGGATACCCACCAATCTATTCAATAACTCAACTCTCTCCCAACACAATTTCTTTCCCAACTTTTTCAATTAAAAACATGTCTCAAGCGAAAGTTTTGGAGAACAAAATATAATTAAAAAGTAAATACAAATATACAGTACATTAACACGCAGAAACAGCACATCCTCCTTATACAGCGGCCTCTGTTATTATTGGCACAGTAATTACAATTATTTGCACATTTTGTCTTTTTTCGGCTCTATACTTCAGAACTTTGGATTTGAAATCAATCAGTGCAGACTGTCAGCTTTCATTTGAGTTTATTTTTATCCATATCGGGTGAACCGTTTGGAAATTCCAACACATTTTGTACATTGTCCACCTATTTTAGGGGAGCAAAACTATTGGGACAATTCACATATGTGTATTTAAGAAGTAAAAAGTTAAGTATTGGGTCCCATATTCATAGCACACAATGACTACAGTATGTCAAGCTTGTGACTCTACAAATGTGTGGGATGCGTTTGCTGTTTGTCTGTGTTGTGTTTCAGCCAATAGATATAAATGGTAAAAAATGTGTTGTGTCATTTTGGAGTCACTTTTATTGTATAAATATGAATAGAATTTGTTTCTAAATCCTTCTACAATTAATGTGGATGCTACCATGATTATGGATCATCCTGACTGAATCGTGAGTAATGATGAGTGAGACAGTTATAGAAGCACGAATATCCTACCTCCCCCAAAAATTTATTCTGACGGTGAAAGGTTAGCATGTCTTGGGGGTATGATATTTTGCAGTTCACCTGATATGGATAAAAATACTCTCAAATGAAATCTTACAGACTGCACTTAAACCATTGTCTGATTTCAAATCCCAACCTTTGGATTATAGAGTCAAAAGAAGAAAAAAATGCTTTACTGTCCAAATAATTATGGCGGCCTAATACTACTGTACAGTAGACCTCTTTATTTGCACACAATATACTGTAGCTGGATCGCCCTGTCCTGTCGCTAGGGGTCCACAGCCATGCAGCTCCAAAACCCCACACATCCCACTCAGCTTTAGGATCTTAGTGAAATATTCATTATTGGTTTCAGGTGTGTTAGGCCAAGGCCAGTGACAACCAACCCCAGGGCCAGGACTGAGCAGCGCAGCAACTAGTGATTGCTGAAATAGGTATTTCCCCTGACGTGGACATGTTTTCAATACAGACTCCTTTTGTCATACAGTATTCCAAATAAGGAATCCAGACTCTATGACATTTGCACAGTCCACCATTAATACTGTAATAAATAAAATCTAATGATAACTTTACATGTATGCCATCCATCAACTTTAGAGGTTTGTCAAACTGCCTTAAAATAGTTTAGATAAAGCTTCTGGCTTGTCCTATGTTTTCTGTCTAGTGTTTGCTGTATCTGCAAAAGCTCACCTCAGTGTCGTCACAGACTGTTCTTCCCTGGTTGCCTGACCCTGCTGAGACCCATCACCCATCACCATCTGATCCTCCTAAGATGAGGCATGACAAATAATTACGTTGGTGTACATTTATACATTATATCAAACAAGAACAGAATCAATGGTTAAATAAATGAAATTACCATTATTCCCAGATCCCAGACTGTAGCCCATCAACTCAAGATGGAAAGTTGTATCCATTCACTGATTGCAATAATATACTGTAAAATTGACCTGAGCTTCGTAGACTAATCTTACCTGGCTGTCTGACCCTGCTAGGACACCTGTCACCATCTGATCCTTTCAAGAAATGATGAGCATGTTGTTGTGTACTGACTGTGTTCACTTTGACAGTGAAGCATGTAGAGCTGTTTATACCATGTCAGTGTGAAAAGTAGTGAATTAGCTAGGGATACTGACAGATCAATAGCGTTACAGTGCTTTATTAATAAAAAACTCACGTTGCGTTGTCAAAAAAACGTCAAAACATTTATCTTCGATTGTTTGGCCGTTTGTTTCATAATTTGATTCAAGTCTAATGTTTGTGTGATTTTGGTAAAAAGTCATAGCTAGCTCACTAGCCAACTTTTGGCTAGCTCTAATGGTCAACTGGCAAAAACTGTCCAAGTTAATTTACTTCTGTTGAAAACGTGATAAAAAAGGCCAAAAAACATTTCATTACACAACAGCTGTAATATACTGCTACCTGACAGATAGCTAGAGCTGGACTAGCTGTGGTAGCTCTCTACTACTAGGTAGATAGCTAGCTAATGTTAGAACTTCAGTCAAGAGGGGAGGAAACTTTAACTAACATTACATGTCAGTTGCACTACTAGCTCAGCACTGGGAATAAATACTTTCTGTTAAGCCAAACAGCAGTTGCCTTGCCAGCTACATCAGTCAAATAAAGAGTAGTCGGTTTCTGCTCTGCTTGCTTTTATAACTTGGAGAAAAAGCGCAACACACAGACAGCAGTTGTCTCTTTTTCTTCTTCTTCTGCTTTAGGATTTTGTTGTCAGATTGCATTCAACAATTAGGTGTATAGACCACCACCTACTGGACTGGTGTAAAAAGCCATTAAAGCCTACCTATATTAAATTCATGATACCATAAGAAAATATTTTGAAAAGGGAAAAGGGAAAACTGCCCTGCCAACTATTAGCCCTCTATAAAAAAACACCACCCCATTCCACTATTTCACATGATTAATCCTACGGTGTGAAAGGACATAACACTACCACTCAACACCCCCTGCAACAGGTATGCAGTAAATCATCGCAATCCCAAGTACTTCTTTGCTGCTGCGACCACAACCTCTATTTTCTGTGACTTCCATCAGGTACAATATTCTTCCTATCACTCTCTTGGTCTCTGCCTACTCACAGGAATCCTCTCAGGATCCCTCAACCTGTACCCATCCTTCTCTATGACTCTTTTCACAGCTTCGGCATGAGACAAATTCTGTACAACTCTAACCCTGGCAAACTCAACCTGCCTTTCTCTCACTGAACACCCCAAATCTCCAGCCCCATGGGCACCCCCACAGCTAACACACACAACTTTCTCCATCGATACTACACATTCCTTTACCTCATGCCCACCTGCACACTTCTCAAATCTAGGAATCTCCCTCCTACACACTGCTGCAACATGCCCATACACTTCACACCTTTAAAACACTGTAGTTTTTTTGGAACAAAAGCTCTCATGGGATAACTTACACTTCCTAAATTGACCATGTTGAACAAAGATTCAAAACTCAGCAGGACAGACAATGTCTTTTCCCATGCTCTCCATCGGATATGTGTAGCACCAAATGGCTGGCATCGCAGACACCGGGAATTTTCCAATATCAAGTGATCCTCCTCAACACTTAATGCTATCCCCCATTATCACTCCTTTCAATGGCGCCTTACTCCGGATAGCAAAGCAAGAAACATTTATTTTCCCTAATCACTTGATCCGGAGCACCCACTCCCTTTGGACTGAAGAAACGCAATAACTCATCACTAGTCCACTTCGAGTTACTCTCACATAGTCAATAGTCCCCAACCTCTTCTCCACTCAATCTGACACCACATATGGATCAGCTAAAATGCAAGGAGCCACAAATCTCTCCACAAATCTCTCTCCCACTGGGCCAGAATCATGCTTTTCATCCTCGCGAAGATGTCAGAACTATCCTCCCTTTTCCCGAAACCACCATCTTCCCCTTCACAAGATCTTGCAGAAGGCTTGTGCAATCCCCCACTTCATATCTATTAATAATACGTTCCACTTTCTTCCTTTTTCCTTGCCTGTCATCTTCTTCCTCCTCATCAGCTACAAAAAACTAGAGAAGCTATGAGTATTTGCCAAGCTGAACTTCCATTTCCCAGCAGTTGCCTCGCTTCATCTCCCCTGTGAATCTTTGCTTTCACACAGTCTGTCTGCATGCTCTGTGGTGTCCACATGGTCCTAAATCCAGCCGGCTGACACCAGTGTCCTAAAGCACACCGATGCCTCTTTTTCTATCACAGTTCAATGATAAAACTGGGGGGGATAAAAATCCAAATTCAGAAAGGGGGTTTGGTCATTGAAAGTTGTTCCCCTGGGACCATGGATGCCAATTGCTGGGACCATGGCTTCTAAGTGAGCTGCATCACATACGCCTAAAAATAATATTGCGGAGCTGCTGTTGGGTTTGGGACCAGATCTTGTGGTAGCGGGTGGGAGTCGGACAGAAAGAAAGCGGGTGCTGGCGGAGTGTGGTATGAAAACCTACTGGTGTGGGGTTGGAGTGGGATGAAGAAATCAGTCCGGCACAGACCCCTACCTCCAACTACACATATCATTGCAATGACACCATATACCAGTGCTACATCGACAATGAAAGCAACACTTTCTCCACAACCAGCCGACAACTTCATTACTTCTTTACCTTCAAATCTGACAAACTCAAAATCAAGGTACAAACACAACAACAATTAATTGGGGTTGAAGGATGACAAAACTCCTTCTAGAGACCTTCTGTGTGTCTGCATGACTTTGTTCTATCCTTGCTCTAGCATCATCAGGTGTTCTTCAGGACCTTGATGAAAGAATGGAGCCCCTCTGATTTATGGGAGGGACACTGTCCTTTGAAATGATTTCTCCTGTTGCTCGGGTCACACAGATGGCCGTTCTGAGGATCGCTCTCATCGTGCACAAGAACAGCCCTTGGCCGTGGTATATTGGCCATACAACACACCCCCTCGGGCCTTATTGCTTAATTACAGATGCTATTTTAATAGCAGGCACTTTTGCCGCATTGTGTCTGCATTGGATTCGGATCTCACTTTTCCCTCCCATTTCTGCAGATTGTTAGTGGTCAAAATTCAAATTGTGATTGAATTCTAGCCTCTACATCACATGTAATCGGGGTGCTACACTATTTCAATGTGGGTCCTTGCATTTTATTAGACAATAACCCTGGTTATGGGCACAGCATACCATTGGGTAGGCCTTTAAATAGTTTGAGGTGCAACCTTTAAATAAAACCATTTAAGAGGTCCAAAGCTTCTATCATTTATTTAAAAAATATATTGCGTATTTTGATGAGTGTCAAAGTGCTCGTTGAGATGCTAGGCACAGTGTCCAACTGATGGTACTGAGACAGTGCTGCTGTTCTTTGCTCTGACTCAGTAACTGTCCGTGGTCCAGAAACATCATGTGCCTCGTGGCGTTACCACAAGTTAACATCAGTATTACGAGGCTTCTCCCTATAGTTAGCCTTCAACATGTCATAGTTGAAGTGCATTGTGGCCTGTATTTCACATCATTGTAATCTTGCTGCTTCAGATTTGTTTTGGGTGAGGACAAGTTGAGCAAACCTTTGGCAAACTAACATAAACTTTAATTGCATCATGCTGTCTACAGTAGGCCATGTATCAGTCACATGCAACATTTGCTTTGCGGACTTTATCAGACAGATTTGGATTTTGTATTCATAAACGTTCACTCACGTAGCCTATTATGGGGTAGTCTAGCCCCGTTTATAGACAGATACAGGTATCTGACAACATAAAACGTAAACGTAAATAAGGGATACAAAGTATATTGAAAGCAGGGGAAGGGTTCAGGTGTCTCTGTTATGGTGTGCGCTGCATTTCCCTGGCATAGTTTAGGTCCACTCAACCCCTTTGAAGGCCAGGAATATGCCAATAACTACACATCCATTCTGAGTGATCACCTTCAACCTATGCTGAAGCATTTCTATCCCGATGAGAGGGGTCTCTTCCAGGATGAAAATGCCCCCATCGTCAGGTCAAGTGGTCACTGTATGGTTGTATGAATATTGAAGCAAAGTAAACCATATGCCATTGCCATCTCAGTCACCAGATCTCAACACAATTTACATAATTTACATACTTGTTTATTAAAGTTTCCTGTATTTTACCAGCTGTATCGCCGTCTAGAAACTGGGCTAGGTTACCCCATAATAGGTTACGTGACTGAGTAGTTATGAAGACGAAACATGGAAACATGGAATTATACCAAGATGATAGATACCTTCACAGGAGGTTGAATTTATGACCAGAATATCACAGAACACCATGCAATTGCTAATTGTTTACCACAGTTTATATAATATGTTGGGTGATATCATTTCCTATATAATATAATGCATTTGTGTGCTTTATAATATATAATTACCCAAATTGTATTATACTGTCGGTTTCACAGTTGTAATCTAACAATGACATTACATTGTAATTGTACCTGCCTTTCTAACACCCATCCAAAATCTACAACTACAGGTGCCAGTGCTCAGTCCTTAGACCCATCCTAAAATAACCACGCTTGGTGAGTCAGGTGAGAGAGTAGATAAGGTGACACATTCTGCTGCCATAATAGAGAAGCATTTAATGACTCAAAAACCATTAGATCCCTGACTGAACCCTCTCTATTCATCTCTCCATAGACCAACAGGTTTCTACCAATGCATCAATCAGCATGGCAGTCTGTCCATAAATATATCCACCAAGGAGGTTACAAAATGTATTTTCCATCTCACCAACTCAATATCACCAATGAATTCCCTGTATCTGAGCCATACACAGACATCCATCATAACATCCTGTCAATATCTATCAAATTATCAAATTAATTATCCATCAATCCATGATTTAAAGGCTAAGTTCCTTGGTCCTCACCTTCTACTCCATATGACGATCGTGACAGAATCACCCACCACCAACGGACCAAGCAGCGTGGTAACAGGCAGTGGCAGCAGGAGCAGCGAAATAGGAAGGAATGGACATGGGGGGACGTTTTGGACGGCAAGGGTTGCTACACATGGGAGGAGATCCTGGCGGGAAAGGATCGCCTCTCATGGGAACAGGTGGAGGCAGCTAGGAGGGCAGAGGTAGCCGGAGAGAGGAGCCGGCGATACGAGGGAACACGGCTGGTAAGGAAGCCCGAGAGGTAGCCCCAAAACATTTTCGGGGGGGCCACACGGGGAGTGTGGCCAAGGCAGGTAGGAGTCCTGCGCCAGCTTCCCGTGCTTACCGGTGGAGCGCACGGTGTCCCCAGTACACATGCTTAGCCTGGGGTGGTACATTCCAGCTCCTCGTATCGGCCGGGATAGGTTGAGCATCGAGCCAGGTGCCATGAAGCTGGCTCTACGCATCTGGTTTCCAGTGCGTCTCCTTGGGCCGGCATACATGGCACCAGCCTTACGCATGGTGTCCCTGGTTCACCTGCACAGCCCAGTGTGGGCTATTCCACCTTGCCACACTGGGCGGGCTACGGGGAGCATTCAACCAGGTAAGGTTGGGCTGGCTCGATGCTCCAGATCTCCAGTACACCTTCTCGGGCCGGTCTATCCGGTGCCATCTCCACACACCAGCCCTCCGGTGGCAGCCCCCCGCACCAGGCTTCCTGTGCGTGTCCAGAGCCCAGTACTCCCTGTTCCTCCTCCCCGCACTCGCCCTGAGGTGCGTGTCCTTGGCCCAGTGCCACCAGTGCCGGCACCAAGTACCAGGCCTACAGTGCGCCTCGTCTGTTCAGCACCGCCAGAGCCTTCCTCCTGTCCCGAGCCGCCAGAGTCTCCTGTCTGCAAGGAGCCGCCAGAGCCGCCAGTCTGCAAGGAGCCGCCAGAGCCGCCAGTCTGCAAGGAGCCGCCAGAGCCACAAGTCTGCAAGGAGCCGCCAGAGCCGCCAGTCTGCAAGGAGCTGCCAGAGCCGCCAGTCTGCAAGGAGCCGCCAGAGCCGCCAGTCAGCCAGGATCCGCCAGAACCGCCAGTCAGGCAGGATCCGCCAGAGCCGCCAGTCAGCCAGGATCTGCCAGAGTTGTCAGCCAGTCCGGAGCTGCCCCTCAGTCCGGAGGTGCCCCTCAGTCCGGAGGTGCCCCTCAGTCCGGAGGTGCCCCTCAGTCCAGTAGGGCCCTGTAGTAGGGTTGCCAGTCCTAGGTTGGCGGCGAGGGTCGCCGTTCCCAGGAGGCAACAAAAGCAGACTAAGACTATGGTGGAGTGGGGTCCACGTCCAGCGCCAGAGCCGCCACCATGGACAGATGCCCACCAGACCCTGCCCTATCGGTTTAGGTGTTAGCCGGGAGTCCGCACCTCTGGGGGGGGGGGGTACTGTCACACCCTGACCTTAGTATTCTTTGTTTTTCTTGTTATTTTGGTTAGGTCAGGGTGTGACATGGGTGAGGTATGTGTTTTAACTTGTCTAGGGGTTTTGTATGTTTATGCGGTTGTTTACTTTCTAGGTAAATTGTATGTCCATGGTTACCTAGATTGGTTGTCAATTAGAGGCAGCTGTCTATCGTTGTCTCTGATTGGGAACCATCTTTAGGCAGCCATAGTCTGTGGGTAATTTGTGGGTGATTATCTATGTCTATGTTAGTTGCTTGTGTCAGCACAGTTTTCTTATTATAGCTTCACGGTCGTTATTCGTTTATTGTTTTGGTTCAGTTTACTTCATGTTCTTTCTTCAATAAAGAAGAATGTATACTAACAACGCTGCGTTTTGGTCCTCACCTTCTACTCCATACAACAGCGTTTAGGCTTCTACTTCCATCTTATACACACTACATAACGATTGTACACTGTATAAAATGTATCTTTTGTTTGTTTTTAATCCCATCCTTCAGCTACCCTCAACCCCTCCCATCTATTGCTGAAGACCATACAGTTTTGATTTCTATTGCCCATATATTTTTCAACTGTGATGTGATAATTCCCACCTGCCACAGCCAACACTGCCAGTACTCAATTACAGAAGGTACTGTGGGTCTCTCTACTCTGGAACATTCTCTACTCTAGAACACGTACATCTACAGAGTATTGCCAAAAACCACCATACCAATCAACAACGTCAAGCTCTGACCACCCCAATGAGCCAAACTATTTAAAGAATCCCACAGTACCCAAACACTTACAGACTTACAGTCTCTCTCTCTCTCTCTCTCTCTCTATCTATCTATCTATCTCTCTCTCTCTCTCTCTCTCTCACCCTCTCTCTCTCTCAAACACACACTGTGCAGTAATTAGAATCCATAGAGCAGCTTTAGTGATACAGTCTGAGTGCTCACCCCTCCTCAGACTCTCCGTTCTTCTGGTGTCTCCCTCATATCCTGTCATTCTGTTGCTGTTTCTGTGTCTTGTCTGGCGTGTCTCTATCCATCACCTATTCTTCTGTTGCTGTCTCTGTGTCTTGGCTGGCGTATTTCTCCATCATCTACTCTTCAGTTGCTGTTTCTGAGTCTTTTCTAGTGTGTCTCTTTTGTTTAGCAATCCAAAACGGTCAAGGGGATACTGGGGTAGCTTAACTTGTTTTGAGCCAGTGTCTGGGCCACCTAATCATCCTCTTCCCTACCAGTTGCCCCTGGCTGCTGTTCTAAGTGCTCCACTGGCCTGCTGTTCTCATCTGTCCTCCTCTTTGGCTCCTCTGCAATGTAACAAGGTAGAGTTGCAACATGTCAATAGTTGGTTTAAAATTACTGTGACCAGGGCAACTCAGCTGTAAAAAATAAGTGTCTGCACAACACAACTCCAAAAATGACACACAAGAAGCTATATAACCCCTAGTCTACATGAACTAATAAAAACACCCGTAGAATGGAATAAGTTATATGATTGATTCATTTAAATGAGTCAGTCCTACAAGCTAATGTGAGATTTTTAGATGACATAACATTTGAGGACACATACCTTAAGGGACGATGTGTTTTAAATGTTTTGTTCACCTCAGTGCTGAGCGATTAATCAAAATGTTGGTTTTAAACAATGACTTGATCGACGTTGGTTCAACTTTTTGAATTCCACCGAATTCGTTTTTTCTTCTCTGAACTCAATGTGTAGTTTCTCTAGAGAAATCAGATCAAGCCAGAACTGTGCGATGATGTGTAGATAGGAAATGGCTGTGTTCCAATATCTATAATTGCACACTTAGAATGCATGCTCAAGACAGATATAAAGAGGCTCCTGTACTTCTTTCTGAATGTCTTGTAACATTTGTCCTCATCTGAAAATGCCCCTGTGGGCTTGTCCTTTAAGTGCAATGCTTAGAAAGTTGCAGATAGAAAATTAATTATACAGTTGACCTTATTCCCTAGACAAACCAAGAAAACCAAGATAATCATGTTTGTAGACACAGCATATTGGAAGACATACTTTCATGCGGTACTATTCGAAACTGCTTGATGTTGTATTAAAGTGCCAAGTGTAAGGATCTGATAGGATCGAGGAAGTAAAATCAGGATGGGGCAGAATATTAATTAGATGCTTTCGTGAGAAACACAAATGTAGAACAGAGACACTGTCAGCCAACAATTAGTGAAACCACAACTAGGTACCTACCGCCCAGTTTACCTTGAGAGGAATGAGGATAGACATACCAGATGGCTGTTAAATTATTCAGTACTTCTTAAAACATTCAGCTTTGACTATAAAGTTTTATTGTACCTTTATACTGAACATTTGAATGTGGGTTTTAAGAAATTATGCTTCTGTTTCCTGTTTGACTGACTCAGTTAGGTCAACGTACTTTCCAACATGTTATTATTGGAAACCATCAAAATGCTGATATCTAGGCATTTTACCTTTTTGAAACCTATAAACTGGCATATTGGTCTATAGTTCTATTTCAAGTAATGGGTTTTCTCTAGAGTTGTATGTCAAATATCGGATGTATTTGAAATATGTCAGTTACATACATTATGACATGCAGTCAGGTCCAATATTGTATGACTGTATGAAGTGCTTTGAGAGGCTACTCAAGTATCCTATCACCTCCACCTTACCTGACACCCTAGATCCACTTCAATTTGCTTACCACCCCAATAGGTCCACAGACGATGCAATCTCCATAACACTGCACACTGCCCTATCCCATCTGGACAAGAGGAATACCTTTGTAAGAATGCTGTTCATTGACTATAGCTCAGCATTGAACATCATTGTACCCTCCAAGCTCATCATTAAGATAGAGGCCCTGAGACTCAACCACACCCTGGGCATTTGGGTCCTGGACTTCCTGATGGGCCGCCCATAGGTTGTGAAGATAGGAAACTACATCTCCACTTCGCTGATCCTCAACTCTGGGGCCCCACAAGGGTGTGTTCTCAGCCCCCTCCTGTACTCCCTGTTCACCCATGACTGCTTGGCCATGCACGCCTCCAACTCAATCATCAAGTTTGCAGATGACACAACAGTAGTAAGCTTGATTACCAACAACTACGAGAGTACAGGGAGGTGGTGAGTGCACTTTCACAGATGCCCAATTGAGATCATCCTGTTGGGCTGTTTCAAAAATATAATCAAGGGCAACAACCACCCAAGCCATTGCTTGTTCACCTTGCTACCTACCATCCAGAAGGCGAGGTCAGTACAAGTGCATCAATGCTGAGCCTGAGAGACTGAAAAACAGCTTCTAGCTCAAGCCCATCAGACTGTTAAACAGCTATCACTAACAAAGAGAGGCTACATACAGACTTGAATCATTGGCCAATTTAATAAATGAATCACTAATCACTAGTTTATAATGTCACTTTAATAATGTTTATATACAGTGCCTTGCGAAAGTATTCGGCCCCCTTGAACTTTGCGACCTTTTGCCACATTTCAGGCTTCAAACATAAAGATATAAAACTGTATTTTTTGTGAAGAATCAACAACAAGTGGGACACAATCATGAAGTGGAACGACATTTATTGGATATTTCAAACTTTTTTAACAAATCAAAAACTGAAAAATTGGGCAAAATTATTCAGCCCCTTTAAGTTAATACTTTGTAGCGCCACCTTTTGCTGCGATTACAGCTGTAAGTCGCTTGGGGTATGTCTCTATCAGTTTTGCACATCGAGAGACTGACATTTTTTCCCATTCCTCCTTGCAAAACAGCTCGAGCTCAGTGAGGTTGGATGGAGAGCATTTGTGAACAGCAGTTTTCAGTTCTTTCCACAGATTCTCGATTGGATTCAGGTCTGGACTTTGACTTGGCCATTCTAACAACTGGATATGTTTATTTTTGAACCATTCCATTGTAGATTTTGCTTTATGTTTTGGATCATTGTCTTGTTGGAAGACAAATCTCCATCCCAGTCTCAGGTCTTTTGCAGACTCCATCAGGTTTTCTTCCAGAATGGTCCTGTATTTTGCTCCATCCATCTTCCCATCAATTTTAACCATCTTCCCTGTCCCTGCTGAAGAAAAGCAGGCCCAAACCATGATGCTGCCACCACCATGTTTGACAGAGGGGATGGTGTGTTCAGGGTGATGAGCTGTGTTGCTTTTACGCCAAACATAACGTTTTGCATTGTTGCCAAAAAGTTCAATTTTGGTTTCATCTGACCAGAGCACCTTCTTCCACATGTTTGGTGTGTCTCCCAGGTGGCTTGTGGCAAACTTTAAACGACACTTTTTATGGATATCTTTAAGAAATGGCTTTCTTCTTGCCACTCTTCCATAAAGGCCAGATTTGTGCAATATACAACTGATTGTTGTCCTATGGACAGAGTCTCCCACCTCAGCTGATCTCTGCATTTCATCCAGAGTGATCATGGGCCTCTTGGCTGCATCTCTGATCAGTCTTCTCCTTGTATGAGCTGAAAGTTTAGAGGGACGGCAAGGTCTTGGTAGATTTGCAGTGGTCTGATACTCCTTCCATTTCAATATTATTGCTTGCACAGTGCTCCATGGCATGTTTAAAGCTTGGGAAATCTTTTTGTATCCAAATCCGGCTTTAAACTTCTTCACAACAGTATCTCGGACCTGCCTGGTGTGTTCCTTGTTCTTCATGATGCTCTCTGCGCTTTTAACGGACCTCTGAGACTATCACAGTGCAGGTGCATTTCTACGGAGACTTGATTACACACAGGTAGATTGTATTTATCATCATTAGTCATTTAGGTCAACATTGGATCATTCAGAGATCCTCACTGAACTTCTGGAGAGAGTTTGCTGCACTGAAAGTAAAGGGGCTGAATAATTTTGCACGCCCAATTTTTCAGTTTTTGATTTGTTAAAAAGTTTAAAATATCCAATAAATGTCGTTCCACTTCATGATTGTGTCCCACTTATTGTTGATTCTTCACAAAAAATACAGTTTTATATCTCTATGTTTGAAGCCTGAAATGTGGCAAAAGGTCGCAAAGTTCAAGGGGCATGAATACTTTCGCAAGGCACTGTATCTTGCGTTACTCATCTCATATGCATAACCGCCATCGATAAGAGACATTACTGTGTAGCCAAATTCATCGACCTGGCCAAGGCTTTCGACTCTGTCAATCACAACATTCTTATTGGCAGACTCGACCGCCTTGGTTTCTCAAATGATTGCCTCGCCTGGTTTACCAACTACTTCTCTGATAGAGTTCAGTGTGTCAAATCGGCGGGCCTGTTGTCTGGACCTCTGACAGTCTCTATGGGTGTGCCACAGGGTTCAATTCTCAGGCCGACTCTCTTTTCTGTATACATCAATGATGTTGCTCTTGCTGCTGGTCATTCTCTGATCCACCTCTACGCAGACGACACCATTCTGTATACTTCTGGCCCCTCCTTGGACTCTGTGTTAACTAACCTCCAGACGAGCTTCAATGACATACAACTCTCCTTCCGTGGCCTCCAACTGCTCTTAAACGCAAGTAAAACTAAATGCATGCTTTTCAATCGATCGCTGCCCGCACCTGCTCGCCTGTCCAGCATCACTACTCTGAACGGCTGTGACTTAGAATACGTGGACAACTACAAATACCTGGGTGTCTGGTTAAACTGTAAACTCTCCTTCCAGACTCACATTAAGCATCTCCAATCCAAAATTAAATTTAGAATCGGCTTCCTATATCGCAACAAAGCATCCTTCACTCATGCTGCCAAACATACCCTCGTAAAACTGACCATCCTACCGATCCTCGACTTCGGTGATGTCATCTATAAAATAGCCTCCAACACTCTACTCAACAAACTGGATGCAGTCTATCACAGTGCCATCCGTTTTGCCACCAAAGCCCCATACACTACTCACCACTGCGACCTATACGCTCTCTCGTTGGCTGGCCCTCGCTTCATACTCGTCGCCATACACACTGGCCACAGGTTATCTACAAGTCTCTGCTAGGTAAAGCCCCGCCTTATCTCAGCTCACTGGTCACCATAGCAGCACCCACTCGTAGCACGCGCTCCAGCAGGTATATCTCTCTGGTCACCCCCAAAGCCAATTCCTCCTTTGGTCGTCTTTCCTTCCAGTTCTCTGCTGTCCATGACTGGAACAAATTGGAAAAATCTCTGAAGCTGGAGACTCACATCTCCCTCACTTGCTTTAAGCACCAGCTGTCAGAGCAGTTTACAGATCACTGCACCTGTACTTAGCCTATCTTTAAACAGCCCATCTACCTACCTCATCCCCATACTGGTATTTATTTATTTATTTTGCTCCTTTGCACCCCAGTATCTACCTACACATTCATCTTCTGCCGATCTACCATTCCAGTGTTTAATTGCTATATTGTAATTACTTCGCCACCATGGCCTATTTATTTCGTTAACTTACCTCATTTGCACTCACTGTATATATACTTTTTTTCTACTGTATTATTGACTGTATGTTTTGTTTATTCCACGTGTAACTCTGTGTTGTTGTATGTGTCCAATTGCTACGCTTTATCTGGGCCAGGTCGCAGTTGCAAATGAGAACTTGTTCTGAACTAGCCTGACCTGAGCCCTAGGACCATGCCCCAGGACTACCTGACATGATGACTCCTTGCTGTCCCCAGTCCACCTGACCGTGCTGCTGCTCCAGTTTCAACTGTTCTGCCTTATTATTATACGACCATGCTGGTCATTTATGAACATTTGAACATCTTGGCCATGTTCTGTTATAATCTCCACCCGGCACAGCCAGAAGAGGACTGGCCACCCCACATAGCCTGGTTCCTCTCTAGGTTTCTTCCTAGGTTTTGGCCTTTCTAGGGAGTTTTTCCTAGCCTCCGTGCTTCTACACCTGCATTGCTTGCTGTTTGGGGTTTTAGGCTGGGTTTCTGTACAGCACTTTGAGATATCAGCTGATGTACGAAGGGCTATATAAATAAATTTGATTTGATTTGATTTAGCCTACCTGGTAAAATAAAGGTGAAATAAAAAATATAAAAAAATAAACTGTTCTTTATACCATCTATTGCATCTTGTCTATGTCGCTCTGTCATTTCTCATCCATATATTTGTATGTATATATTCTTATTCCATTCCTTTACATAGATTTGTGTGTATTTGGTAGTTGTTGTGGAACTGTTAGATCACATGGTAGGTGTTGCTGCACTGTCAGAACTAGAAGCACAAGCATTTTGCTACACTCACAATAACATCTGCTAAAAATGTGTATGTGAACAATAACATTTGATGTGATTTGATATTAAAATAAATACGACAAATACTGAATTATATTGCATGCTCAAAAATAATGGAAAAATATATGATTTTATACTAATACAATAATGAATTTAACAATTAATACTGGGGTGGCAGGGTAGCCTAGTGGTTAGAGCGTTTGGACTAGTAACCGAAAGGTTGCAAGTTCAAATCCGCGAGCTGACAAGGTACAAAATCTGTTGTTCTGCCCCTGAACAGGCAGTTAACCCAGTGTTCCTAGGCTGTCATTGACAATAAGAATCTGTTCTTAACTGACTTGCCTAGTAAAATAAAGGTTAAAAAGAAAAGAAAAAAAGATAAACATCTAAATTATTGGTACCCCTGTTTTCAATACTCCAGCACACTACCCTTGAAAGGATAATGACACTGAAGAGCCTTTTCTAAAATGTTTATGATATTGGAGAACACATTGGGAGGAATCGTAGACCATTCATGCATACAAAATCTTTCCACGTCTTTGATATCCTTCGTCAGTGCTTATGGACTGCCCTCTTTAATTCAAAACATCGTTTTTAATAAGTTGATGTCAGGAGACTGATTAACAGCGTTGAGACTTGGATTTGAACCAGTGCTATTGTCAGATTCAGATGACATGAAAATAGAGCAGTTTGGTCATGCACAGCAGCAAATGCAGAAAGGTACCTCTCCACCTATGGTGGGGGATCTTTGATATTTTATGATGTTATAGAAGTATTTCACTTCACCTCGTCCTGGGGACCTTATTAGATCAGCGTCATCATGAACTTTAGCAAGTACCAGGACATGTTAGCCAAAAACCTTGCTTCCTCTTAAAAGAAGGAATACAATTATTCAAAATAATTCAAAGCAATTAACACCCTAGAGTCGATGTCCGCTTCCCGTGGAAAGCTAATTAGCATTGTAAAAAGTCCCCATAAAAATCTGTCAGTTTATGCTAGAAATTTCCCTTTTACATTGAATGAATCTCAATCCACTGCATTGGGGGAATGGGAAATGGTGTCGTGTAGTGCGGACAAAATGGAGGATTTTGAGAAAAAGCTATTCACTTTTAATAAGGCACACCTGTTAATTGAAATGCATTCCAGATGACTACCTCATGAAGCTGGTTGAGAGAATTCCAAGAGTGTGCAAAGCTGTCATCAAGGCAAAGGGTGATGACTACTTTGAAGGATCTCAAATAGAAAATGTATTTTGATTTGTTTAACACTTTTTTGGTTACGACATGATTCCATATGTGTTACTTCATAGTTTTGATGTCTTCACTATGATTATACAAAGTAGAACATAGGAAAAATAAAGATTGACCCTGGAATGAGTAGGTGTGTCCATACTTTTGATTGATACTGTAGGATAACATGGTGAGCGAGCTTTGCAACTTTTAGTTTTCAGTAAGTATAAAACAATCATTTAAAAAAATCAAAAATATTCATTTACATGATCAGTTAATTCGTTTTAGGGTTATATATTTAAAAATTGTATATAATTTCCTTTATTATTTTCCCTAACCTTACCACCCTTCCTCTAATTGAAGTAAACTAATGGACAACAGCGTTTAGGCTTCTACTTCCATCTTATACACACTATATCAATTTTACACAGTGTACAATAGTTATCTTTTGTTTGTTTTTAATCCCATCCTTCAGCTACCCTCAACCCCTCCCATCTATTGCTGAAGACCATACAGTTTTGATTTCTATTTGCCCTATATTTTTCAACTGTCATGTGATAATTCCCATCTGCCACAGCCAACACTGCCAGTACTCAATTACAGAAGGTACTGTGGGTCTCTCTACTCTGGAACATTCTCTACTCTAGAACACATACTATCTATAGTGTATTGCCAAAAACCTCCATACCAGTCAACAAGGTCAAGCTCTGACCACCCCAATGAGCCAAACTATTTAAAGACTCCCACAGTACCCAAACACACACACTCTCTCTCTCTCTCTCTCTCTCTCTCTCTCTCTCTCAAACTGACACACAAACACACACTGTGCAGTTATTAGAATCCATAGAGCAGC